>NC_092723.1:145706965-146006965 GCF_047496885.1 Scyliorhinus torazame
CCCCGTGCGACCCCTGGGGGCTGCCATCTTTGAATCACCCAGCCATCTTCCGGAACCCCTGCTCACCTGATCGTAAGCTGGCCTCTGCTACCCTCAATCAGCCTGCTCACCTTCCGCAGCTCGACTCCATCACACTCGACCAGTCTCGACCGCATCACCTCGCCAACTCCACGATGGCCGTCCGGATCAACGGCCACGTGACGACCTGCCTTTTCGAGTCCGGGAGCACAGAGAGTTTTGTTCATCCAGATACGGTACGGCGCTGCTCCCTCCCAATCTTACCAGCGACCCAGAAAATCTCCCTGGCTTCCGAATCGCATAACGTGGAAGTCCGTGGGTACTGTGTTGCAACCCTTACAGTACGGGGAGTTGAGTACAAAAACTTCAAACTCTATGTCCTCCCACAACTCTGCGCTGCCGTGCTACTGGGGCTCGATTTCCAGTGCCATCTCAAAAGTGTTACCTTGGAGTTCAATGGACACCTGCCCCCCCTCACCGTCTGTAGCCTCTCGACCCTTAAGGTTGCCCCACCCCTGCTCTTCGCTAACCTCACCCCGGATTGTAAGCCCGTCGCCACTAGGAGCAGACGATACAGTGCTCGGGACAAGGCCTTTATCAGGTCGGAGGTCCAGCGATTCCTGCGGGAAGGGATCATAAAGGCCAGTACTAGCCCCTGGAAAGTCCAAGTGGTGGTCGTCAAGACTGGGGAGAAGCACCGGTTGGTCATCGACTACAGTCAGACTATCAACTGGTACACGCAGCTCGGTGCGTACCCCCTCCCCCGCATATCTGACATGGTCAATCAGATTGCGCAGTACCGAGTCTTCTCCACCATTGATCTGAAATCCGCATACCACCAGCTCCCTATCCGCCCGGAGAACCGCCAATACACTGCCTTTGAGGCAGATGGCCGCCTCTATCATGTCTTCAGGGTCTCGGTCTTCCAAAGGGAGATGGACCGAATGGTTGACCAGTACGAGCTGCGTATGTCACCATCTGCGGCCATGACCAGCAGGAACATGACGCTAACCTCCAAAAATTCCTCCACACCGCCAAGCTCCTTAACCTCACGTACAATAAGGAGAAATGCATTTTCCGCACAACCCGCCTAGCCATCCTTGGCTACGTTGTGGAAAACGGAGTCCTAGGGCCCGACCCTGACCGCATGCGCCCCCTTCTGGAACTTCCCCTTCCCCACTGCCTCAAAGCCCTGAAGCGATGCCTGGGGTTCTTTTCCTACTATGCCCAGTGGGTCCCCAATTATGCGGACAAGGCCCATCCACTCATTAAATCCACCCTTTTTCCCCTGACGGCTGAGGCCCGCCTGGCCTTCAACCACATCAAAGCAGATATTGCCAAGGCCGCAATGCCTGCAGTAGACAAGTCCATCCCGTTCCAGGTGGAGAGCGATGCGTTTGACTTTGCCCTGGCCGCTACCCTCAACCAGGCGGGCAGGCCCGTGGCTTTCTTCTCCCGTACCCTCCAGAGCTCTGAAATGCGACACTCCTCCGTCGAAAAGGAAGCCCAAGCCATTGTGGAAGCTGTGCGACATTGGAGGCATTACCTGGCTGGCAGGAGATTCACTCTCCTCACTGACCAACCGTTGGTTGCCTTCATGTTCAATAACACACAGCGGCAAAGATCAAGAATGACAAAATCCTAAGGTGGAGGATCGAACTCTCCACCTATAATTATGATATCTTGTATCGACCTGGGAAGCTCAATGAGCCCCCAGATGCCCTATCCCGCGGTACATGTGCCAGCGCACAAGTGCGCCGACTCCGGGCCCTCCACAATGACCTCTGTCACCCAGGGGTCACCCGGTTTTTCCACTTTATCAAGGCCCGCAACCTGCCTTACTCCATCGAGGAGGTCAGGACCATGACCAGGCACTGCCAGGTCTGTGCAGAGTACAAACCACACTTCTATCAGCCAGACAGAGCACACCTGGTAAAGGCCTCCCGCCCCTTTGAGCGCCACAGCGTCGATTTCAAAGGGCCCCTCCCCTCCACTGACCGTAACGTGTACTTCCTCAATATCATTGATGAGTACTCACATTTCCCTTTCGCCATCCCGTGCCCTGACATGACCTCTGTCACAGTCATCAAGGCCCTGCACGGCCTCTTCACCTTGTTCGGTTTCCCCAACTCCATCCATAGTGACCGGGGTTCCTCCTTCATGAGTGATGAACTGCATCAGTTCCTGCTTACCAAGGGCATCGCCTCAAGCAGGACTACCAGCTACAAACCCCGGGGGAACGGACAGGTGGAGAGGGAGAACATGACGGTCTGGAAGGCCGCCCTTCTTGCCCTACGGTATAGAAGTCTCCCTGTCTCCCATTGGCAGGAGGTCCTTCCCGATGCGATTCAAGTGAGACATGCACTTGAAATACGGTAACCTTCAGACCAAGAGCTGGCAAGAAAGATTAGGCTGGATAGTTTCTGGGTGACCCAGACACAATGGGTTGAATGGCCTCTTTCTGTGATGTAATTTTCTATCTTTCTATTTAATCACATAAATGGGACATGGGAACTTTTTTTGTCCTGTGGTTGTCAGAATATAAAATTGTCTTCAACAGCATTTGTTGAAGCAAGATTTACTTTTTCAAATAAAATTAAGTTTGATAATGAAATGTGCCTGTGCGAATAATAAACTCTTTCACTAGTGTTATGGGTCAGGGTTCAGACAACCCAAGGTGTATCATGGAGTTCACCTGAACCACAGCTGTTACTAGTTTGTGGTATGGGGAGCACACGGACCACTCTAGCAGAAGTGGGAAAGTATTTTTTAAAGCAAAACAATGTTTATTCTATGAACTCAAGTTAACCTTTTTAAAACAAACAGTGAACATCTTAGCAACCATTAATTCAAATACAACCCCCAAAGAATACAGCACTAAGCAATCTTTTAAGCTTTCCTTTTACCATCTTTTGTGAGGGCCACGAAGAATCCAGCACGAGTTTCAAGGATACAAAGAAATAACATTTATTTACAATAACATATATATACACAACAGCAGCAACCTCACTTGCTGCTTACTTCTTCCTGCTGGTTCCAAACTAGCCAGCTTTATTTATACAGGGAGTCTGCTAATGATTTCTCCACCCGCCCCTAATTGGGGAAGCTCATACTCCCATAGGATTGTGGGATTGTCATTAGTCCCCAGCCAATGGTAAGCAGGCAGGTTATAACATCCCCCCCCCCCACCCCACCCCCCCCCCCCCCCCCCCCCCCCCCCACCAAAGTCCAAGGAATCCACCGAAGACCCTGGCGATGGATGGCGTAAGACTCGTTTTGCCGCAGGCCGGACACCATTTGCACGAGGCGCTGGATCGGGCGGCGTGTAACGAGATGGAGACCGGCGCTTCCGTGATGAACGGCGTAACGTTTGTACATCCACGGCCCGTGGGCCCGAGGATTCCCCCTCTGATGCGTCCTGTATCTCCATCTCGGAGTCAGAGTCTGCTGCCTCTGTCATCTCGGCGTCTCTATCTCCGCGCGGTTCTGTAACGACCTGCGCAGGCTTTGAGTGAGGCACCAGAGGAAGATTGTGAGGGCTACCTTCCCTTGTCTCTGGTCTCTGCGGCTGTAGAAATGAGCTCCGGGGGCGGGGAATCTTTGGAAGGGATAGTCTTCTGGACCGAACGTGGTCTACATGTTTGCGCTGGAGATGACCCTGGCTTGCACCTGGTAAGATATAGGGCCCGTTTGGCGAAAGATTACGCCAGGGACCCACTGGGCACCACCAGCAAAATTGCGATCGAACACTGGGTCACCGGGCGCAAACTGCCAAATCGGCCGATGCCGAGGAAAACCCTGTCCGTGCCGTTCTTGTGTGCGGCGTACGTTTGCGCCAATGTCCGGGAAACCATACTAAGGCGGGTGCGAAGTCTCCGGCCCATTAGGAGTTCTGCGGGAGCTACCACAGTCACCGCATGGGGGGTGGTCCTATACGAAAACAAAAAGCGAGCCAGTCTCGTGTCCATTGACCCCGAAGTCTGCTTCTTTAGGCCTTGTTTCAATGTCTACACAGCCGGGTGGTAAGGGGCAGTGCGGATATGGCGTAGGCCGTTCATCTTCGTGAACCTCGCAAACTCCTCACTCATGAATGGAGTGCCGTTATCCGTGACCAGCCCCTCGGGGAGGCCATGTGTACTAAAAGACAAACGCATCTTTTCAATTGTTGCGCAGGACGTTGTGCCCTGCATCTTATGCACCTCTAGCCATTTAGACTGGGCGTCGATTAATAGAAGGAACATGGATCCATGAAACGGGCCAACGAAATCCACATGCAAGCGCGCCCAAGGCCGCCCTGGCCATTCCCAGTGATGTAGGGGCGTGTCCGGCGGAAGCTTCTGATGCTCCTGACAAATGGAGCAGTTTTGGGCCACCTTCTCAATGTCGGCATTGAGGCCTGGCCACCAAACATAACTCCGGGCCAATATTTTAATTTTGGTCACACCTGGATGCCCATTAGCATCGGCTCCTGTCCTTTTTCCGGGACAATCACACGCGTCCCCCACAAGAGGATGCCGTCTTCCACGCTGAATTCTGACAGCTTGGAGGAAAATGCCCGCAACTCGCCTGGGAGCTGTCTATGCTGCCCACCATACAGGACTATGTGTCAAACCTTTGACAGGACTGGCTCCGTCTGGGTCCACTCACGATGCTGTGACAGACAAGGTGTCCATAAAATTTAGGGTTGCAACCACCTCCCCGTTCGTGGGAGTCGACATGGGGCCGGTCAATTAAGGCAATCGACTCAGTGCGTCGGCATTCGCTATCTGCGTTCCTGGTTTGTGCTCCAGAGAATACTCGTATGCAGCGAGCAACAAAGCCCAGCACTGAATCTGTGCAGAAGCAATGGGCGGTATTGGCTTATCCTCTCTGAAAAGTCCCAGCAGAGGCTTATGATCAGTCACGATAGTGAAGTGGCGGCCATACACGTACTGGTGGAAACGTTTCACCGCAAAGACCACTGCCAGGCCCTCCTTCTCGATCTGCGCGTACTTTTTTTCCGCCGCAGTCAATGTGCGGGAGGCGAAAGCTATCGGTCGCTCGGCCCCGTTCTCCATCTTGTGGGACAGGACGACCCCAATACCATACGGGGATGCATCACATGTGACGAGCAAAGGCTTTCCAGGATCATAGTGGGTTAGTAACCCAGACGACGACAATTGTTGTTTTACCCGCCGGAAAGCGGTTTCTTGCGGCTGACCCCAAACCCAGGTGTGATTTTTCTTTAGCAGAAGATGCAACGGGGCCAGCGTAGTTGCCAGATTGGGGAGGAACTTCCCGTAATAGTTTACGAGACCGAGAAAAGAACGAAGATGCAAAGTGTCAGTCGGGGCGGGGGCCTGTTGAATTGCGCGCACCTTCTCTGCGACGGGATGCAAACCTTCGCGGTCCACCCGATAACCCAGGTAGACTACTTCCTTCGCCTGAAAGACGCACTTTGTGCGACGTAAACGGACTCCAGCCTCCGAAAAGCATCTAAGGACAGCCTCCAGATTTTCCAAATGTTACTGCTCCGACGTCCCTGTGATCAAAACGTCATCTAAGTAGACAGCGACACGCGGTAAACCTCTCAAAATGTCCTCCATAATGCGTTGAAAAATAGCGCAGGCAGAGGATACTCCAAAGGGCAAACGGGTATATTCATACAGGCCCCGGTGTGTATTAATCGTTACATATGGCCGGGAGGCAGGGTCCAGCTCCAACTGTAGGTAGGCGTGACTCATATCTAATTTTGTGAACGAGAGTCCACCTGCAAGCTCTGCGTAGAGATCCTCTATGCGAGGCATTGGATATCGGTCGGGTCGGGAAGCCGTATTCACTGTAGTTTATAGTCGCCGCACAAGCGAACTGTGGCATCTGGCTTCATTACAGGTACAATTGGTGCTGCCCAGTCAGCGAAACGGATGGGCCTGATAATACCCAAAGTTTCCAAACGAGTGAGCTCCCCTTCTACCTTCTCGAGCAAGGCGTAAGGCACCGGGCACACCCGGAAATAGCGCGGCGTGGCTCCTGGTTCGACTTGGATACGGGCTACGGCCCCTTTTATTTTCCCCAAACCAGGCTGGAATACATCTGGGTATTGTCCTAGCACCTCAGTCAACCCTCCAGAAACTGTTTGGAGGATGTGCTGCCACTGCAAACGCAAATGGCGCAACCAGTCCCGACCCAACAGGCTGGGCCCATGGCCACGCATCACGATAAGTGGGAAACGCCCCTCCTGGCGTCCATAAACAACAGGGGTCATCGTAGTTCCTGCAATGTCCAATGGTTCCCCCGTGTCGGTGGCCAACCTGGCCTGTGAGTCGGTTACTGTAAGGGTCTGTATACCCTGCTTGATGCGGTCGAATGTCCTCTGGGCGATCATGGAGACCGCTGCGCCAGTGTCCAACTCCATCTCAAGCGGTGACCATTGACCCATACTGTCACCTTAATGGGGGACACACGGGGAGCTGTCACACAATGGAGCTGCAGGCAGTCGTCCTCCGTCTCCACGTCCTCAGGAGTAGTCGCCGCAGGTTCATCCACATGGAAGGTACGGCCTCTGGGCTGGTCCCAGTTTTGGTTGGAACGACGGCGCCTCCAGGACCGGCATCCGCGACAGGGTCAGCGCCTACAGTCTAACACGGACATGGCTCCTCGTCCATTGGTTCTGGAGAAGGCTCCCTTCGAGGAGGAATGTCCGACGGCCACTAGCGTCGATCCAGACGTCGTCTCACCCAAGGTATCGCAGGAGTGCGGGGGGACGTTTTCGGACGGAAGGGGTTGCGCCCCAAGGCATGCACTTCCATTCCCTGTATCTCCTGCACTCCTCGTTCTGCGCTCTCTCGGGACAATACTATTTGAATGGCCTGTTGAAAAGTCAATGTTGGCTGAGCTAACAACTTTCTCTGGGTGGCCGCATTGTTAATACCGCAAACCAAACGGTCGCGTAACATTTCTGACAAGGTCTCACCATAGTCACAGTACTCCGCAATCCTGCGTAGCCTGGATAGAAAATCGGCAAGGGATTCTCCAGGGGTCCTCTCAGCGGTATTAAACCGGTAACGCTGGACTATCGTGGACGGGGTTGGGTTAAAATGCTGCCCCACTAAATTCACAAGTTCATCAAACGTTTTGGTGTCCGGCGCAGCTGGGTACGTAAGGCTCCTAATCACCCCAAACATATGCGGGCCACAGGCAGTGAGCAATATGACCACCTGGCGCTTGTTTTTGGTGATATTGTTTGCCCGGAAATAGTAACACATCCGCTGTGCATACTGGTTCCAGCTTTCCAGTGCAGCATCAAAAACATCCAAATGTCCGTACAGAGGCATGGTATAATAGAAAACAACTTCCAACCTGTATCCAACAAAAATCCAGGGAGGTGGCTTCAGCAATGTAGACAGCTATTCACTTTAACCCTCGTCGCCAGTTTTGTGAGGGCCACGAAGAATCCAGCACGAGTTTCAAGGATACAAAGAAATAACATTTATTTACAATAACATATATATACACAACAGCAGCAACCTCACTTGCTGCTTACTCCTTCCTGCTGGTTCCAAACTGGCCAGCTTTATTTATACAAGGAGTCTGCTAATGATTTCTCCGCCGCCCCCCCCCCCCCCCCCCCTCATTGGGGAAGCTCATACTCCCACAGGATTGTGGGATTGTCATTAGTCCCCAGCCAATGGTAAGCAGGCAGGTTATAACAACATCCATAAGACTTAAAACACCTGTTACCAGAAGCACATCAGGTTAAAGTCACTACTGTTATTAGTTTTAAATCACCAGGATCGATTTACAGTTTTTAGATTACAGAGAGAGACTAATACACCTTCTGGCTGTGACTGCAGCTATCCAGCTCTGAAAACGAAACTAAAACACACCCTGCAGCAAACAGCCTAAAACAAAAGTAAAAAGCTGACAGACAGCCCAGCTCCACCCACTCTCTGACATCACTGCAGTAGTAAACACCCATTTCTTAAAGGTACTCTCACTACAGATATTTATATACACACCCATTTATAAACACCCATTTCTTAAAGGTACTCTCACTACAGATATTTATATACACACCCATTTATAAACACCCATTTCTTAAAGGTACTCTCACTACAGATATTTATATACACACCCATTTATAAACACCCATTTCTTAAAGGTACTCTCACATGACACTAGTAATAAACTCATTGTAACTGGCAGATAATGCCTTAATTTGTTCTTGTGCCTTCAACTGAAAGACAAATAATGCTCTGACAGAAAAATAATGCTCCGACAGACTACAGATCTCAGGATGCAAACTACCAATGAGGTTTATCAGCTGAATTCACTGTCTTACAACTGTTAATCCTTGCTTTCGAATCAGCACTTTAAACAGGTAACAAAAATGATAAGCCTCTCATAACTTTAATAATTTGCTTGTGAATTGCACCAAACGTATATGTGAAAAGAAGTTTATGCATGAAATGGAATATCGACGGAATGTTTGCATTCGGCTGGGGAAACACAAATTCACTAAAGAGACCTTTCGACTTTGAAAGCTTAACTGAGATCAATAAAAAATATATCTTTCACAATTAAATACTGCTGTCAACTACAGAACGACTTAAAGGTATTAAACTGGTTGTCCCATTTCCCTGATATTACCACTAATTTCTCCTTCCTTCCATTCTATCACAGACTACTTTTTTCTTTCCCTCACCCTTACGCATCTTTTTTTGCCTTTGTACCTGCTTCAAACTTGTCACATCTCTAACTTATTCAAGCTCTCACGAAAGAGTGCTGATCTTAAAGGTTAACTCTCGTTCTCCCTCCACTTATACTGCTTGCCCAGCTGAGAATTTCCAGCATTTTGTTTTTATTTTGGATCTTCAGCTTTCACTGTATTTGGCTTTTGCACGATTGGATACATATTTGGAAAGGGGATGTGTTTGTCAGTGACTGTGATAAAGTGTTTCCTACTCCAGCTTTCAATGGAATGATATACGATGAATCAACTCATATGAGACTATACACTTCACTCTGGAATTCTAGTAACTGGTGATCATGCTACTGTAGTTTGTGGCTGTTTGCTGCAAATAGCTCATCTCTGAGAACCTGAAATACAAACAGTTTGACTTTTGCCAAAGCCACTTAAAAGGAGTAGGTAGATGAATCACCTCTCTCTAGGTAGACAGCTTAAAGAGTGTTAGTTGGCAAGTTCACAAATGTGACACAAATGTTTATATTGATTACCTATTTGTGAGGAGACACGTCTAATAGTTTGAGATTGATAACCCAGGGCTGTGGGAGGAGGGAGGTCTGATCTTGTTCTACATGAGTTACATTGTTTCTTTGATGTAAGTAAAGAAACATAAGATGGATCTGGTGAATGGTAATGGCAGAATCAAATTGATTCGATTATTTTTATTCTTTTGTTTATTTCATTCTCAGGCTCACTGCCAATCCCCAAGCCCAGCATTACTCCTGGGCCTCTCTGAATAAAAACATGTTTTTATTATCCCTTTCTCCTGAATGTTTTGCTCCTTATCATGCTTTATAATCCACATGGAAAAAAAAGTTACAACACAGAAACAGGCTAATTGGTCCAATCAGTATATGACAGTGTTTACCGTCACAGGAACAAATAGTTCTATCATATTTATCCATCCTGTCCCCATATCCATAATATCATAAGAAATAGGAACAGGACCACAGTAATTGTGTGGTGGCTCTGGAGGTGGAGGTGGGGCTCCTAGGAGTCTTTTGTAAAACGCTGAGCAAAGGTGGAGGAGCAGGGGAATGCCTCGAGAAGGCAGAACCTGCGAATAGTGGGCCTGCCTGAAGGAGTGGACGGTGTGAGTGCCACGAGGTGCATCTCGAGGATGCTGGCGGGACTGGAAGTGGACCGAGCGCATAGGTCTCTGAGGCAAAAGCCTAGAGCTGGGGAGCCGCCACGGGCGGTGATCGTGAGACTCCATAAATTTGTGGAGAAAGAGATAATTCTACGGTGGGCCAGGGAGAAGCGTAGCTGCGACTGGGAGGGAAATAACGTCCATATTTATCAGGACAACGGAGCCGAGTTGACAAAACGGCGGGCAGGTTTCAACAAGGCCAAGGCGGTGCTGTACCGGCGGCAGATCAGGTTTGGGGTGCTCGACCCGGCGAAATTATGGTTGACGTTCGGAGTCCGGGTGCATTATTTCGAGACCCCAGAAGCAGCCAAAGACTTCATTAAGGAGCATAAACTGGGGGAGAACTGAGTGGACAATGCTTGGGAACCGGGGTGCTGGCACTATGTAATTGTCGGGAGCATGTTTGAAGTGGGTGTAGGGATTGGGGGATTTTCGCCTTTTTTTGTGGGGGCGGGGTTCTGTTCAATATTGAGCTTGTAAGGAGTTGTAGGGGTGAAAAGCTTATGTGGGGATGGATGTTCCCATTTCCCTCCTGTTTTATGGGAATGTTTGTGTTTAACATCTGTTTGTTTGCTTTTGGAGAAGGCTACCTGAAGTTCAGGAGAAGTCCTTGTTTGGGTGGGGGAGGGCAAGGCCAGCAGGAGAGCTTCTTCTTTGAGCTGTGGAGTTGGGGGAGAGGGAAGGGGAGGTCATTAGGACGTGCCTTTGGGCAGGGGCAGCCATGCTAGCAGGTAATGCTGGTGAATGGAAGTGAGGTGGTGGGGGAGAAGGCCAAGAGAGGTGGCCGGGGGGAGGGGGGATAGGGGAAGTGGGGGGGAAGAAGGGGAAGGGGAAAAGCGGGGGAAGGGGGGGGGTTTCTGCGACATGGCAGGGGGTGAGAGATGACATGGTCAAGGGCAAAGAAAGGGGCCATCTGGGATGGGCTAGGTACAGAGTGGGATTAAAGGGGCAGGAGTTCAGTGGGGAAGATGATGGACGGCAGAGGGGATTGGAGGCGCAAGCCTCCGGTAAGGTTGGTAACGTGGAACGTCTGGAGACTGAATGGGCCGGTTAAAAGGTTGTGGGTGTTCGCGCACCTCAGGACCTTGAAAGCGGTGGTTGTCTTTTTGCAGGAGACACCTCTGTGTGAAGGACCAGGTTAGGTTAAGGAAAGAGTGGGTCGGCAGGTTTTTCACTCGGGGTTTGATTTGAAATCGAGGGGTGTGGCGATTTTAATGAGCAGAAAAATAGGATTCGTGAGTGCGAAGGAGGTGAGGGATCCAGGTGGGAGATATGTGATTGTGAGTGGGTTATTGGAAGGGGCACCGGTAGTGTTGGTAAATGTGTATGCCCTGTTAAGTAATGGGTTAAGAGCTAAGTAATGCATTAAGAGACATTGCAATTAGTTGTCTCATTTATGTTAAGTATCCAATGATTGACACTGATATGTAAAGGGGCTTCAGGTGGCCCTTGTGTCAAGTGGTGTTGTTAGAGTTTTTGTGCAGAGGCTGTGGAAGTGAAATAAATGGTGTTTGGTGAAAAGGAACAGAACTTTTGACTCTTCATACAACGGTAACTAAAACGTATAACATGCCCCAAATTGGGATGATGTGGGTTTTATGAGGGGGTTGCTGGCAGCAATTTGGCCACGTACAAGTTGATTATGGGAGGAGATTTTAACTGTGTCCTGGAGCCGAGGGTGGATAAATCGAGCCCCAGGTCGATGGATAGGGGACGAATGGCAAGGGAGCTGTGGGGGGTTTATGGAGAGGCTGGATATGGTGGATCCATGGCGCTTTCAGAACCCAGGGGAAAGGGAGTTTTCCATCTTTTCACACGTCTATAAGGTGTATTCGAGGATTGATTACTTTGTAGTGAGTCGGGAGATTTTGGTTGGGGTGGAGGGGGCAGAGTATGCGGGGATAGTTATCTCGGACCATGCACCCCACTGGCTGGATATTCGGTTCAGTACGGGACGAGAGCAGAGGCCGGGGTGGAGGTTTGACTCGGGGTTGTTGGCGGATGGAGGTCTTTGTGATCAGGTGCGGTTGCCGATTAGGGATTATGTGGAGTTCAGTCAGAATGGGAGGCATTTTTGGGAAGCACTGAAGGCAGTGTTCCTGGGAGAAATTATCTCATTTACGGTTTGTGCGAATAAGGAAAGGAGGGCGGAACATGACCGTCTAGTGAGCGAGATAGTGGAGGTGGGCAGGGAATATTCAAGGGTGCCCACCGTGGAGGGATTAGCGAGGAGGAAAAAGTTGCAGTGGCAATTTGACAGGCTGACAACCGGGAGGGTGGTAGGGCAACTGCGTAGGGCAAGAGGGGTGCAATACGAGTATGGGGAGAAGGCGAGCCACATGCTGGCGCACCAGCTGCGGAGGCAGGCTGCGTTCAGGGAAATATTGAAGATCCGGACTGAGGCTGGGGATGTGGTGTCAGAGCCAGGGAAGATAAATGAGGCATTTAGAGAGTATTACCAGGGACTTTACGAGGCAGACCCGGGGGAGAGGAGGGGGACATGGGGTGGTTTCTGGACGAGCTGGAATTTCCCCAGGTGGAGGAAGCAAAGAGGCAGGTGTTGGAGGAGCCTCTGGGACTGAGAGAGGTGCTGGATAGTATCAGGGGTATGAAGTCGGGGAAGGCCCCTGGGCCGGATGGGTGCCCGGCAGAATTTTATAAGGAATTTGCGGCGGACCTGGCACCACATCTGTTGGGGGCGTTTAATGAAGCACTGGAGAAGGGGGAGTTACCGGAGACGATGAAGCAGGCAGTAATCACACTAATCCCCAAAAAAGGAAAGGATCTGGTAGAATGTGGGTCCTATAGACCCATATCACTATTGAACACGGATGTGAAAGTATTGACTAAGTTGTTGGTGCGGAGGATGGAGGATTGTGTCGCGGGGGTGGTTGCAGAAGATCAAACAGGCTTCGTGAAGGGCAGGCAGCTCGCGAGTAATATAAGACGGCTGTTGAATGTGGTGATGAATCCGTCAGGAGCTCTGGTACCGGAGGTGGTGGTGTCCATAGACGCGGAGAAAGCATTTCATCGGGTGGAATGGTGGTACTTGTTCGAAGTTTTGGGAAGGTTTGGGTTTGGGCTGAGATTTGTGGCATGGGTGCGGTTGCTGTATGTGGCGCCAAGAGCGAGGGTGAGGACAAATGATATCAGCTCACGAAGCTTTGACTTACACAGGGGTAGGAGGCAGGGGTGCCCGCTGTCGCCGCTGCTGTTTGCGCTGGCCATAGAGCCATTGGCGATGGCTCTCAGGGGGTCAGCAGAGTGGCAGGGGACAGTAGGAGCATCTGGTGTCGCTCTACGCCGATGACCTTTTGCTGTATGTTTCGGATCCGTTGGAGAGTATGGGAAGGATTATGGGCCTGTTGGGAAGTTTGGAGGGTTCTCGGGATACAAGCTGAATGTAGGGAAAAGTAAGGTATTCCCGGTGAATGAGCTGGCACAGCGGGCTAATTTAGGGGGGATGCCATTTATGGTAACGAGGGATAGGTTTTGGTACTTGGGGATTCAGGTAGCGAGGGAATGGACAGGGCTCCATAAGTGGAACTTAACAAAGCTGGTGGAGGAGGCCGGGGAGGATCTTGAGAGGTGGGATACACTACACTTAACGTTGGCGGGGAGGGTCCAAGTGGAGAAAATGAATATTCTGCCGAGGTTCTTGTTTATCTTTCAGGCTCTCCCGATCTTTATACCAAAGCCCTTTTTTTCGGAAAGTGGACACAATCATCTCTGACTTTGTATGGGCGGGGAAGGTGCCGAGGGTGGGGAGGACCCTGCTACAGAGGCAGAGGCAGCAGGGGGGGTTGGCGTTGCCAAATTTGTTTCAATTATTATTGGGCGGCGAATGTGGACAAGGTGCGGCGATGGTGGGAAGGAGAAGGGGTAGAGTGAGTTAGGGTGGAGGAGGAATCTTGTAAGGTGTCTAGTTTGAGGGCAATGGTGACGGCAGCATTGCCAATGGCTCCGAGTAGGTATTCAGGGAGCCCAGTGGTGCAGTCCTTGGTGAAGATAGGGAATCAGCTGAGGAGGCATTTTAGGGTGGAAGGGATGTCGGTGCGAATGCCCCTGTACGAGAATCATGGGTTTGAGCTGGGGGGGGGGGGGGGGGGGGGGGCTGGATAGTGTTTCCAGGAGGTGGGGGGAAGTGGGGCTGGTCAAGGTGAGGGATTTGTATTTGGAGGAAGGGTTCGCCAGTCTGGAGGAGCTAAGGGAGAGGGTAGAGCTGCCAAGGGGTCGTGAGTTCAGGTATCTACAGGTTAGGGACTTTGCACAAAATATCTGGAAGGGGTTCCCTAGATTGCCGGGATACAGCAACTGCTGCTTCCGGATGTGGAGGGGGAGGGAAGAATTGGGGATATATGTAAGTGGCTGGGGGAGTAGGGAGGCGAGCGGGTGGTGAAGATCAAGGAGAAATGGGAAGCGGAGTTGGGAAAGGAGATCAATTGGGGAGTATGAGGTGAGGCACTGCCAAGGGTAAACGGGACCTCCTCTTGTGCAAGGATGAGCCTGATACAGTTTAAGGTGGTGCACAGGGTGCATATGACTCGGGCGAGAATGAGTGGGTTCTTTCAGGAGGTAGCAGATGAGTGTGAGAGTTGTGGGCGGGGGCCAGCGAATCATGCGCACATGTTTTGGGGTTGAGAAAAATTGGGAAGTTTCAGGGTGGGAGTGTTCGCGGTCTTAGCCAGGATAGTGGAGGAGAGAGTGGACCCTTTGGTGGCGATATTTGGGGTTTCAGAGAAGCCGGAGCTCATGGAGAGGAGGAAGGCCGATGTCTTTATGTTATTCTCTAAGTCTGAATAAAGATTGTAGACTTCCAGTTAACATAAATACTTTATTCAGTGGGTGTGTTCTGTTTCCAGAGCTTAACTAGATATAATACAGTCAAGAGGTATGGTCAGTGAAGCTAAGGTAAACTGCCTATGCTGAGCTGTCTCTGTCTGCTGCTGCTCACTAGCCCTGTGCTCCTGAAGGAGGCGGATCCTACCTTGGGCTGGACCCTTTATACTCGTCTCTGATGCTGCCCTCTAGTGATGCTGTGGCTGTTACATCTGTCTGTAGTCCCTGGTGTATGTGCAGATGTATGTTCAGATGTACAGATCACTACGGTCTTGGCGTTCGCCTCTTTGATTGCACGGCGACAAATTTTGCTAGAGTGGCGGTCGGCATGGCCACCGTGGGTAGCAGCATGGTTGGGTGTCCTGTATTACTTCCTGCAGTTAGAGAAGATAAAGTATGAGTTAAGGGGCTCAGCAGGGGAGTTTGAGAAAAGGTGGGGGATGTTTGTGACCGTGTTTGAGGAGCTGTTCGTCGCAGGGGGGTGGGAAGGAGAAAAATCTGTACAAACTGTGTCGTTGATTGTTGGGAGGAATGTTTACCGGGGTGTTTACCTGCTGTAACCTACTTTGATACAAGTTTGAATAAAATGCGTTGAAAAAAAATAGGAACAGGAGTAGACCAGTCAGCCCTTCAAGCCAGTTCCGCCGTTTAATAAGATCATGGCCGATCAGATACTCAGCAAGTCTATTTTGCTGCCTTATCTCCGTAACCCTTAATTCCCCTACTGATTAAAATCCTATTGATCTCAGCCTTGAAATTGTTCAAGCACTCGGCCTCCACAGCTTCCTGGGATAAAGAATTCCAAAGATTCACCACTCTTTGAGAGAAGAAATTCTTCCTCAAATCCAACTTCATAGAATTTCATAGAATTTACAGTGCAGAAGGAGGCCTTTCGGCCCATCGAGTCTGCACCGGCTCTTGGAAAGAGCACCCTACCCAAGGTCCACACCTCCACCCTATCCCCATAACCCAGTAACCCCACCCAACACTAAGGGCAATTTTGGACACTAAGGGCAATTTAGCATGGCCAATCCACCTTACCTGCACATCTTTGGACTGTTGGAGGAAACCGGAGCACCCGGAGGAAACCCACGCACACACGGGGAGGATGTGCAGACTCCGCACAGACAGTGACCCAAGCCGGAATCGAACCTGGAACCCTGGAGCTGTGAAGCAATTATGCTATGACTGTGCCCACTCGTTGTACACTCTCCCATGAGTGGAAACATCCTGCCAACATTTATCCTGTCTAACTCCCTCAGAATCTTATATGTTACAATCACATCACCTCTCATTCTTCCAAACTTCAAGGAGTACAGACTCAACCAGTTTAGTCTTTTCTCATATGGCAGGCCCTCCATACCCAGGCTCACCCTAACAACCCTCCTCTGAACTGCCTCCAGTGATAATATATCTTTCCTTAAATAAGGGCCCAAAACTGTACACAGTATTCTAAATGTGGCCTCACTCTTACCTTATACAGTGCAGCAACACCTCTTAACTTTTATACTCCAGCCCCCTTGAAATAAAAGCTAGTATTCCATTGGCCTTCCCTATTACCTTCGGCACCTGTGTCTTAGCTTTCTGAGTTTCATGAATGAGGACTCCCAAGTCTCTTTGTACTACAGCTTTCTGCAGTTTCTCACAGTTTAAATAATAATCTGCTTTTAAATTCAGTCATAACCCCCAAGAGGACCATTGGGAAACAATCATTGATCTCCCTGTAGGACCCGTGGAGTACGAGCTTCCTAGGCAGGGGGCGGAGGCCGTCATCTGGGGCTGGTTATGAGCAAGGTATAAAAGCAGGCCCAAGTAAAGGCCTGGTGTAACAAATCCTCCCAGCTAGGATTGCAATGGGAGTGAGATGCTGCATTACGCAGACTATTGTAAATTTGGAAATAAATGAATCTTCGTTAACGACAGCTTCCTTCTGAGTTACTATACATTCTTTCTTCCAAAATGAACAATCTCACATTTTCCCACGTTGAATTACTTTTGCCAATTTTCTGCCCACTCACTTAACCTGCCACTATCCCTCTGTAAACTATTTATATCCTCCTTCCAACCTGCCTCCCCCCCCACTCCCCCACCCCCAACCTTTGTACCATCTGCAAATTTGGCTCAGTACTATCTGTTCCTTCCTGCAAATCATAAATATATATTGTGAAGAGCTGCAGTCCCAGCACTGATCGCTGTGGCACTACACTGGTTATTGCCCTCCAATCTGAGAAAGGCCCCTTTATCGCTACTCACTGCTTCCTGTTAGTTAGCCAATCCTCTAGCCATGCCAGAATATCACCTCTAACATCATGGGTTCCTATCTTGCACAGTAACTTTTAATGTGGCGCCTTATTAAATGCCTTTTGAAAATCCAAATATAAAACATCGACTGGTTCTCCTCAATCTACTCTGGCTGATACATCCTCAAAGAACTTTAGTAACTTTGTCAGGCAGGGGCAGCACGGTGGCATAGTGGTTAGCACTGCTGCCTCACGGTGCCGAAGTCCCATGTTCTACCCCAATTCTGGGTCACTGTCCATGTGGAGTTTGCACATTCTCCCCGTGTTTGCGTGGGTTTCGCTCCCACAACCCAAAGATGCGCAGGGGGGGTGGATTGGCCACGTTAAATTCCCCCTTAATTGGAAAGAATGAATTGGATAGTCTCAATTTCTTTTAAAAACTTTGTCAGACATGATTTCCCCTTCAAGAAACCATGCTAACTCTGCTTGATCAGGTTTGTGAGGACCAGGAAGAATCCAGCACGGGTTTGTAGAGTCAAGCAGAGGGCAGCACGGTGCGCAGTTGATTAACCCTGCTGCCTCACGGCGCCGAGGTCCCAGGTTCGATCCCGGCTCTGGGTCACTGTCCGTGTGGAGTTTGCACATTCTTCCCGTGTTTGCGTGGATCGTGCCCCCACAACCCAAAGATGTGCAGGCTAGGTAGATTGGCCATGCTAAATTGCCCCTTAATTGGAAAAAAATGAATTGAGTATCAGCTCTATTTATACAGCTGTACTGCCAATTATTGCGCCCCCCCCCACCCACTCATGGGGGAGCTCATATTCCTCAAGTGACATGGGGTAACTGGGCCTGGCGAAGCTCACCATTACCTGGTCCAGACAGCAGGCGATCAAGGGGATTGTCCAGCTGGACTGCCTGCCCCTCTTCTGCAGCTCCATTCACGGCCGGGTGTCCCCGGAGAGGGAGCATGCGGTGTCCACGGGCACTCTCGATGCCTTCCATGCCCAGTGGGCACCCCATGGGTTGGATTGCTTTATCGTCCCCACTTTTCACATTATGATTTGATCTTTGCTAATTTCCGTTGTGATTTGTTATCTTTGGGCAGTGCCCCTACCAGGAGTGGCTCCATTTAAGTTATCTCAGAGTTTATTTTTGTTATTCTATTAAGTTGATTGGACCCTAGAATACAACATGGGGTAACCAATTAAGCCCAGCCAATGGGATCCTGGCAGGTTATAACAATCGGATTATGACTTTCCAACTGCACCGTTTATTCTGTCCTTGAAGTTAGATTAACTGGCCTGTACTTTCCTGCATTTTGCCTCCTTCCGTATTTGAACAAGGCAATTTTCTAATCCTTTGGCACAGTTCCAGAATCCAGAGATTTTTGGAAAATGACTACCAATGCATCCACAATCTCTGTAGCTACCTCCTTTAAAATCCTGGATCAAACTATCAAGTCCAGGGGACTTGTCAGCCTTTAATCTGGTGATGTTGACTGTATTTAATTCCCCCACAGTTTTTACTATTTCTGGGATGCTATGGTATCCTCTACAGTAAAGACAAATGCAAAATATCTATTTAACTCCTTTGCCATTTCCTTGTTCCCCATAATTACTTACTGGCGGACATTCGGTGGAGGATTGGCAGGCCGAGCGCAAAGGAGTTTTTATACTTCTCCCTTGTCCACTGGGTGTATTCTTGGATTGATTTTTTTGTGATGAACAAGGAGCTGCTGGCGGGTTGGTCAACTTAGAGTATTCAGCGATTGTGGTTTCTGACCACACACTGCCTTGGGTGGCCATGGAGTGAGTGGTGGCACATTTGGTGGCTCCCACTCTCAAGGTGGGTTTTGTTGATCCTTCGCAGCCCATATGGAGGGGGACTTTTTCAGTGCAATAGATGTGTGAGTGCCCAGGGAAGGTAATACTCCTCTGGTGAGATCGGAATATGGATCAGAGGAAAAGAAATGCCACAAGAAAGAGAGAGCAGCTGGTGGAGTCTTTGAATGGAAAATTCCAGCAGCAGAGAAGGAGGCTTCGGATGACCCGGCTAAGGTGGTGGAGTTGCTCAGAACTGCGACTGAGAGAGTGGGGCAGAGGCTGGATGCTCAGGGCCTTGTGATTCAGAAGATGGAGGAGGCAGTCGGGGAGCATGAGGAGAGGATGGCCTCGCTCGAGACTGAGTTGGGGATGGTGTTGGACAGCCAGAAGAGGCTGAGGGAGAAATTAGAGGACCTGGATAACCGTTCCAGGGGACAGAAACTGAAGATTGCCCGGATGTCTGAGGGCATCGAGGGATCGGAGTTCGCCAAGTAGGTGGCGAGGATGCTGGAGAGGTTGATGGGGGAGGGAGCCTGAGTCCGGCCCCTTGTGGTGGATCGGGCGCACAGCGTGCTGAGGTGAGGCCGCAGGTGGGGGAGCTGCCGAGGGCGATGGGGGTGAGGCTGCTTCGATTCTTGGACAAAGAAAAAATCTTAAAATGGCCGAGGCAGACCAGGAAATGCACCTGGGAAGGGAGTGAGCTGCGGGTCTACCAAGACCTGGGTGCGGAGTTGGCAAAGAGGAGAGCCGGTTTCAACCGGATAAAGGCTGCCCTCTTTCAGAAGGGGGTAAAGTTTGGTGTTTTATACCCTGCCCGTTTGTGGGTGACACGTCCGAAGCAGGAGTTTTATTTTGACTCACCAGAGGAGGCGATGGACTTTTTGAGGGACCATGGACTAGGAGGAGTGCGAGGACACGGAACCTTGCTGTATAAAGTGTAATGGGAGGGTAGTTTGGGGTGGGCTTCAACGGGGGACCGGCAATGGTGAGTGTGCCTTTTGTTGGCGATTGGGAGGATGGGGGGGGGACACGGACAGACTGGAGGGGTGAGGCGAAGTCAGAGGCCTTGGGCGGGGGCCACCATGTAAGCTGGGCAGGCTAGCTAACGGGAGTGAGGTGGGAGGTTGTCAGGAGGAAGGCGTGGGGGGGGGATGAGGTGTTTTTCTGTGTGACGGTGGAGGGGGAGGGGGAAGGGGAGGGGCGGGGGAGGGGCTGGGTTGCTGACGCGGGTGTGGTTGGTGTAGCGCAGTTGGGAAGGGAGAGATGACGGCGGACATCCAAGGGGTGCGAGACGTGGGCTGGGAGCTGGATGAAAAAGGAGAATGGTTGATCATTGGGGGAAGAGGATGGGTAGCTCCCGGACCAGGCTGGTCACATGGAATTTGAGAGGGTTGAATGGGCCGTTTAAACGGTTGCGTATGTTCACACATTTGAGAAGTTTAAAGGTGGATGCGGTGTTTTTACTGGAGACACACCTGAAGCTGGGGGATCAGACTAGGCTGAGTGGGACAGATGTTTCACTCGGGCTGGATATGAAGATGAGGTGGGTGGTGGTGTTGGTTAACATGAGGGTGGCGTTTGAAGTGGGGTGCATTGTGGCTGATCTGGGGGTAAGTATGTGATAGTCAGTGAGAAGCTGGAGGGGTTGCCGGTAGTCCTGGTAAATATTTGGGACAATGTGGATTTTATGAGGCATATGTTGGGGAAGATTCTGGACGTGGACACATATCGGTTGATTATGGGGGGGTGATTTCAATCTAGTCCTAGACCCGGGCCTGAACCGGTCGATTCTTCAGTCGTCAAGGATATTGGCAGTGGCTAGGGAGCTGAGGGGGTTCCTGGAGCACATGGCAGGAGCAGACCCGTGGAGGATTGGCAGGCCGAGCGCAAAGGAGTTTTCATACTTCTCCCTTGTCCACTGGGTGTATTCTTGGATTGATTTTTTTGTGATGAACAAGGAGCTGCTGGCGGGTTGGTCAACTTAGAGTATTCAGCGATTGTGGTTTCTGACCACACGCTGCCTTGGGTGGATTTGTGGGTGGTTCAGGGGGAGGCCCAACGGCTGCAGTGGAGGTTAGATGTGGGGCTGTTGGCTGATGAGGGGGTGCGTTAGCGGGTCTGGGCTGCCATTCAGGTCTATGTGGAGTTGAACGACACGGGGGAAGGTCACAGTTGCCACGTTGTGGGAGGCACTCGAGGGAGATTGTGAGAGTGAGGAACGAGAGGGGTAAGGTGGTGATGGACCCAGAGGGGGTGAATGGGACATTTGAGGCCTTTTATAGGAGGCTGTGTGAGTCAGAGCCTCTGACAGGGGAAGAGGGGATGCCTTGGTTCCTGGATATATTGGAGTTCCCACGTTGGAGGAGGGGTGGGTTAAGGGCCTGGGGACCCCAATTGGGCTGAGGGAGGTAATGGAGGGCATGGGGGCGTGACAGGCAGGGATGACCCCAGGGCTGGACGGGTTTCCAATAGATTTGTATATAAAGTTTGGGATGAGGGGCAGCATGGTGTGTAATTGAAAATATGGAAAGATGTGTCATTTGAAACATGGAAGTCTGGCAATATCTGGTCTGAGAGAAGCATGAGAGAATACAGGGCAAGATCCCACAAAGGGTTAACAGCAGCTACAAAGAGCAGGATTGTAAAATGCAGATAGCCTTGGTCAAGCAGGCTTAGCAAACAAAACAAACAGGATTTTTGTATGAAGCTAAAAACAATGGCCTTCACTGAAATTAACCATCTTAGTAAGAATCTGGAAAAGCATGGATGAGGGTTTCAGTTGAATTAGATGACGAATGTTTAAAACAGGCAGGTCTTTCAAGTCATAACCAAGTGGAATTTAGCATACAGCTAAAAGCAATGAAGTAAAATCAGCAGATAGAAAAGAATGACTAGGGAGACAAATATATAGGGGTGAAATTCTGCTAACACCAAGTAAATTAAAGAAAATTGGAGACTATCAGTCTACGAGAAACATAATTTAAAGCCAAAATCAAAATCAAAATTATGAGCTGGGGACACAATTGGAAAATAAAACTATAGAAATGACAGGAACCAAAATTCACACCCCTATTAAAACCAAAGCATTTTTGAATATCACAAAGGAACTTTAAACATCACAAAGGAAACAATGTAATCAGAGACCTGAGAGGTCATGTCAAAACGAATACTTAGGCATGTTAGAAAAATTTAGATTAAAGGTACCTTTTACAATCCAAATGAAATAAAAGTTACTTTACAATAAAGTCATAAAATCTTAATAACTTAAAAAAATATATAAACCCTGGGAAAGGGGCAGAGAGAAGAGAAGCAGACAAGCAGAGAAGGAACAAGAGAAGCAAGCAGAGTCAGCTTACAGTCAGCTCGGTCATGGGAAAGGGACAGAGCCAAGTAGCCGAGCTAAAACAGCTAATACATCTAAGGAAGACCAGAATTTAAAGAGGAGGCAGAGTCAGCTCAGAGACAGCCAGCGCAGCCAGCTCTCACAGCTCGGTACATGGGAAAGATAAGACATAGCAACCGAGCTAACCAGCAAATACATCTAAAGAAGACCAGACTTTAAAGAAGGTTGATTGTCAAGGTGGGCCTGAACGTCCCTTCAACCAATCAGAAGGATCCAGAAGCAAGATCTTTTTATTTTTCCGTAAAGATAGTGATTGCAGCTTTTAAAAGAAAAAATATATAATAATAAAATAACTTAAAAGTTTTAACCTGAAACAGTGGTTATTCCAAAGTCTACTTTACGTACTTAGCAATGCGGGACCCAGGATCGATGCTACTAAGTGGTAAGTAGATGACATCTTCTGTGAAGGTATGGGTTATACCGGGAGATAACTTGAAAATATAGTTTGACCTGAATAGCACCCACCGAAGCTTGCATAGGAGTCGGGGAGTGAGAATCCCTGTTCACCATTTAGAATGTCGGCCCTTTTTGGTATAGGGGGACTTCTAAGAATAGTGGTGAGCTTTCAACAACAGGTGGCTCAGTGGTTAGCGCTGCTGCCTCATGGCGCCGAGGTCCCAGGTTCGATCCCGGCTCTGTCCGTGTGGAATTTGCAAAGTCTCCCCGTGTTTGAGTGGGTTTCGCCCCCACAACCCAAAGATATGCAGTAAATTGTCCCCTAATTGGAAAAAATGAATTGGATACTTAATTTTTTTTTTAAAGTTTGGGGTGGAGTTGGGACTACTACTGGTGAGGACGTGCAATGAGGCGAGGGAGAGGGGGGATCTCCCCATGACTTTGTTGCATGCTTCCATTTCCCTGATTTTAAGGAAGGGTAAGGACCCAGAGCAGTCATCCTTACCACTGTCATGTGTGCCCGGTGAACTACCTTAAACGGAATATGGTTGAGCTTTGCACATGATGAGGACGCATTCACCCTCCGCAGGACCTCGTCCCATGTCCCGGTCTCCACCTCCCCCCCCCCCCCCCCCCCCCCAAGCTCCTCCTTCTGTGGTGATATGCATCACTGTAAATGCACAAGGGGTTAATGTAGATACACGACACCTAGCTAGACACTAGAGGGAGCACCAGAGACATCATGACACACAGACATTCAACCAATAGGTCAGTAAGATAGGACATGACCAATGGGCAGTCATGACACACACACAGGTGACACTACCACAAGGGGGCATTACACCAACACATATATAAGGACACAGCACACATGATCTTTCTCTTTCCAGTGGAGACACTTAGTGAGTACAGACAGGGTTGATTGAAACACATCACACCCATTGTAGCAGACTGGTTAGTCAGTCTGAGTAGCTATAGCAGGATTAACAGGAGAGTCAACTCCAAGTAGGAGAATCGTTAACAGTAATAAACGTGTTAAAGGTATCTCCAAGTCTCAACCTTCCTTTGTCAGAGTGCACATCAAGGAAGCAGCATATGCTACGTCAAGAGCGTAACAAAACATGGTACCAAGGAGTGACTGTTTAAATCCATATAGTTTCAACTCAGCAAACCATGACAACCAGAAACCGCACCCAGGCAAGATGATCGAGATTCCGGTTCCACAGCGGCTCAGGTGCCACGTCAATCTCAGTGCAAACTGGCGTGCGTTCAGGCAAAGTTTTGAGATCTTCCTGGTAGCAGCCGACCTACAAGACTTGGCCGATGCTGAAAAGGCAGAGCTTCTGCTCACAATTGTGGGTGCAAATGCAGAACAAATCGACAAAACCTTCAAGTATTCCAGAGGGCAAGAAAAGAGAGACTTCCAGACAGTCCTGGACAAGTTCGAACAATACTGCGAGGAAAACACAAAAGAACCAACAGAAAACGGTAAAAGAGGCGCCAATACTAACCACGAGGCCGAGGTAGGCGACCAACGAAGGACAATTTTGATTGGTGGCCATCTTGGAAAAGGTGCCGCACATGCGCAATTGAGAGAAGGGCGCAAAGTAAAGGAACAGCGATCTGCGCATGCGCAATCCATTCCTACACTCTACGTCACAAGCGTCATGACGTCAGAGGCCCCAGACCATGTCCACTTAAAGGGGAAATGTCCCAAAACAAGGGAAAAAAATTTTACCGTCTCAAAACAAGATTCTTTCACCTGGTTCAACAGCACAATGCCTGATCTTCGACAAGTAACTGAAAGTAACCTCCACAGAACCCTGCAACAAGCAGTTAGCACCTTGAAGACTATGACTCAGACCTTGAATTCTTCTTTGGACATCGCGAGCCCAATGCCAGCTCCAACACAAAACGTGATGATATGGTCTTGGAAGACACCGACTCAGACGAAGCTTTCACCTTGGGAGGCTACCCCAGTACCAAATCCGAACCGCAATTAGACGTGTTGCACATTGATGACCCCGACGACGGGTTCTTCGGATTTGAGGATCTTCAGCCCAGCAGATATGACATCCCGATTCGTGAGTGCAGGATTATGCTACGGCCTGACACCAAGAGACAGAGAGCGGTACAAACCCACAGAGAGCGGCCTACTGCCACACAGAGAGTGGTCCACGCACCGCGAAGAATCCCCGACTCCACACAGAGAGTGGTCCACACACCACGAAGGGTCCCAGCCTCCACACAGAAAGCGATGAAAGACTCCACAGCGAGACAACTGCACGTCTCCACACAGAAAGTGACTCCAGTGACACAAGCCTCCACAACGAGCTTGTGGACAGCCTCCACGATAGAAGCAACGCAAGACTCCAGAGCGCAGTCCTTGCATGAACAAGACCGTGAGGGTCCAGCAACCTCCTCTGAGCAACCAGCAGCAGACGATGCAAGTCTGCCACGCTCAAGTGAACAGCAAGAAGACTATGACAGTCAACCACGCTCAAGTGAACGACAAGAAGACACTGAGGCTCTACCCACTGTATGTGCGACAAGTGACGACGGCATCCCACTTCCCATACCAGATGTGCAACGTGACAGACCTCAGCTAGTGTGTACAGAGGCACTCGACAATCACAGTGAGACTACTGGTGACTCCGGTGACACCACGTTAATTCAAACCTCATCCGCTGGAGCCTCTCCACAAGCAAGTGCATTCCTGAATGTTTTGACTCCGGACGGGGAGCATCAAGAAACCTCAGAAGATTCAAGTGAACCTGAAATGACTCTGGACGGGGAGCATCAAGAAACCTCAGCTGACTCAAGTGAACCTGCAATGACTCCAGATGGGGAGCGTCAAGAAACCAAAGCTGATTCAGGTGAACCAGAAACGACTCCAGGCAGGGAGCATCGACAAGCCAAAGCTGATTCAAGTAAGCCGGACATGACTCCAGACTGGGTGCGCCGCAAACTCAGTGACAGCAGATGCCACCAAGGAAGCTGACACGAGTAACTGTGTGAAGGACTCGTATTATCCACAGAGTGTGGTCCTTGAGTGCAGCAAACACGACAACAAAATCAACCAACACGACAACAACATCAAAGACAATAACAAGAAGCGTACCAAAGGCAACAACGTCGACAACAAGCACGACAAAAACAACACCAATGGAACTACGACTGGTACGACATGGAACAACTCTGCAAATGAGGGACACTGTTACTGCTCAGCTCAGTACAATGACATACCATGGCAGGACGATGCATCTTACCAATTCACGTTTGCTGCACTACCAACAGGCAACCTGGCTTTCAGGACAGATGCCATCAAGAATTGCCACCATAAGCATCGAAAGAAAAAGAAACAGACTCCAAACCAGTCAATGAAGTGATTTGAACACTTGAACACCTCCTGATGACCTAACACCAGGACACTGACGAAGTTCACAAGGGAATGACAACGTCACCATTGACACTTCCATACCAGACCATATAAATTCATGAAATTTGGACTCATAACTTTTATTTTGTATTGTCTTATCTTCCCCAGCACCGAACTCATAAACTCTATATCGTCCCAGTTTGGAGCATAAACATTTACCAAAACCACCGGCATCTCCTCCTGCTTCCCACTCACCATCATGAACCGCCCCTGAATCCACCACAGTGTTCCCCACCTTGAACGCCACCCGCTTATTCACCAACACCGCCACACTCCTCATCTTCATGTTCAATCCTGAATGGAACACCTGCCCTACCCATCCTTTCCTCAACTTTGCCTGATCCCCTATTTTTAAATGCGCCTCTTGTAAAAAAAAAGTCACGTCCGCCTTCAAACTCCTCAGGTGCACGAACACACGTCACCGTTTGACTGGCCCATTCAACCCCCTCACGTCCACATGACCAGTCTGGTTGGAGGGCTCCACACCTCCTTTCCTTGCCAATCAACCTTATTCCTTTTTGGGCCGGCACTAGGCCCATGTCACACGACCCTCCAGGCCCATCCTCGATGTCCAACGTCATCACTCTCTTCCCTTTTTAAAAATAAATTTAGAATGCCCAATTCATTTTTTCCAATTAAGGGGCAATTTAGCGTGGCCAATCCACCTACCCTGCACATCTTGGGGTTGTGGAGGCGAAACCCACGCAAACACAGGGAGAATATGCAAACTCCACACGGACAGTGACCCAGAGCCGGGATCGAACCTGGGACCTCAGCGCTGTGTGACAGGAGTGTTAACCACTGCGCCACCGTGCTGCCCCCTACACTCCCTTTCCTGCTGCGCCACACCAACAACACCCTTATCAGCACCCCCCTCCCCTGCACCAACCACCTGACCGCCCTCCACAGTGCCCCCGTTAACTCATCCGCCCAGCTCGCCTGGCAGCCCCCGCCAAAGGCCTCCAAGCCTCCCACCACCCCCACTGATTCCCCTCCTCACCCCACCCTCATTCGCACTCCCGCAAGAAACAAAGAAATGGAAAAAAGGTACACTCACCCTTGATGCTCCCCAAGCACTCCGCTACCAAGCCCAATAAAACACTTTGATGGAGAAAAAGCTCTCCAACAACCACCAAAGGAAACCACCTCCTCAAAAGTTCAATGTCCTCCTTCTCCTGCCAGTCCATTGTCCCTCAAAAATTCCATCACCTCCTCTGGCGTACCAAAATAACATTCCCAATTCTGGAAAGTCACTCAGAGGCGGGCCGGGTACAGCACCCCAAACTTTACACCTTTCTTGAAGAGGGCAGCCTTGACCCGGTTGAACCCGGCCCTCCACTTCGCCAGTTCTGCGCCTAGGTCCTGGCACACCCGAATCTTGTTCCCTTCCCAGGTGCACCTCCTCGTCTGCCTCGCCCATTGCAGAATCTTCTCCTTCTCCAGGAAACGATGCAACCACACCACCATCACCCTCGGCGGCTCACCCGCTTGTAGCCTCCTCATCAGTGCCCTGTGTGTTTGGTCGATGTCCAAGGGCCGATCAAAGGCTCCCTCCCCCATCAGTTTTGCCAACATCGGGGGCAGCAGATAGCGTAGTGGTTAGCACTGGGTCTACGGCGCTGAGGACCCAAATTCGAATCCTGGCCCTGGGTCACTGTCCGTGTGGAGTTTGCACACTCTCTCTGTGTCTGTGTGGGTTTCACACCGCAGCCCAAAGATGTGCAGGTTAGGTGGATTGGCCACGTGAAATTGCCCCTTAATTGGAAATAAAATAATAATTGGATCCTCTAAATTTATTTTAAAAAGCTTTGCCACATTTTGGCCACAAACGTGCCGGCATCTGATCCTTCAATGCCTTCGGGCATCCCACGATTCGCAAGTTTTGATTTCTGGAGAAGTTCTTCAGGTCCTCCACCTTCTCCTTCAGCCGCTATTGGGTCTCCCTCATCATTCCCATCTTGGCCACCAATGAGGCAAGCTGCTCCTCGTGCTCCCCCACCGTCTCCTCCACTTTCTGAATCGCCTGGCCCTGGGACTCCAGCCTCTGCTCCACACGGTCAATCCCTGCTTTAAGCGGCTCTACTGTTGCCAATCGGCACCGGAGTCGCCAATGATGTTGCCAAATTAACTAGGTATGGCAGTTATTAATGATAATATTGCTTTTCAGAGTCGTCAGGTATAAAATGATACCAGCACAAGGCTTTACCGGATATCGATCAAAGACCAAACAACCAGTTAGTCAGTTCAAGTTCAAAGATAGTTTATTTACACAAGGATTACTTCGACATGCAACATGAAACACTACAAGTTAAACTACACCTAACCATTGCAATAACCTATACTTAACTTTAGGGCAACCGGCTCTTTGCAGATGAACAAGGCCTTTGTTCGGATCTTGCGTGGCTGGGTAGAAGAAGTGGCTTCGTTACTGCTGGGCTCATCGGTCTGATAGCGATCGTTGGTCTTTTCTGGTCGTAATGCTACACTTTGTTTTAGGTGTAGGCCGGGGCCAAGAGAGACCGAACACATGGTTGTGTCTCTTTTTATCCCTCTGGGATTTCGCGCTCTTTGGGGCGGTACTTAGCTTTGGATCCAATAATTTGACAGGCTTCGATCACTGCCTTTGATTTTGGCCAATAAAGGGGCAGGTGCCTTGATGGCTGGGCGTGTCCTGAGCGGTCATTGACCTTGGCTGTTTGGGCTTTCTTAGCAAAGGGAGTGGTGCCAGTTAGTCTGCATCTGTATCAGTTACCTGAGTACAGTCCTTTTGTTCTGGGGAAATGGGCCATTAGAATGCAAACGAGCGGGGGTTTTGATCGCGTCTAGCTATCTGGGTTGCAAATACACACACAAGCGCTGAGTGTGTCTGAGTCCTGGGTTGGCCATAATTCCCATGGTCCTTTGCAGGTGGCCATCTGAGATGGATACATCCCGTCCTCTTGATCCTGAATGCGAAGCGTGGTGGATCACACTGTTGATTCCTCATCCGTCCTTGAGTGTGCCGGTTACCCTTGGTCAAGGACAGGTTCTACATTACTCTGTCCTATGTTTTGGAGCATTTACCTAAGTTTTATTAACACATCATACATCCATAATCTCTAACGGGTCACTATAAAACATTCAACTATTACACATTTAACTTATTCGCACAAGAGATTATCTAACTATCACTATCTAAGCTACTCTCATGCTGCTGGCAAATATAAAAAGGAACTTATGTACAATACAAAAATTTTAAACCAATGGCAGCATCACATTTCTACTTAACTTATCAACGGTACAGAGGTGTACAATCTTTATTTTTATCGGTGGTTACATTGTTTGTTGGGTTGGGTGAATTCCGAAGAAGGGGGCTGGGAATGTATATATCGGGGAGCGGGGTGCTCTTTTTTTGAAGGAGTCTAAGTGTCTGGATGACACTGCAGATTATCGCTATCACCAGAAGGGCCTCTAATGTGCAGGAAATGGAATATCATTTAACAATGTTTTCTCACCAAGTGGGAGTATCAGTTTTATCTCTATGTGTGGTGTGGTGTCCGGGCTAGGGGTGTCATGTTGTGTGGTGGTGTTTGGGGCTGGTGTGGTGTAGGGTACAGAGGCTTGTAACGCGCGCAGTTGTAGGAGTCCAGTGATGATCACAATGGAGGTCATCAGTCCTCTCTTCATCTTGTCTTCTGTTCTTCGTATATTCCTGGGAGTGCAAGCATAATATCTGTTATTATCTTTGGTTAACATCTCGTTTTGTTTGTCTTTCTCTCCTTAACTTCAATTACCCATTAGAATCGTCACCCTGTGTGACTCCCTCATTTTTTTCTTTGAAATATCATTTTGGAGAGAAGAAATGCAAATTTTTAAAGTACAGACTCTCACAGCTTGTGGTCGATGCTCGGAGCGGGCGGACAATTTCTTCGACCAGTCTTTCTTACATCACAATCATGGGAGGTTGAGGCGTATCTTAACCAGCCGAATTTTAGGGCGACCGGTTTTATAAAGTTTCTTCGTCCCAGGGTCCAGAGGTAGTTCACGTATAGCAGCATATATGTGGCAACCAAGTGTGTCAATCATGTAAATAGCAGGTGGGAAACGACCAAAGAGTTGCGGAAGGTAAAGAGTTGAGTGCACAGACTGTGGCAAAGGGCATTCTTTAAACCACAATAAGAGCAGAGAAGGCAAAACTAAGACCAGCCAAAGACAGTGAAAAGTGTAAAGAACCATTCCAGAGTACTCAAAGTGATGGGAACATGAGATGCGTGTGGGCCGCGGCAAGGCAAGAATGGGGGGGATTCCCAGTTAGGGCCATTGCTCCACTACCCGAGCTTAGCTGCCCGGATGCTATTGGGGTCCTCAGGCAGGGCGGGGATTAGTGTCGTTGCTCCCTACCTGGGTGACCGAAACGAGCGGAAAGAATTTGTAACACATGTGAGATCCAACAATTGTTCCTTTAACGGCCATTGGTCAGTCAATAACGTCGGGAGAGTAGCTATGACTGTATCAAGAAATTGGGTGTCAGGCCGACATTAATTAAAACATGTCGCAATGAGAAAGAAAGGAGGAAATAAAAGGCGGGCAGGCTCCATCAGTAAGTAGGACACCGTAATTCTTATGCGGCTCCTTTTTCTCATCATCTGGACACCTCAGGGTTCTGTATTGAAAAGAGTTGTAAAAGGGTTACCGTAACGGGAGTCAGACTCGGAATCGTCACCATCTCCCGGTTGCCAGACTCATGTCTGTAATTTTTGTGCTGTGGCCTCGTGGGCCATCATGGATTCCGAATTGTCATGTCTTACCGATCTACAAGAGTTGTCACGGTGCCAAAAAGGGGTTCGTTTGTCATGAGGCGTAGGGGCGGTGGCAGTGAAGGGCAAATTACTGTTGTCGGGCGGTGGCAGTGGCTCTGGCTGTGGAAGGGGATATTGGGGACCAAACATGGCCTGGTCATGGTTCCAGGGGCTGGAGTGACTGGAGCCGGGGAGGTAGTACCAGTGGTCAGTGATCGTGGTCAATTTGGGGAGGCTGAATCAAGCTCAAGGTGGAAAGTTGTACTTGTGGGCGGCGACAAGGTTGGGTCTGTGGGCGTGGATGTGCTGTCATGGCTGGGGGAGGGTTGGACTAGGTTGTTGATGGGCGGGGCAGAATCGTCTGCTATTGCCAGGGAGATGTGGTGGGAGTGGCTACATTGGGTTCCATAGACTTTGAGCTAGTTGATGTGGAACCAACCAGTTTTACCATTGGGTACATTATCTTGTACACAGAGGGGCTCACTTTGCCCGAAATGGAGTAAAGTCCTGCAATTCTAGGGGAGAGGAACGTACTGGGATTGTACAGGGAAACCATCACTTGCTGACCGATTGTATACTCCAAGGGGTGGACTGTTTTATCAAAGTAGGCCTTACTCTGCTTTTTCCTAGTCCTAGTCGGCCAGCTGCAGCGAGCTGGGCTGCCTTAATATTTTCCGTGACTTATTGGACTGCTTTTTCATGGGTGAGGGCGGTTACTGTGGGGCTTGCCAAATCAAGACCTAATAAATATTCAGTTCCTTTCATGGGCCGTCTGGTCATGAGAGTGTGGGGGGTGAAACCTGTGGAACTGGATACTGTGTTCCTAATAAACATAAGGGCGAATGGGAGGACTGTGTCCCATGTGGTGTTATGCTGTTGCACCATTTTTCTAATGGTCGTTCAACAATGCCGCTGGATTGGGGGTGATACGCTATGTGAAATTTTTGCTTGATTCCAAAAATCGTTAGGGCATTTTGCATGTCCCTGCCGGTGAAATGGGAACTTTTGTCTGAATCAATGCTGCGGGGAAGATCCCAGCGTGTGAATATCTGTTGGATCAAAATCTTAGCTGTGGCTTTCGCTGTGTTCACCCGGGAGGGAAATGCTTCTACCCATTTTGTAAAGGTGTTGATTACCACTAATACATATATATATATTTTTTTATGTTTTTATTAAAGCTTTTCCAACCAACGACACCCGAGTGTCCAAAATCCTAGACATCTCCCTCGCAAAACCCTGCCAGAATTCTTTAAGCGCCGGGCATGCCCATAACATATGGGCATGGTTTGCCGGACTCCCTGCACATCACGCGCACCTATCCTCCACCCCAAAGAAATTACTCATTCTCGCCGCCATCATGTGAGCCCGATGCACCACCTTAAACTGATTTAAGCTGAGCCTGGCACATGATGATGAGGAATTCACCCTGCCCAGGGCATCAGGCCCTCATGCAGCTCCTCGCCGAGGTCCTCCTCCCACTTGCCCTTCAACTCCTCCACTGAAGTTTCCTCCACCTCCTGCACTTCCTGATATAGTCCGACACCTTCCCCTCCCCTACCCAGATGCCAGACACAACCCTTTCCTGAATCCTACACAGGGCAGCAGGGGAAATGTCCCTACCTGCTTTTTAAGAAAGTCCCGAACCTGGAGGTACCTGAACACATTCCCCGGGGCAGGCCAAACTTCTCCTCCAGCGCCTGCATGCTGGGGAAAGTCCTGTCTATAAACAGGTCCCCCATTCTCCTAATACCTGCCCTATACCAGCCTTGGAACCCCCCATCTATCCTACCCGGAGCAAATTTGTGGTTATTCCATATCGGGGTCCACACTGAGGTCCCCTCCTCCTGCCTATATCTCCTCCACTGCCCCCAAATCCTCAGCGCCGCCGTCACCACCGGACTTGTGGTGTATCGCGCCGGCGAGAACGGCAGCGGCGCCGTGACGAGCGCCCCTAGGCTGGTGCCTTTGCATGACGCCGCCTCCAGCCGCCCCCAAGCCGCCCCCTCCTCCACCATCCACTTCCTAATCATGGCCACATTGGCCGCCCAATAATAGCTGCAGAAGTTCGGCAGAGCCAGTCCTCCCCTCCCCGGCTACGCTCCAAGAATGCCCTTTGAACTCGCGGGGTTTTATTCGCCCACACGAATCCCGTAACAATCCCATTCACCTGCTTAAAAAAGGACTTGGGGATAAAAATGGGGAGGCACTGAAAGACGAACAGGAACCTTGCGAGACCCGTCATCTTCACAGTCTGCACCCGTCCCGCCAGGGAAAGTGGGAGCATGTCCCACCTTTTAAAATCTCCCTCCATCTGCTCCACAAGCCGGGTTAAGTTGAGCCTGTGCAGGGCATCCCAGTTCCTGGCCACTTGTATACCCAAGTACCGTAAGCTCCTCTCCACTATCTTGAGCGGGAGCTCCCTCAGTCTCTCCTCCTGGCCCCTAGCATGGACCATGAACAGCTCACTCTTCCCCACGTTCAATTTATACCCCGAAAAGCTTCCAAAGTTCCTCAGGATCCGCATGACCTCCCCCATCCCCTCTAGCGGGTCTGAAATGTACAACAATGGGTCATCCGCGTAGAGGGAGACCTGGTTTTCCTCCCCCCCGCGCACCAGCCCCTCCAATCCCTTGAAGTCAACGAATACATATTTAAAGCCATTTCTGCAGGGGGGGGGAGGGCACCAATGTAGTCGAGCTGTAAATTTGTCCATGGGCCACTAACAGGTCGGGTGTCTCTCAATTGTCCTTTCTTGGAGTACCTTTCAGGATTGTTCTGTGCACAGATTAAACAATTCTCAACATAATGCGTGACGTCTGCTTTTAAATCAGGCCATCAACACAAAGGTCTTAAATGGGCAATGGTATTGTCTATCCCCTGATGTTCGAGTCCGTCATGAAACTGGTAAATTATCTGGTCCTTGGTGGGGACCACATAAATTCCATTTTTCAAAACTATACGGTCCTGTACCATCAGTGAGTCTTTGAATTTGTCGTAGGGGGCTGGAAGTTACCGTCTAAAACTTGCTTAAGAGTGCTGACTGCCTTTTGGACCTGGGATAGATCTTCGATATTGGTCTGAGAAACCTCGACTATGTGTATCGGTTCACTCTCGGGGGGGGGGGGGGGGGTTGCCAAAAGTGTCCGTGGCGTGATCCTGACTTGGCTAAGGCGTCTGCCTTTACGTTACCGGGTGGGGAGGAACGATGATGGCTTCTCACTTTGATTATGCCATATGTTCGGTCTTTTGCTGTCTCAAGAATATGCTTCAACAATGGGGCTGAGGTAAGGAACCATCAGCGGATACGAATCCTTGAGATTCCCATAGGGGCAGGAATTCTGTCAAACTATTGCAGACATATGAACTGTCCGAATGTATGTCCGCTGGGGTCGGAAAGGAATCTGGGTTCTGCACTACATTTGCTATAGCTGCTAATTCGGCTGCTTGTGATCCTAGGTGGCCGGGCAATTTTAAAGATATTTCCTCTAATGCGTATCCCTGTGTGTTTTCCACATAAATTCCACAACCAGTTATTCTCTTTCCATTTTCTATGGTGGAGGAACCGTCTACATAAATCTTTAAAGCGTTGTCCGTGGTCTGGGGATTCTGGGTTCTGATGCCTGTTCGTGTGTGTAGTGACTTGGGAATAAAGGGTCCTGTGTGGTGTTCGGCTACAATGATCTGGCACTCATGTGGGGTTCCTGCATACTGAAGGCTGTCTGCTAAAAATGTGTGGGTCTTTGTACATTTAACTGTAATGTCCCTTCCTTGTAACAACAGTGTCCAGCGAGCTGCTTTATTCTGGCTGACTGAACCGTCCTTTAACCTACCATCTAACAATTGCTGCGTTGGGGTGTGCTCGGTTAAAATCGTGTGGTAATCACCACTGTTGTATATATTAGGAGATGTGTGGTATGGCCCTGTACTACAGGTACGGGGGTAGTCCCTGCTTGCTGGCTTCGCCCAGTAGGCGGAGTATAAATATGTGTGCTCCCTATACAGCAGCCATTTCGCCAGCTGCTGTAGGAGGCCACACATCTTAGAGTAATAAAGCCTCAGTTGTATTTAACTCTCGTCTCTGTGCAATTGATCGTGCATCAATTTATTACTCTAAGATTTTCAGAAGATGAACCTCCGCATCAAGCTGGATCGCCTACAGCTGGATCTGCAATCAAACGACGCCAAAAAGGACTTTCAACACTGGCGAGCTTGTTTCGAAGCTCACATCAGGTCTGCACCAGACCCAATTCCGGAAGCTCAGAAGATCCAGGTACTCTACTCGCGGCTGAGCTCCAACGTCTTTCCTCTTATCCAGGACGCGCCGAACTACGACGTAGCCATGGCGCTACTGAAAGAGAATTACGCCCAGCAGACGAACACGCTCTTTGCCAGACACTTACTCTACTCGCAGTCAACTCCCTGGTGAGTCCGTAGAAGATTTCTGCCGTGCTTTAATTCCTCTGGTCAGAGACTGTGACTGTCAGGCTGTCACGGCCACGGAACATTCGAACCTCCTCATGCGGGACGCCTTCGTTACGGGGATAGGGTCAGACCTCATACGCCAGCGACTTTTAGAGGGGGCCTCGCAGCAACAAAAAAACTGGTGCCATCGATGACGGTCACCTCGCGCAATATTCAGGCCTACACCCCCAGCCGCGCGGCCCACCCCTCCTACACATCGTGGACTCCGCAGACTGCCGCCCCACCGGGGGCCTCACCCAGTCAATACTGCTGTGCCACGCGCCAGCCAGCCAACCCCGGGGGCCCCCGATGGTACTTCTGCGGGCAACAGAAACACCCCCGCCAACGCTACCCAGCCCGCACCGCCCTTTGCAAGGCCTGTGGCAAGAAGGGGCACTTCGCTGCGGTGTGCCAGGCCCGCTCAGTCGCTGCTATTGCCCCGACCCCCCTCGCGTATGGACAATGGGTGCCGCCATCTTCACCTCTCCGGACCACGCGCGTGGCCAGTGGGTGCCGCCATCTTCTCCCCCTCAGACCATGCGTGGCCAGTGGCCGCCGCCATCTTCTCCCCCTCAGACAAGGCGCAGCTAGTGGGCGCTGCCATCTTCTCCCCCTCAGACCGCGTGCGGCCCGTGGGCGCCGCCATCTTGTCCACCCCAAGATCATCAGGTGCCGCCATCTTGTCTTCCCCACGGCACATGGGCACCACCATTGTCCAAGGACCCGTGCCCCCCGGGCACCCCATTGTTCAGACTCGCCTCGGTCACGATCGACCAGTCTCTCTCGCCCGCACAATCTAGCTACCGCCTCGACAAGCGTGAAGTTCGATGTGCACGAGACCTCTTGCCTGCTGGACTCCGGGGGCACCGAAAGCTTCATCCATCCAGATACGGTAAGGCGCTGCTCCTTTGCGGTACACCCCGCCAATCAAAGAATCTCCCTGGCCTCCGGATCCCACTCCGTGGCGATCCAGGGGTACTGTATAGTCACACTCACGGTCCAGAGCATAGAATTCAGCGGCTTCCGCCTATACGTCCTCCCCAACCTTTGCGCTGCCCTGCTACTCGGCCTGGACTTCCAGTGTAACCTCCAGAGCCTAACCTTGAAATTCGGTGGGCCCCTACCACCCCTTACTGTGTGCGGCCTCGCTACCCTAAAGGTCGACTCACCTTCCCTATTTGCAAACCTAACCCCGGATTGCAAACCCGTCGCCACCAGGAGCAGACGGTACAGCACCCAGGACAGGACCTTCATCAGGTCCGAGGTCCAGTGGCTGCTTCGGGAAGACATCATCGAGGCAAGCAACAGCCCCTGGAGAGCCCAAGTGGTAGTGGTGAAAACTGGGGAGAAATACAGAATGGTCGTGGACTACAGCCAAACCATCAATAGGTACACGCAGCTCAACGCGTACCCCCTCCCACGCATATCTGATATGGTCAATCAGATTGCACAGTACCGGGTCTTCTCAACTGTAGACCTCAAACCCGCCTACCACCAGCTCCCCATCAGTAAGGCGGACCGCCCATACACTGCCTTCAAGGCAGATGGCCGCCTCTACCATTTTCTCAGGGTTCCCTTCGGCGTCACCAACGGGGTCTCGGTCTTCCAAAGGGAGATGGACTGAATGGACGACCGTATGGGTTGCGGGCCACCTTCCCGTACCTAGACAATGTCACTGATGTGTTAAGTAAGTTGGTTCAACGTTGACTGCAACTGGGTGCAGTGAAACTAGAAACAGGCTTCTGACACAGGAGATGGTCCAACACTGTTTTATTGAACTTGCTGATTGCTGTACATAGTCTGCTGTGAGTTGACACCCTATCAATCTAACTGATAACCTCCCACTGGCTTGACCAGACTAACTCTCTACCTCATGGTGATAGTGCTCACTGGCTTGTGCACTCTTACTATCTCAGTAGCTGTGTCCTGTAGAGAGAGAGGGAGAGTCTTAATGCCCTGTGTGCTTTATAGTGGTGGTGTCCTGTCTGGTGATTGGTTGTTATGTGTTGTGTGTGTTCATTGGTTATCCTGTGTGTCAATCACTGCCTATCTGCATCTCATTATATACATGAGTGGATATTATGACATCTCCCCTTTTTGAAGTAAATTTTGGAACGTGGCGATATATATACAAGCATGATTATATACAAGTGGTGAGTGAATGAACATATGTACATGGGAAGGTGTCTATCGTGCAGATACAGAGCAAACTGAACAAAATTTACAAAATTTAAGTCAATAGATTCAGTCTTTGTGGCGGGCGATTAATTCTTATCGATCGCCTCAGAGGTGGAGGGGGGGGCGCTGGCACCTGGACAGGCGGGACTACTGCCATGGCGGTGGCCTCATGGAGAGGCGGGATCGCTGCCAGATCGATGGCCTCGTGGTGCGAGATGTCCGGAGGAGGCATGATGACATGCGGAGAAATGCGGCCAGGCGGTGGGCAGGGAACTTTTCGTAGCGCCCTCCTGTTGCGCCGTAGAATGAAGCCATCAGCCATTTGGACAACGAAGGACCTGGGGGCAGCCTGCCTGGCGACAATAGCTGGGGCTGACCAACCTCCCTCAGGCAACTGGACGCGAACAACATCGTCTGGAGCCAGAGCAGGTAGATCCTTGGCATGAGCATCATACGTGATCTGCTGCTGGTCCCTGAATCGCTGCACTTTCTGCAGCACCGTGAGGCGGTCAAGGTCTGGAACATGGATGGCTGGAACAGTCGTCCTCAAGTTGCGGTTCATGAGCAGCTGCGCCGGAGACAAACCAGTCGACAGAGGGGTTGCCTTGTATGCCAACAGCGCCACGTTGAAGTCCGAGGCTGAGTCTGCAGCCTTGCACAGCAACCACTTTACAATATGGACTCCTTTTTCGGCCTTCCCGTTTGATTGCGGGCAATGGGGACTGGATGTGATGTGATTGAAGTGGTAGGATTGTGCAAAGTCGGACCACTCTTGGCTGTAGAAACATGGACCGTTGTCACTCATTACTGTGAGTGGTATGCCGTGCCTGGCAAACGTCTCTTTGCAGGCTTTAATCACTGACTTGAACGTGAGGTCCGACAGTTTCACCACTTCCGGGTAGCTGGAGACGTAGTCGACTAAAAGCACGTAATCATGCCCATTTGCGTGAAAGAGGTCTATCCCCACCTTGGACTACGGAGAAGTCACGATCTCGTGCTGTTGCACTGTTTCCTTGGGCTGAGCTGGTTGAAACTTCTGGCATGTTGTGCAGTTGAGGACCGTGTTGGCAATGTCCTGGCTGATGCCAGGCCAGTAGACTGCCTGCCGAGCTCTGTGTTGACATTTTTTGACCCGAAGGTGACCCTCATGGATCTGTCTGAGCACCATGACTTGCATGCTTTGGGGAATGACGATTCTATCTAGTTTCAGAAGGATCCCCTCGACAACCATTAACTCGTCCTTAACGTTGAAGAGCTGGGGCACTGCCCCTTTTGCCAGCCCTGGGCAAGGTGTTGCATCACACGCTGCAGTAGAGGATCTTTGGCAGTTTCTTCGCGTATCTGGACAACCAGTTCATCAGTGGCTGGGAGGTTGCTGGCACACAACTGCCCCTGTGCCTCAATGTGGCGAATGAAGTCGCCCGGTTCACACGGCATGGTGATGGATCGGGATAGGGCATCCGCGATGATCAGCTCCTTACCCGATGTGTAGACGAGTTCGAAGTCATATCGGCGGAGACGAAGAAGAATTCGCTGCAGCCGAGGTGTCATAGTCATTTAAATCCTTCTGGATTATGTGGACTAAAGGCCTGTGGTCTGTTTCCACCGTGAACTTCGGCAGACCGTATACGTAGTCATGAAACTTGACTATTCCTGTCAGGAGACCCAGACACTCCTTTTCAATCTGGGCATACCGTTGTTCAGTCGGAGTCATGGCCCTGGAGGCATATGCCACTGGAGCCCAGGACAAGGAATCGCCTCGCTGGAGGAGCACCGTCCTAATGCCACCCTGTCTTGCGTCTGTGGGTATCTTGGTATCCTTGGTTGGGTCAAAGAACGCCAGGACTGGGGCTGTGGTGAGCTTCGCCTTCAGCTCAAGCCATTCCGCTTGATGTGCGGGAAGCCACTGGAACACTGTCGACTTTTTAACGAGATGCCGGAGGGCCATGGTGTGGGATTGTTGGGAATGAATTTTCCAAGAAAATTTACCATCCCGAGGAAGCGGAGGACCGCCTTTTTGTCCTCTGGTGTCTTCATGGCATTGATTGCCAGCACCTTGTCGGCGTCAGGTTGCACACCTTGCTGTGAAATGTGGTCACCTAAAAACTTGATAGCGGACCGCCCAAACGAGCATTTGGCCCTGTTGAGCTGGAGGCCATTTTCATGAATCCTCTGGAAAACCTGTTTGAGGTGAGCAATGTGATCCTCGGGCGTCGTGGACCAGATGATCACGTCGTCCACATAGACTCGCACGCCCTCGATACTCTCCATCATTTGCTCCATTATGCGATGAAATACTTCGGAAGCTGATATGATACCAAAAGGCCTGCGGTTGTAGCAATACCAGCCGAACGGAGTGTTAAAAGTGCACAGCTTCCGACTGGACTCGTCCAGCTGAATTTGCCAGAGGCCACGGGAGGCGTCCAGCTTGGTAAAGAATTTAGCGTGAGCCATCTCACAGGTCAATTCTTCACACTTCGGGATCGGGTAATGCTCTCGCATGATGTTGCGATTCAGGTCTTTGGGATCAATGCAAATGCGGAGTTCGCCAGAGGGTTTCTTGACGCAGACCATGGAGCTGACCCAGTCTGTGGGTTCCATGACCTTTGAGATGATGCCCTGGTCTTGGAGCTCTCATAGCTGCGTTTTCAGACGATCCTTGAGAGGAGCCGGCACCCGGCGTGGTGCATGGATGACTGGGGTGGTATTCGGCTTGAGCAATATCTTGTGGCCACGATCAGCAGGACCATGATGCCAACCTTGCCAAATTTCTCCACACCGCCACTCTCCTAAACCTCACCTATAACAAGGAGAAGTGCGTATTCAGCACAAACCGCTTAGCCATCCTCGGCTATGTGGTCCAGAACGGAGTTCTGGGGCCTGATCCCGACCGCATGCGCCCCCTCATGGAGCTCCCCCTCCCCCACTGCCCCAAGGCCCTCAAACGCTGCCTGGGGTTCTTTTCATACTATGCCCAGTGGGTCCCAAACTACACGGACAAGGCCCGCCACTCATACAGTCCACCCTTTTCCCCCTGACGGCCAAGGCTCAACATGCCTTCAACCGCATTAGAACCAATATCGCCAAGGCCGGGATGCACGCAGTAGACGAGACTCTGCCCTTTCAAGTGTAGTGCGACGCATCAGACGTCGCCCTGGCCGCCACCCTCAATCAGGCGGGCAGGCCCGTGGCATTCTTTTCCCGCACCCTTCATGCCTCCGAAATTTGGCACTCCTCCGTCGAAAAAGAGGCCCAAGCCATCGTTGAAGCTGTGCGGCATTGGAGGCATTACCTGGCCGGTAGGAGATTCACTCTCCTCACTGACCAACGGTCGGTAGCCTTCATATTCAATAACACACAGCGGGGCAAGATCAAAAATGATAAAATCTTGAGGTGGAGGATCGAGCTCTCCACCGACAGTTACGAGATTTTGTATCGCCCCGGCAAGCTCAACGAGCCCCCAGATGCCCTATTCCGAGGTACATGTGCCAGCGCACAGGTGACCCGACTCCGGACCCTGCACGATAACCTTTGTCACCCAGGAGTCACACAGTTGTACCATTTCATAAAGGCCCGCAATCTGCCGTACTCCGTCGAGGAAGTCAGGGCAATCACCAGGGACTGCCAGGTCTGTGCGGAGTGCAAACCGTACTTCTACCAGCCGGACTGCGCGCGCCTGGTGAAGGCCTCCCGCCCCTTTGAACGCTTCAGCGTGGATTTCAAAGGGCCCCTCCCCTCCACTGACCGTAACACGTATTTCCTCCGTGTGGTCGATGAACACTCCAGATTCCCTTCGCCATCCCATGCCCCGACATGACGTCTGCCACCGTCATCAAAGCCCTCAACACAATCTTCGTGCTGTTCGGCTTCCCCGCCTACATCCACAGTGACAGGGGATCCTCATTCATGAGTGATGAGCTGCGTCAGTTCCTGCTCAGCAGGGGTATCGTCTCCAGCAGGATGACCAGCTATAACCCCCGGCGAAATGGGCAGGTGGAGAGGGAGAACGGGGCGGCCTGGAGGGCCGTCCAACTGGCCCTATGGTCCAGAAATCTCCCGGCCTCCCGCTGCATTGCACTCCAATCTCCCCGATGCACTGCACTCCATTCGGTCGCTACTATGCACCGCCACTAACGACACACCCCATGAACGTCTCTTTGCCTTCCCCAGGAAGTCCACATCCGGGGTGTCGCTCCCGACTTGGCTCGCAGCTCCAGGATCCGTACTCCTCCGTAGGCACGTCCGACTCCACAAGGCGGACCCATTGGTTGAAAGGGTGCAGTTATTCCACGCTAACCCCAAGTATGCCTACGGGGCGTACCCCGACGGCCGCCAAGATACTGTCTCCCTCAGGGACCTGGCACCAGCAAGTTCCACACACACACGCACCCCTCCGGCCCGGCTCCACCCCCTCTCCCCCGGCGCACCCAGCAGCAACCCCCCCAGGCCCATCCGTCCTCCCCTGCCCACGCCCGAGGATGAAGAGGATTTCGGCACGCTCCCGGAGTCACCGAGGACCAGACCAACACCAGAATCACCGCCACCACTGCGTCGCTCCCAACGCCACATCAAGGCCCCAGACCGGTTAAATCTACCATTGGCTCAGGACTATCAAACCACCTTGTACTGGACTTCAGAAATATTCTGTATATTAAACTTGCTCTGTATATAGTTCTCCACTACCCCCGCCGGACTCAATTTTAACAGGCGGTGAATGTGGCTATCACCACTTTTGTATATATTAGGAGATGTGTGGCAAGGCCCTGTACTACAGGTACGGGGGTTGTCCCTGCCTGCTGGCTCCGCCCAGTAGGCGGAGTATAAATGTGTGTGCTCCCTATACAGCAGCCATTTCGGCAGCTGCTGTAGGAGGCCACACATCTTAGAGTAATAAAGCCTCAGTTGTATTCAACTCTCGTCTCTGTGCAATTGATCGTGCATCAAATCGTTACTGGGTTAAGGCCTGTGATATATGCAAAATACTGCACTGCCCAAAAGACTGCGAGCAAGTGCCGTTCGCAGGCTGAAAATCCTTGCTCTACGGGATCCAAACTTCATGAGGCATAGGCTACGGGTCCTAATCGGTCATGTCTTTCCTGTAGGAGTTCTGCTGATAGGGTTCGGTCAGTGGTCGCTACTTCTATGGCGTAGGGAGAGTGTGGGTCTGGAACTTGCAAAGCGGGGGCTGTGCCTAGGGCACGTTTTAATTCATCGATGGCATCCGTGTGCTGAGGTTGCCATTCCCATGGGGCGTTCTTTTTTCGGAGCACTGAGAGTGGGGCTGCTTTTGTGGCAAAACCATCTATATGGTTCCTACAATATCCAACTAATCCTAAGAATGACCGGAGTGCAGTGACATTGTGGGGCAGGGGCAATTTAACTATTGACTCAATTCGTTTCTGTTCAATCTCTCTCTTCCCGTGGGTGATAATGGTACCTAAATAAAGGACCTTTTCTTTTAGGATCTAGGCTTTTTTCAGGCTAACCTTGCATCCAATTGATTGTAAGAGACCTAGCAATTCTGAAAGAAGCTTAACATGCTCTTCCTTTGTGTCCGTCTGTAGGAGTAAGTCGTTCACATACTGAATAAGGCATTCGGGGCGGGAACATTTGGAAAGTCCGTTGGCCAATTGTCGGTGAAAAATGGAGGGGGAGTTGTGGAAACCTTGCGGGAGGCATGTCCATGTATACTGCTGTCCTTGAAATGTGAACGTGAACTTGTATTGATAGGCCTTATCTAAGGGAATGGACCAAAAGCCATTGCTAATGTCCAGCACTGTAAAGTACTTTGCATGTACTCCCTGTTTGAGCATGGTTTCGGGACTCGTGGCAATGGTGGGGGCTGCTAATGGGGTGACCTTGTTGAACTCTCGGTAATCAATGGTTAATCTCCATGAACCGTTGGGTTTCTTTACGGGCCAAATTGGGGCATTGTTGAGGCTACAGGCCAAATTACTCTTTGATCAAGTAAGCTATTGATGACTTTTGAGATCTCACCCTCGGCTTGCTGTGGGAAACCGTATTGCTTCTGGGGCTTGGGTTCGGGACCTGAAATTGTGACCATGCCTGGGATCGTCCCACAATCGTGTTTGTGTTGGGCGAAGACTGCTTTATGTTTTCTGAGGACATCTCTAATTGTCTGGTCTGTACTAATTGTTTGCGGATTGTGGTGAATGTATTCACCATAATGCATGACACTGTAACCATTGTATCCACCTAATGTAACCTTTGACCTGGAAGTGGTGATACGAGCTGCTTCCAGGTACTGTACTGTAATCCCAGTGGGCACTGCCTCTGGCTCCGCCCTCACCGGGGCCATCTATAACCTGGCCACCTGCGGGTGGCACTCATCTGCACAACCGACTCTGGCTAGGCAGGTTCACGACTAATAAAGCCTTATGTTCACTCGCTCTCTCGGCCTCTTGGTGAATTGAAGGTATATCAATTTATTAGTCGTCGACAGCACCATGGAAGCCGCTCTAAAGCCAGACAGGCTCAAACTCGACGCCTGCGCGTCCGAAGCCAAGGAAATATTTGAACATTGGCTTTGATGCTTTGAGGCCTACATCGACTCCTCTACAACAGCTCCCTCGGAGACCCTCAAACTGTGACTCCTCCATGCTCGGGTGAGCCATCAAATCTCGGTAATGATTGAGAAAGCGGCCACGGACGAGGAGGTGCTCGCAACCCTCAAGGCGCACTTTGTGAAGCCCGTAAACGAGGTGTTCGCTAGATACCTCCTCACTACTCGCCGTCAACGCGACGGAGAATCACTGGACGAGTATCTGGAAACCCTGACTCTACTCGCGAGGAACTGCAGCTATCGAGATGCGACGGCGGAAGAGTGTATGAACTCACAGATCCGAGATACCTACATGGCGGGGGTCCGCTCAAACTATATCAGGCAGCGCCTGTTGGAAAACGGGACCTCTGACCTGCGGGACACGGTAAAGCTAGCTACCTCGCTAGAGGTGGCCTACCAGAACCTTAGCGCGTTCCCCGAGGGCCCGACGAAACCCTCGTGGACACTATCGTCGCGGCCCCCATTGGACCCGCCGACGTCGCAGCCTTGCGCCGCCGTCTGCCAACCCAGCCCAGAGAACCGCAATGCTTCTTCTGCGGCCAGGGCCAACACCCCCGGCAGCGTTGCCCAGCCCGCTCAGCAACATGCAGCGACTGCGGGAAAAAGGGGCACTATGCGAGAATCTGTCTGGGCCGATCTAAGGCCCAGAAATCGAAAACGCACCAGGCCTGACCTATGGACTCGCAGCCCCACAGACCCCGCAATGTGGCTGCATGCCTGCCCGGAGCGCCCCCTCCAGACGCGTCATCGGCATTGTGCGAATCGTGGGGGCCACCATCTTGGCCGCCGGCCCCAACACCGACCGACACATGCGGCCGATGGGTGCAGCCATCTTGGTCGCCATCTTCGATCCTGCCATCTTGTGACTCCACCGACCACGCAGGCTACCTGCAGCTGGGCGCGGTGACCCTCGACCAGTCGCAGCCGAAACCGCTAAAGAACTCCATGATGGTTGTCCGGGTCAACGGGCACGAGACCCCCTGCCTCTTCGACTCCGGGAGCACGGGGAACTTTGTCCACCCCGACATGGTAAGGTGCTGCTCCCTCCACACCTACCCCGCCTCACAAACCATCTCCCTTGCCTCCGGGTCTCATTCAGTCCAGAACCGGGGGTACTGTATCACCAATCTCGCAATGCAGGGCGTGGAGTATACTCGCTTTAAGCTCCACGTCCTCCCCCACCGCTGCGCCCCTCTACTGCTCGGAAAGGATTTTCAGTGTAATCACCGAAGCCTGACCCGACAGTTCGGCGGAGCCTTGCCCCCCCCCTCACAGTATGCAGCCTCGCGACCCTCAAGGTCCCCCCGCCCCTTTACTCTTTGCGAATCTCACTCCAGACTGTAAGCCCATTAGCCCATTGCCACCAGGAGCAGGCAGTACAGCTCGCTAGACGTGGTATTTATCAAGTCGGAGGTCCAACGACTGTTGAATGAAGGGATCATAGAGGCCAGCAACAGCCCCTGGAGAGCGCAAGTGGTGGTCATCTGGACCGGGGAAAAAGAACCGGATGGTTGTGGACTACAGTCAGACAATTAACCGGTTCACGCAACTGGATGCGTACCCCCACCCCTGCATAGCGGAGATGGTCAACCAGATCGCGCAGTACCGTGTGTTCTCCACGGTCGATCTGAAGTCGGCCTACCACCAGCTCCCAATCCGCCCGGAAGAGCGCCACTACACTGCCTTTGAAGCCGACTCTTCCACTTCCTCAGAGTTCCCTTCGGCGTCACTAATGGGGTCTCGGTCTTTCAGAGAACGATGGACTGAATGGTGGACCAGTACGGTTTGCGGGCAACATACCCGTACCTGGACAACGCGGCCATGATCAGCAGGAACATGACGTCAACCTTCAGAGGTTCCTCCAGGCCGCCCAATCCCTCAATCTTACATTCAACAAAGAAACGTGTGTCTTCTGTATTACCCGACTGGCCATCCTCGGCATACGTCGTGGAGAACGGAGTCCGAGGGCCCGACCCCGACCGTATGCGCCCCCTCACAACTCCCCCCTCCCCACAGCCTCAAGGCCCTAAAACGATGCCTGGGGCTGTTCTCCTACTACGCCTAGTGGGTCCACAACTACGTGGACAAAGCCCGCCCACTTATTCAAACCACCAGTTTTCCCTTGACGGATGAGCCCGCTCGGCCTTCAGCAGCATAAAGGCAATGCACGTGGTGGTCGAGTCCGCCCCCTTCCAGGTAGAGAGCGCCACCCTTAACCAGGCGGGCAAGCCAGTAGCATTCTTTTCTCGGACCCTCCACGCGACCGAAATCCGACACTCATCAGTCGCGAAGGAAGCACAAGCCATAGTGGAAGCCGTGCGGCACTGGAGGCACTACCCAGCTGGTAGGAGGTTCACCCTCGTCACCGACCAGCCGTCGGTCGCCTTCATGTTCGACAATGCACAACAGGGCAAAATAAAAAGTGACAAAATCCTGAGGTGGAGGATCGAACTCTCCACCTACAATTACGATATCAAGTATCGTCCTGGGAAGCTCAACGAGCCCCCAGATGCCATGTCCCGCGGCACATACGCCAGCGCGCAAGATGACCGACTTCGGGCTATCCACAATGACCTCTGTCACCCGGGGGGTCTCCCGACTTACGCACTTCATTAAGGCCCGCAATCTGCCCTTCTCCACCGAGGAGGTCAAGGCAATGACCAGGGACTGCCAAGTCTGCGCGGAGTGCAAACCGCATTTCTACCGGCCAGACAAGGCCCGCCTGGTAAAGGCCTCCCGGCCCTTTGAGCGCCTAAGTATAGATTTCAAAGGGCCCCTCCCCTCCACCAACCGTAATATATATTTTCTCACCGTCATCGACGAGTACTCCCGCTTCCCCTTTGCTGTCCCCTGCCCCGACATGACCTCGGCCACTGTAATAAAGGCACTGCACAGCATCTTCACACTGTTCGGTTTCCCTGCCTACATCCACAGCGAACGGGGTACATCGTTCATGAGCGATGAGCTACGCCAATACCTGCTCAGCAAAGGCATCGCCTCGAGCAGGTCTACGAGCTATAACCCGCAGGGAAACGGGCAGGTGGAGAGGGAGAACGCGATGGTATGGAAGGCCGTCTTTCTGACCCTCAGGTCTAGAAGTCTCCCAATCCCCCGCTGGCAGGAGGTCCTCCCCGACGCCCTCCACTCCATCAGATCACTCCTCTGCACAGCCACGAACGAGACCCCTCACAATCGTTTGTTTATCTTCCCCAGGAAGTCCATCTCCGGGGTCTCGCTTCCACCTTGGCTGTCAACTCCGGGACCTGTCCTTCTCCGGAGGCACATGAGGAGCCAGAAGACCGACCCGCTGGTCGAGAGGGTCCAGCTGCTCCACGCCAACCCCCAGTACACCTACATCGCGCACCAGGTCGGACGGCAAGGAGGGGAACCTGGCACCAGCTGGTTCCCCTGCCAACGCGCCCCCCCGCTACCCACCCCCACCCCCAGCGCCCCGTACGCCCCCCTGGGTCTCCTGTACTGTCCCGCGCCGACACTGCTCCCACCCACCCCCCCCCCCCCCCCCCCCTGTCTACCCCCACATCCCAACCGTCTCCGACTCGCCGGACAGAGGCTCCAGCTCCAGACACAACGCCCCTGGAGTCACCACCTGCAACAACCGTGCCCGCCGCACCGCCAGAGCTGAGGAGGTCGAAGAGAACGATCCGGCCCACAGGGAGACTGAATATGTAATGACCCCACATCACCCCCGCTGGACTTGATTTTTTAACGGGGTGAATGTGGTGAATGTATTCAGAACGGCCCCCTAGTTCTGCTTTCACCCGCCAGTGGAAACAACCTGCCCGCATTTATCCTATCCATTCCCTTCATAATTTTATATGTTTCTATAAGATCCCCCCTCATCCTTCTAAATTCCAATGAGTACAGTCCCAGTCTACTCAAACTCTCCTCGTAATCCAACCCCTTCAGCTCTGGGATTAACCTGGTGAATCTCCTCTGCACACCCTCCAGTGCCAGTACGTCCTTTCTCAAGTAAGGAGACCAAAACTGAACACAATACTCCAGGTGTGGCCTCACTAACACCTTATACAATTGCAGCAGAACCTCCCTGGTCTTAAACTCCATCCCTCTAGCAATGAAGGACAAAATTCCATTCGCCTTCTTAATCACCTGTTGCACCTGTAAACCAACTTTTTGCGACTCATGCACAAGCACACCCAGGTCTCTCTGCACAGCAGCATGTTTTAATATTTTATCATTTAAATAATAATCCCTTTTGCTGTTATTCCTACCAAAATGGATAACCTCACATTTGTCAACATTGTATTCCATCTGCCAGACCCTAGCCCATTCACTTAGCCTATCCAAATCCCTCTGCAGACTTCCAGTATCCTCTGCACTTTTTGCTTTACCACTCACCTTAGTGTCGTCTGCAAACTTGGACACATTGCCCTTGGTCCCCAACTCCAAATCATCTATGTAAATTGTGAAGAGTTGTGGACCCAACACTGATCCCTGAGGGACAACACTAGTTACTGATTGCCAACCAGAGAAACACCTATTAATCCCCACTCTTTGCTTTCTATTAATTAACCAATCCTCTATCCATGCTACTACGTTCCCCTTAATGCCATGCATCTTTATCTTATGCAGAAACCTTTTGTGTGCCACCTTGTCAAAGGCTTTCTGGGAATCCAGATATACCACATTCATTGGCTCCCTGTTATCTACCGCAGTGGTAATGTCCTCAAAAAAATTCCACTAAATTAGTTCGGCACGACCTGCCCTTTATGAACCCATGCTGCGTCTGCCCAATGGGACAATTTCCATCCAGATGCCTCGCTATTTCTTCCTTGATGATAGATTCCAGCATCTTCCCTACTACCGAAGTTAAGCTCACTGGCCTATAATTAACCACTTTCTGCCTACCTCCTTTTTTAAACAGTGGTGTCATGTTTGCTAATTTCCAACCCGCTGGGACCACCCCAGAGTCTAGTGAATTTTGGTAAATTATCACTAGTGCATTTGCAATTTCCCTAGCCATCTCTTTTAGCACTCTGGGATGCATTCCATCAGGGCCAGGAGATGTGTCTACCTTTAGCCCCATTAGCTTGCCCATCACTACCTCCTTAGTGATAACAATCCTCTCAAGGTCCTCACCTGTCATAGCCTCATTTCTATCAGTCACTGGCATGTTATTTGTGTCTTCCACTGTGAAGACCGACCCAAGAAACCTGTTAAGTTCCTCAGCCATTTCCTCATCTCCCATTATTAAATCTCCCTTCTCATCCTCTAAAGGACCAATATTTACCTTAGCCACTCTTTTTTGTTTTATATATTTGTAGAAACTTTTACTATCTGTTTTTATATTCTGAGCAAGTTTACTCTCATAATCTATCTGACTCTTCTTTATAGCTTTTTTAGTAGCTTTCTGTTGCCCTCTAAAGATTTCCCAGTCCTCTAGTCTCCCACTGATCTTTGCCACTTTGTATGCCTTTTCCTTCAATTTGATACTCTTCCTTATTTCCTTAGATATCCACGGTCGATTTTCCCTCTTTCTACCGTCCTTCCTTTTTGTTGGTATAAACCTTTGCTGAGCACTGTGAAAAATTGCTTGGAAGGTTCTCCACTGTTCCTCAACTGTTTCACCATAAAGTCTTTGCTCCCAGTCTACCTTAGCTTGTTCTTCTCTCATCCCATTGTAATCTCCTTTGTTTAAGCACAAAACACTAGTGCTTGATTTTACCTTCTCACCCTCCATCTGTATTTTAAATTCCACCATATTGTGATCGCTCCTTCCGAGAGGATCCCTAACTATGAGATCATGAATCAATCCTGTCTCATTACACAGGACCAGATCTAGGACCGCTTGTTCCCTTGTAGGTTCCATTACATACTGTTCTTTTTTTTTAATTAAATATTTTATTGAAAATTTTTGATCAACCAACACAGTACATTGTGCATCCTTTACACAATATTATAACAACACAAATAACAATGACCTATTTTATAAACAAAAAATGAATAAATAATAAATAACAAAAATAAAAACTAGCCCTAATTGGCAACTGCCTTGTCACAAGTAACACTTTCCAAAAATATAATTTAACAGTCCAATATATAATTATCTGTAGCAACGACCTATACATACTATACAGTATATATTAACAACCCTGAGAGTCCTTCTGGTTCCTCCTCCCCCCCCCCCCCCCCCCCCCCCCCCCCTGATCCTGGGCTGCTGCTGCTGCCTTCTTTTTCCCATTCCGTCTATCTTTCTGCGAGGTATTCGACGAACGGTTGCCACCGCCTGGTGAACCCTTGAGCCGACCCCCTTAGGACGAACTTAATCCGCTCTAGCTTTATAAACCCCGCCATGTCATTTATCCAGGTCTCCACCCCCGGGGGCTTGGCTTCCTTCCACATTAGCAATATCCTGCGCCGGGCTACTAGGGACGCAAAGGCCAAAACATCGGCCTCTCTCGCCTCCTGCACTCCCGGCTCTTGTGCAACCCCAAATATAGCCAACCCCCAGCTTGGTTCGACCCGGACTCCTACTACTTTCGAAAGCACCTTTGTCACCCCCATCCAAAACCCCTGTAGTGCCGGGCATGACCAAAACATATGGGTATGATTCGCTGGGCTTCTCGAGCACCTCGCACACCTATCCTCCACCCCAAAAGATTTACTGAGCCGTGCTCCAGTCATATGTGCCCTGTGTAATACCTTAAACTGAATCAGGCTTAGCCTGGCACACGAGGACGACGAGTTTACCCTGCTTAGGGCATCTGCCCACAGCCCCTCATCGATCTCCTCCCCCAGCTCTTCTTCCCATTTCCCTTTTAGTTCATCTACCATAGTCTCCCCTTCGTCCCTCATTTCCCTATATATATCTGACACCTTACCATCCCCCACCCATGTCTTTGAGATCACTCTGTCCTGCACCTCTTGTGTCGGGAGCTGTGGGAATTCCCTCACCTGTTGCCTCGCAAAAGCCCTCAGTTGCATATACCTGAATGCATTCCCTTGAGGCAACCCATATTTCTCGGTCAGCGCTCCCAGACTCGCGAACTTCCCATCCACAAACAGATCTTTCAGTTGCGTTATTCCTGCTCTTTGCCACATTCCATATCCCCCATCCATTCCCCCCGGGGCAAACCTATGGTTGTTTCTTATCGGGGACCCCCCCAAGGCTCCAGTCTTTCCCCTATGCCGTCTCCACTGTTCCCAAATCTTCAGTGTAGCCACCACCACCGGGCTTGTGGTGTAGTTCCTCGGTGAGAACGGCAATGGGGCTGTCACCATAGCCTGTAGGCTAGTCCCCCTACAGGACGCCCTCTCTAATCTCTTCCACGCCGCTCCCTCCTCCTCTCCCATCCACTTACTCACCATTGAAATATTAGCGGCCCAATAATACTCACTTAGGCTCGGTAGTGCCAGCCCCCCCCTATCCCTGCTACGCTGTAAGAATCCCTTCCTCACTCTCGGGGTCTTCCCGGCCCACACAAAACCCACGATGGTCTTTTCAATCCTTTTAAAAAAAGCCTTCGTGATCACCACCGGGAGGCACTGAAACACAAAGAGGAATCTCGGGAGGACCACCATCTTAACCGCCTGCACCCTCCCTGCCGTTGACAGGGATACCATATCCCATCTCTTGAAATCCTCCTCCATCTGTTCCACCAACCGCGTTAAATTTAACCTATGCAATGTGCCCCAATTCTTAGCTATCTGGATCCCCAGGTAACGAAAGTCCCTTGTTACCTTCCTCAACGGTAGGTCCTCTATTTCTCTACTCTGCTCCCCTGGATGCACGACAAACAACTCACTTTTCCCCATGTTCAATTTATACCCTGAAAAATCCCCAAACTCCCCAAGTATCCGCATTATTTCTCCCATCCCCTCCGCCGGGTCCGCCACGTATAGTAGCAAATCGTCCGCATACAAAGATACCCGGTGCTCTTCTCCTCCCCTAAGTACTCCCCTCCACTTCTTGGAACCCCTCAACGCTATCGCCAGGGGCTCAATCGCCAGTGCAAACAATAATGGGGACAGAGGGCATCCCTGCCTTGTCCCTCTATGGAGCCGAAAATACGCAGATCCCCGTCCATTCGTGACCACTACTCGGCATCCATCGCCACTACTATCTCCGTTTCTCCCTCTGGTGGGGCCATCATCATTACCCCTAACAACCTCCGTATATTTGTGTTCAGCTGTCTCCCCTTCACAAACCCAGTTTGGTCCTCGTGGACCACCCCCGGGACACATTCCTCTATTCTCATTGCCATTACCTTGGCCAGGACCTTGGCATCTACATTTAGGAGGGAAATAGGTCTATAGGACCCGCATTGTAGCGGGTCCTTTTCCTTCTTTAAGAGAAGCGATATCGTTGCTTCAGACACAGTCGGGGGCAGTTGTCCCCTTTCCTTTGCCTCATTAAAGGTCCTCGTCAGTACCGGGGCGAGCAAGTCCACATATTTTCTATAGAATTCGACTGGGAATCCATCCGGTCCCGGGGCTTTTCCCGCCTGCATGCTCCTAATTCCTTTCACCACTTCTTCTACCTCGATCTGTGCTCCCAGTCCCACCCTTTCCTGCTCTTCCACCTTGGGAAATTCCAGCTGATCCAAGAAGCCCATCATTCTCTCCCTCCCATCCGGGGGTTGAGCTTCATATAATTTTTTATAAAATGTCTTGAACACTCCATTCACTCTCTCCGCTCCCCGCTCCATCTCTCCTTCCTCATCCCTCACTCCCCCTATTTCCCTCGCTGCTCCCCTTTTCCTCAATTGGTGTGCCAGCAACCTGCTCGCCTTCTCCCCATATTCGTACTGTACACCCTGTGCCTTCCTCCATTGTGCCTCTGCAGTGCCTGTAGTCAGCAAGTCAAATTCTACATGTAGCCTTTGCCTTTCCCTGTACAGTCCCTCCTCCGGTGCTTCCGCATATTGTCTGTCCACCCTCAAAAGTTCTTGCAGCAACCGCTCCCGTTCCTTACTCTCCTGCTTCCCTTTATGTGCCCTTATTGATATCAGCTCCCCTCTAACCACCGCCTTCAACGCCTCCCAGACCACTCCCACCTGGACTTCCCCATTATCATTGAGTTCCAAGTACTTTTCAATGCACCTCCTCACCCTTAGACACCCCCCCTCATCTGCCATTAGTCCCATGTCCATTCTCCAGGGTGGGCGCCCTCCTGTTTCCTCCCCTATCTCCAAGTCCACCCAGTGTGGAGCGTGATCCGAAATGGCTATAGCCGTATACTCCGTTTCCCTCACCTTCGGGATCAATGCCCTACCCAGCACAAAAAAGTCTATTCGCGAGTAGACTTTATGGACATAGGAGAAAAACGAGAACTCCTTACTCCTAGGTCTGCTAAATCTCCACGGGTCTACACCTCCCATCTGCTCCATAAAATCTTTAAGTATCTTGGCTGCTGCCGGCATTACATACTGTTCTAGGAAACTATCGCGGATACATTCTATAAACTCCTCCTCAAGGCTGCCTTGACCGACCTGGTTAAACCAATCGACATGTAGATTAAAATCCCCCATGATAACTGCAGTACCATTTCTACATGCATCCGTTATTTCTTTGTTTATTGCCTGCACCACCATAATGTTACTATTTGGTGGCCTACAGACGACTCCTATCAGTGACTTTTTCGCCTTACTATTCCTGATTTCCACCCAAATGGATTCAATCTTATCCTCCATAGCACCAATGTCATCCCTTACTGTTGCCCGGATGTCATCCTTAAATAACAGAGCTACAACACCTCCCTTACCATCTACTCTGTCCTTCCGAATAGTTTGATACCCTTGGATATTTAACTCTCAGTCGTGACCATCCTTTAACCATGTTTAAGTAATGGCCACTAAATCATAGTCATTCACGATGATGTAACCTTTGACCTGGAAGTGGTGATACGAGCTGCTTCCAGGTACTGTACTGTAACCCCGGTGGGCTCCGCCTCTGGCTCCACCCTCACCGGGGCCATATATAATCTGGCCACCTGCGGGTGGCACTCATCTGCACAACCGACTCTGGCTCGGCAAGTTCACGACTAATAAAGTCTTATGTTCACTCGCTCTCTCGGCCTCTTGGTGAATTGAAGGTATATCACGGATCAAATCAATAGTCTCCTACTGAGCAAATCCTATGTTCGTAGTCCCCTACTGTGAGCGTGGCGGGGGCTCTCGCTGTTTTCGCCATTTCCATTCACACCTATTCACGGGGTCAAAGGAAAGATTGTGGGAGCTTATAAAGTCGATTCCTAGAATGTGCTCGGCTGTTTGGGGCAAGTCGGCTAAAACAACAGGGTGCCCGGAGTTTATGGTTCCTATCTGAATACGGGGGCTGTAATGTACCCTGCCGTACATGTCCTGTAAATCCACTCAGGGTGATAGTGTCTGTGGTGGGCCATTTGTCATACTGAAACATTGTGGAGGAGTTTCAGGTGGTGCGGGATCCTCCTGTGTCCCAAAGGAACTCTACTGGATGTCCCCTGACTGTGCTTATGACTATTGGTCTGCCTGATTTGTCCCAGATTGTGTCGCAGACCCAAGTTGGGGAGTCTGAACACCGTCAATCTGTGGTGTTGGTTACTGCATTATCTGTTCGGGCGCTAATTCTATGTATGGGCCTAACATTGTTCCTAGGTGGGGCGTTCGATTACTGGTTCCGTTGCTGGTTCAGGGGGTTTTGTCTGCATTCGCGGGCATAATGTCCCATGTGTCCACAATTATAGTAACCTTGTGGTGCCTGTGCTCTGGGGTGCTGTCCTTCATGTCTGCCCTCATTTACCCATGCTGGGTCCTGATTAGTCCTGACTGGGTGCATATTCGCCTCTGCCTTTTCCTGATCTGCCTTCCTATGCAGGGATTGTTCCCAAACACTGGAGAGTCGCTTTAAAACCCAAACTTCATTATGTGTGGCGTCTGCGGGGTCGTAATGTACACAAGCCTTTTGACCTTCTGTGGCTTGGAAGACGAAAGTGCAGGCCCATTTAGTTGTGTCATCTTCGTTTAAGTGTGCGCGGTTCAAATCCTCAAATACTGCTTTAAAATGGATCCAAAGGCGACCTGCAAATGCAATCGGATGCTCTTTCTTCTTTTTCCTACAACGGTTCAAAGCTTCTACTGGGTTTCCCTTGTTGTACCTGATCGCATCTAAAGTGGCCGTTTTCATCTCCTGTATGGTTCCTCCTCCTACATACTGGGGTTCTGGTAAAGCTGAGCTAACGGACGGGTCAAGGCTCATGACTATAAGCTTAACTTCCTCCGGTTCGTCTAGACCATACATGACCGTTTGCTGTCGTGCTCTCTCAAAGAAATTTTGTGGGTCTGCGGTGGGTTCGAATGGTTCAATTTTGGCGCAGGCATCTCTCAATTGGGTGATGGTTAGTGGGGTGGTGTAAACAAAATCAGGCTCATCCCGACACGATGACTTGCGCTGTGTGGTGACTGGATTCGTGGGGGTGTGTGCTGCCTGTGCAGTTGGTGGTGTGGGTGCTTTCCTTTTCGGTGCCTGGGGGGCTCTATTGTGATTTTCCATATCCTCCACATACCTATGGGCGGTTTCATTTAGTTCTTGCCAATTGGGGCCATTCTCCTCATCTAAATCTTGTCCAAAGATATCTCTGAATCCGTTTTGCACTGACAGCAGTGACTGCAACTTCTCTATTCGTCGTCTACATTTTGCGTGATCTACTGTACTCTGTCTTTGTTCCGTTGTGGAACTATGGAGCGCTCGTAAAGCTGCCTTTAAATCTGCGCATTGTCTTGTTAACTGTGCTACCTGCTGTTCTGTCTCTTCTCGTACCAAAATTGCGCGCTGTGTATCTTGGTAGGCTTTATCGTACTGGCTCTGAAAGCTGCGAAGGTGAACTAAACAAGATTGGTGCGCCCGTTTGACATCAGCCATCTCTTTATCTTTAGCTGCCAACTGTTCCCGGAGTTGCTCATTAATCTTTTCACATTCACTATTGTTTCTCTCATTCTTCTCCTCTTTCTCAACTAGCTGTCTGCAGAGCGTCCTCACGACCACCTCTGTGCCTTGCAACTGTGCCAAATAGGACACTATTGCCATTGGCTTACGAACTTTCGCTGCATTCTTCTTATGTACCTCGGTTAGGTTGTCCCACCAGGTTTGTCCTATGCTTCCTGGACCTGACTCATCATTTGAACAAAACTCGGACCAAAGGGGCCATCCTTTCCCCTTCAAATACTTCCTCAACTTTTCTTCCCATATGGGGCACTGCTTTGCTCTGTTGGTCGCTGCGGCCTCGGGTTCCTGCGGGTTCATTAGGCGTTCCATCGCTTTTGCGTCCATTGCTACTATTATCTCTGTTTTCATAGAACATAGAACATAGAAAATACAGCACAGAACAGGCCCTTCGGCCCACGATGTTGTGCCGAACCTTTGTCCTAGATTAATCATAGATTATCATTGAATTTACAGTGCAGAAGGAGGCCATTCGGCCCCCTGAGTCTGCACCGGCTCTTGGAAAGAGTACCCCACCCAAACTCAACACCTCCACCCAACACCAAGGGCAATTTTGGACACTAAGGGCAATTTATCATGGCCAATCCACCTACCCTGCACATCTTTGGACTGTGGGAGGAAACCGGAGCACCCGGAGGAAACCCACGCAGACACTGGGAGGACGTGCAGACTCCGCACAGACAGTGACCCAAGCCGGAATCGATCCTGGGACCCTGGAGCTGTGAAGCAATTGTGCTATCCACAATGCTACCGTGCTGCCCTTAAGAACAAATAAATCTACACTATATAATTTTACCGTAATCCATGTACCTATCCAGTAGCTGCTTGAAGGTCCCTAATGTTTCCGATTCAACTACTTCCACAGGCAGTGCATTCCATGCCCCCACTACTCTCTGGGTAAAGAACCTACCTCTGATATCCCTCCTATATCGTCCACCTTTCACCTTAAATTTATGTCCCCTTGTAATGGTTTGTTCCACCCGGGGAAAAAGTCTCTGACTGTCTACTCTATCTATTCCCCTGATCATCTTATAAACCTCTATCAAGTCGCCCCTCATCCTTTTCCGTTCTAATGAGAAAAGGCCTACCACCCTCAACCTTTCCTCGTAAGACCTACTCTCCATTCCAGGTAATATCCTGGTAAATCTTCTTTGCACCTTTTCCAAAGCTTCCACATCCTTCCTAAAATGAGGTGACCAGAACTGTGCACAGTACTCCAAATGTGGCCTTACCAAAGTTTTGTACAGCTGCATCATCACCTCACGGCTCTTAAATTCAATCCCTCTGTTAATGAACGCGAGCACACCATAGGCCTTCTTCACAGCTCTATCCACTTGAGTGGCAACTTTCAAAGATGTATGAACATAGACCCCAAGATCTCTCTGCTCCTCCACATTGCCAAGAACTCTACCGTGAACCCTGTATTCCGCATTCATATTTGTCCTTCCAAAATGGACAACCTCACACTTTTCAGGGTTAAACTCCATCTGCCACTTCTCAGCCCAGCTCTGCATCCTATCTATGTCTCTTTGCAGCCGACAACAGCCCTCCTTACTATCCACAACTCCACCAATCTTCGTACCGTCTGCAAATTTACTGACCCACCCTTCAACTCCCTCATTCCCTCATCCAAGTCATTAATGAAAATCACAAACAGCAGAGGACCCAGAACTGATCCCTGCGGTACGCCACTGGTAACTGGGATCCAGGCTGAATATTTGCCATCCACCACCACTCTGTGACTTCTATTGGTTAGCCAGTTCATTATCCAACTGGCCAAATTTCCCACTATCCCATGCCTCCTTACTTTGTGCAGAAGCCTACCATGGGGAACCTTATCAAATGCCTTACTAAAATCCATGTACGCTACATCCACTGCTTTACCTTCATCCACATGCTTGGTCACCTCCTCAAAGAATTCAATAAGATTTATAAGGCAAGACCTACCCCTCACAAATCCGTGCTGACTATCCCTAATCAAGCAGTGTCTTTCCAGATGCTCAGAAATCCTATCCTTCAGTACCCTTTCCATTACTTTGCCTACCACCGAAGTAAGACTAACTGGCCTGTAATTCCCAGGGTTATCCCTAGTCCCTTTTTTGAACAGGGGCACGACATTCGCCACTCTCCAATCCCCTGGTACCACCCCTGTTGACAGTGAGGACGAAAAGATCATTGCCAACGGCTCTGCAATTTCATCTCTTGCTTCCCATAGAATCCTTGGATATATCCCGTCAGGCCCGGGGGACTTGTCTATCCTCAAGTTTTTCAAAATGCCCAACACATCTTCCTTCCTAACAAGTATTTCCTCGAGCTTCCCAGTCTGTTTCACACTGTCCTCTCCAACAATATCGCCCCTCTCATTTGTAAATACAGAAGAAAAGTACTCATTCAAGACCTCTCCTATCTCTTCAGACTCAATACACAATCTCCCGCTACTGTCCTTGATCGGACCTACCCTCGCTCTAGTCATTCTCATATTTCTCACGTATGTGTAAAAGGCCTTGGGGTTTTCCTTGATCCTACCCGCCAAAGATTGTTCATGCCCTCTCTTAGCTCTCCTAATCCCTTTCTTCAGTTCCCTCCTGGCTATCTTGTATCCCTCCAATGCCCTGTCTGAACCTTGTTTCCTCAGCCTTACATAAGTCTCCTTTTTCCTCTTAACAAGACATTCAACCTCTCTTGTCAACCATGGTTCCCTCACTCGACCATCTCTTCCCTGCCTGACAAGGACATACATATCAAGGACACGTAGTACCTGTTCCTTGAACAAGTTCCACATTTCACTTGTGTCCTTCCCTGACAGCCTATGTTCCCAACTTATGCACTTCAATTCTTGTCTGACAACATCGTATTTACCCTTCCCCCAGTTGTAAACCTTGCCCTGTTGCACGCACCTATCCCTCTCCATTACTAAAGTGAAAGTCACAGAATTGTGGTCACTATCTCCAAAATGCTCCCCCACTAACAAATCTATCACTTACCCTGGTTCATTACCAAGTACTAAATCCAATATTGCCCCTCCTCTGGTCGGACAATCTACATACTGTGTTAGAAAAGCTTCCTGGACACACTGCACAAACACCACCCCATCCAAACTATTTGATCTAAAGAGTTTCCACTCAATATTTGGGAAGTTAAAGTCACCCATAACTACTACCCTGTGACTTCTGCACCTTTCCAAAATCTGTTTCCCAATCTGTTCCTCCACATCTCTGCTACTATTGGGGGGCCTATAGAAAACTCCTAACAAGGTGACTGCTCCTTTCCTATTTCTGACTTTAACCCATACTACCTCATTAGGGTGATACTCCTCGAACTGCCTTTCTGCAGCTGTTATACTATCTCTAATTAACAATGCCACGCCCCCACCTCTTTTACCACCCTCCCTAATCTTATTGAAACATCTATAACCAGGGACCTCCAACAACCATTTCTGCCTCTCTTCTATCCAAGTTTCCGTGATGGCCACCACATCGTAGTCCCAAGTACCGATCCATGCCTTAAGTTCACCCACCTTATTCCTGATGCTTCTTGCGTTGAAGTATACACACTTCAACCCATCTCCGTGCCTGCAAGTACTCTCCTTTGTCAGTGTTCCCTTCCCCAGTGCCTCATTACACGCTTTGGCGTCCTGAATATCGGCTACCTTAGTTGCTGGACTACAAATCCGGTTCCCATTCCCCTGCCAAATTAGTTTAAACCCTCCCGAAGAGTACTAGAAAACCTCCCTCCCAGGATATTGGTGCCCCTCTGGTTCAGATGCAACCCGTCCTGCTTGTACAGGTCCCACCTTCCCCAGAATGCGCTCCAATTATCCAAATACCTGAAGCCCTCTCTCCTACACCATTCCTGCAGCCACGTGTTCAACTGCACTCTCTCCCTATTCCTAGCCTCGCTATCATGTGGCACCGGCAACAAGCCAGAGATGACAACTCTGTCTGTCCTGGCTTTTAACTCCCAGCCTAACTCCCTAAACTTGTTTATTACCGCCACATCCCTTTTCCTACCTATGTCGTTGGTACCAATGTGCACCACGACTTCTGGCTGCTCGCCCTCCCCCTTAAGGATCCTGAAGACACGATCCGAGACATCCCTGACCTTGGCACCCGGGAGGCAACATACCTTCCGGGAGTCTCGCTCGCGACCACAGAATCTCCTATCTATTCCCCTAACCATTGAATCTCCTACAACTATTGCTTTTCTATTCTCCCCCTTCCCTTCTGAGCCCCAGAGCCAGACTCAGTGCCAGAGACCTGGCCGCTAGGGCCTTCCCCCGGTAGGTCATCCCCCCCCAACAGCATCCAAAACGGTATACTTGTTTTGAAGGGGAATGGCCACGAGGGATCCCTGCACTGTCTGCTTGTTTGGTTTTTTTCCCCCTGACGGTAACCCAGCTATTCTTTTCCTACCGTTAAGTTCTCTGTTTTCCGACCTCTAAGTTCTCTTTTGCTCTGCTTCTAACTTCTCTTTTCCTACCATCAATTTGGGACAGGGGAATAAGGCGGTGATTCAAACAGCGGGTATGGCCTCGGCTATTTTCCGGTTCACAACACTCCCGATAGTTTTACGCAAAATCTAATAAGTTTACCTTATATCCCTGTTAGTACGCATGCAGGTTAATACACACTTCCGAACCTTGGTGATTTGCTCGATACGGGCCTGCACTTGTGGTTTCTTTCACTTTTCCGCAATTGGATTTCTAATGCAAAGTTTTGTGGGTTCTCTCGGAGTGACAAAATCACTTCTAGATCAAGTCCCACCAGAGTCGCCAATAATGTTGCCAATCGGCACCGGAGTCGCCAATAATATTGCCAAATGAACTAGATATGGCAGTTATTAATGATAATATTGCTTTTCAGAGTCGCCAGGTGTCAAATGATACCAACACAAGGCTTTACCGGATATCGATCAAAGACCAAACAACCAGTTAGTCAGTTCAAGTTCAAGGATAGTTTATTTACACAAGGATTACTTCGACATGCAACATAAAACACTACAAATTAAACTACACCTAACAACTACAATAACCTTAACTTTAGGGCAACCGGCTCTTTGCAGATGAACAAGGCCTTTGTCCGGATCTTGTGTGGCTGGGTAGAAGAATTGGCTTCATTACTGCTGGGCTCATCCGTCTGGTAGCGATAGTTGGCCTTGAACTTGTCTTCTGGTCGTAATGCTACACTTAGTTTTAGGCGTAGGCCGGGGCCAAGAGAGACCGAACACATGGCTGTGTCTCTTTTTATCCCTCTGGGATTTTGCGCTCTTTGGGGCGGTCCTTAGCTTTGGACCCAATAATTCGACAGGCTTTGATCACTGCCTTCGATGTTGGCCAATAAAGGGGCAGGTGCCTTGATGGCTGGGCATGTCCTGAGCGGTCATTGACCTTGGCTGTTTGGGCTTTCTTAGCAAAAGGTGTGGTGGCGGTTAGTCTGCATCTGTATCGGTTACCTGAGTACAGTCCTTTTGTTCTGGGTAAATGGGCCATTAGAATGCAAACGAGCAGGGGTTTCGATCGCGTCTAGCTATCTGGGTTGCAAATACACACACAAGCTCTGAGTGTGTCTGAGTCCTGGGTTGGCCATAGTTCCCATGGACCTTTGCAGGTTGCCATCTCAGATGGCTGCACTACCACCCTGGCTAGGTCCTCCTGGGCTTCTCTTCTCTATTGGCTGAACTTCCCATTTAAGAAATCCACCAGCTGCTCCGTTGACCACTGGGTGGGCAGAACAGGCCCTTTACCCTCTGCCATTTTGACCTGTGGCGCATGAAGTTTCTCCTGCTTCACCAGCTCCCTTCTTGACCCACTTCTGGTCCCTGGCTCCATCTACCAGCCACACCAGTGGAGTCTCACTTTGTCCTGGCACTCACACCATTTTCCATCCAAGCTTCCACACTACGAATGGGGAATGGTCAAAAAAATTCACCTTGAGCTGGAACTACCAAATGTGTGCCCACTCACTCCATGGCCGCACACGGAAGTCCCTACCCTGCACATGTTTTTTGTGTTGTGGGGGTGAGACCCATGCAGACACAGGGAGAATATGCAAACTCCACATGGACAGCGACTGGGACCGGGATCGAACCCGGGTCCTTGGCATCTTGAGGCAGCAGTGCTAACCACTGCACCACCGTGCTGTCCTTCCTCTTTCAACTTAATACCTTCCTTAACTTCTTTGCTTGTCAATGGTAGAGTCTTTCCGCCTCATTGGGATGTATTTTTGCTGTGAGTCATGAATTATCTACCTAAATGTCTGCCACTTCTCAACTATTGTCTGACCTACTAATTTATATGACCAGTTCACTTTGGCCAATTCTATCTGCATATCTTTGTAATTCCCCTTCTTTATGTTTAACACTGGGACAGCACGGTGGCGCAGTGGGTTAGCCCTGCAGCCTCACGGCACCGAGGTCCCAGGTTCAATCCTGGCTCTGGGTCACTGTCCATGTGGCGTTTGCACATTCTCCCCGTGTTTGCATGAGTTTCGGCCCCACAACCCAAAAGATGTGCAGGCTAGGTGGATTGAACACGCTAAATTGCCCCTTGATTGGAAAAAATGAATTGGGTACTCTAAATTATTTTTGTTTTGCAAGTTTAACACTGATATTTCAGTCCCAACTTTCTCACATTGAAGCTGAATGCTAAATTCTATCACACTGTGATCAATACTTCCTAGGGGACCCTTAACTTTGAGAGACTTTATTAAACCTCCCTCATTACACTTTACCAGATCCAAAATAGCCTGATTCCTAGTTGGCTCCATGACAAATTGCACCAAGAAACAATCCCAAATGCACTCCCCTCCTCCCTTCCCTCCCGCCCCCTGCTTTTCCTACCTATCTCCTTTCCCCCCAGCCCTTTTTCTTTTCCTTTCTCTGGTTCGGTCCCATCATCTGCCCCTCCACGCCTCCCTCATTGGTTGCTGGTCATGAACAGGACCTGGAACAGGCTGGTAAATTGCTTCCACGTGTTGCGAAAGCCTTATTCCAATCTTCTAATGGCAAATTTTATCTTCCCAATTTGAGGAATTCTGCCAAGTCAGACAGCCACTCTGCGGCCTGTGTGGTGCTGCTGATTTCCAGGCAAGCAGGAGTCACCGGCGGGCGATCAGAGAGGTGAAGGCTAGGGCATCTGCCCCTCTCCCTGTAAAGAGGTCTGGCTGTTCCGATACCCTGAAGACCACCACTAGTGGGCATGGCTCCCCCAAAACCTTGGACATGGCCTTGAAGAAGGCTGTCCAGTACTCAACAAGTCTGGGACAGGACCACAACATGTGGGTATGGTTGGCCAGGCCTCCCTGGCACCGTTCACATTTATCTTCCACCTCCGGGAAGAACCCGCTCATGCGTATTCTGGTCAAGTATGCCCTGTGCAACACCTTCAGTTGTGTTAGGCTCAGCCCTGCACATGAGGAGGTGGAGTTCGCTCTATGTAGTGCTTCGATCCAGAATCCTCCCCCTATCCTCATGCTCCTCCTTCCATGTCTCGTCCTGTAGGGCCCTTACCTCTTCCAGTATTCATCCATGCATTTTGGCACATCACCATCCCTAGTTCATCCGATGGGTGTGTCTGGCAGCTGGGAGAATGTTGTAGTCTCCTTGAGGAGGAAGTTTTCCTTAGTAGTGTACCGAATTATTTTTTTCCAATTAAGGGGCAATTTAGCATGGCCAATTCACCTAACCTGCACGTCTTTGGATTGTTGGGGTGAGACCCACGCAGACACGGGGAGAATCTGCAAACTCCACACAGACAATGACCCGGGGCTGGGATTGAACCCAGGTCCTCAGAGTCATGAAGCAGCAGTGCTAACCACTACACCACCGTGATGCCTGGGAAGTTCTTTAGGTGCATGTATCGGAGCTTGTTCCCTTTCAGGTGTTGGAGCGTATCCATTAGTTCCCCCAGGCTCTCTACTCTGCCCTCTATGTACAGGTCCTTTACCATCAGTACTTCTTCATCCTGTCTCCACTTTTTAATGGAGGGGTCAGTTGTTGTTGGGATGAATTTATGGTTTATACAGATGAGGGCCATGGCAGACATCACACCCGGATTGAAATGGTGCCCCAGCTGATTCTAGGTCCATTGCATGGCCACCACCACCGGATTTCTTGAGTACTTGGCTGGGGGAAATGGAAGTGGGCCATGGCCAGTGCTCGGAGAGATGTCCCTGTGCAGGAGCTCTCCTCCATTTTCACCCATTCCGCCTCTGGCTCTCTGATCCACCCCTGTACCCTTTCTGCGTTAGCCGGCCAGTGGTAGGATAGGATGTTTGGAAGTGCCAGGTCCCCATATTCCTCCTTTGTCGGACGCTTTTACGGATCCTTGAGTTTTCCCCACCCCACACAAACACCATGATTAGTTTGTCTACTTTGGTGAAGAAGGCCTTGGGAGATGAAGATCGGGAGGGATCTGAATAGGAAGAGGAATCTTGGCAGCACGTTCATTTTTATTGTCTGCACTCTTCCTGCCAGGGAGAGTGGGAGTGAGTCCCACCTTCACAGGTCTCTCTTTATGTCTTCCACTAGACTCAATAGGTCCACTGATGGATCCGTGTCCAGTCGTGGGCTATCTGGATCCCCAGGTATCAGAATTTGGTTTGAGTCAACTTGAACAGCAGCTTACGCAGCTCTGATTCTAGCCCCCCACCTTCCAGACATATTCAAAAATACAAAAAATAATCTGGGGAACATTCTCCCCAACTCACATTTGAAATGAAATGAAAAATGAAATGAAAATCGCTTATTGTCACAAGTAAGCTTCAAATGAAGTTGCTGTGAAAAGCCCCTAGTCAACACATTCCAGCGCCTGTTCGGGGAGGCTGGTACGGGAATTGAACTGTGCTGCCGGCCTGCCTTGGTCTGCTTTCAAAGCCAGTGATTTAGCCCTGTGCTAAACCAACCACTTTAAACTGTTGAAGTTTTTCCTCTTCCTCTCACCCGCCCCCCCATCTCCTCCTCCCATTTCTCCTTGATCCTCACCACTTGCGCTTCCACCCTGCTCCCCCAGTCACCTGTATATGTCCCAATCCTACCCTCCTTTTCCAATTCCAGATGCAGCAACCATTGGGCAGAACGGTAGCTAGTGGTTAGCACAGTTGCTTCACAGCTCCAGGTTCCCAGGTTCGATTCCCGGCTTGAGTCACAGTCTGTGCGGAGTCTGCACGTTCTCCCTGTGACTTTGTGGGTTTCCTCCGGGTGCTCCGGTTTCCTCCCACAGTCCAAAGATGTGTAGGTTAGGCAGGTTGGCCATGCTAAATTGCCCTTAGTGTCCAAAAAGGTTAGGTGGGGTTACTGGGTTACGCAAATAGGGTAGAGGTGTGGTGTGTTCTTTCCAAGGGCCGGTGAAGATTGGATGGGCCGAATGGCCTCTTTCTGCACTGTAAATCCTATGTCTATTCCAAAAGGGCATAGTTTAGGTCAGCATGGTGGTGCAGTGGTAGCACTGCAGTCTCACGGCGCAGAGGTCCCAGGTTCGATCCCGGCTCTGGGTCACTGTCCGTGTGGAGTTTGCACATTCTCCCCGTGTATGTGTGGGTTTCACCCCCACAACCCAAAGATGTGCAGGCTAGGTGGATTGGCCACACTAAATTGCCCCTTAATTGGAAAAATGAATTGGGTACTCTAAATTTAAAAAAAAAAGGGCATATTTTGGCAGCCTGGGAAACCCTTTCCACACCTTGCGTGCAAAGTCCCTCACTTGTCAAAACCTAAATTCACTTCCCTTCGGGAGCTCTACCCTCTCTCGCAGCTCTTCCAGACTTACGAACCTCCCCCAAATATAGACCCCTCACCCTCAGCAACTCCACTTTTCGCCTCTGCCTCTGTAGCAGGGCCCTCATTACCCTAGGTACCTTCCCCACCCATATAAACTCCAAAATTACTCCGTCCAGCTTCCGGAAAAAGGCCTTCGGAATAAAAATCGGGAGTGTCTAGAATACGAATAGGAATCTTGGCAGGTCATTCATTTTTACCACTTGGACCCTCCCCACCATCGTCAGGTGCAGTGTATCTCACCACCTAAAGTCCTCCTTTATCTCCTCCATCCACATTGTTAAGATTCACTTGCGTAATGTCGGCCAGTCCCCCGTCACCTGGATCCCCAGATACCTAAACCTATCCCTGACTACCCTAAATGGCACCTGCCCTAAATTAGCTCCACGACCCACCTCACTCACCGGGAACACCTCGCTTTTTCCCACGTTCAACTTATAACCCGAGAAATACCCGAACCTCTCTAATAGGCTCATAATCCTCCCCATACTCTCCAGTGGATCTGACACATATAACGACAGGTCACCCGCATACAGTGACACCCGGTGCTCCCTATTCCCCCTCATAAACCCCTGCCACTCTGCTGATCCCCTAAGGGCCATCGCCTAGGGCCTATCGCACAAACAACAGCGGCGACAGCAGACACCCTGCCTTATTTCCCTATGCAGCCCAAAACTCCATGAGCTCATCTTATTGGACTGCACACTCGCCACCAGAGCCACGCCCAGCAGATCATAGATGCACCCATGTCACAAACTTCGGCCCAAACCAAACCTTCCCAGGACCTCGAACAGGTACCGCCATTCCACCCAGTCAAATCCCTTCTCCGCGTCCATAGATACCACTACCCCCAGTGCCCGTCCTCTCGACAGGGTCATGATCACATTCAATAATCGCCTTATATTACTCGAGAGTTGCCTGCCCTTCACGAAGCCCATTTGATCCTCTGCAACCACCCCCAGAATGCCTGCTTCCATCCTCCCTGCCACTAACGTAGCCAACACTTTCATGTCTGCATTCAACAGTGATATGGGCCTGTATGACCCACACCCTAATGGGTCCTTCCCTTTCTTTGGTATTGGCATAATCATCGCCTGTGTCATTGTCTGAGCAGCTCCCCCTGCTCCAGCACCTCGCTAAATACCCCGAGTAGATGTGGTGCCAACTCCACCGCAAACTCCTTTATAAAACTCCGCCAGGTAACCGTCCTGCCCTGGGGCCTTTCCTGACTTCATCCCTCTTATGCTTTCCATTACCTCTCTCAACTTTAAAGGCTCCTCTAGCTCCTGCCTCTTCTCCTTATCCAGCTGTGGGAATTACAGCCCATCCAAAAACCGCCCCATATCCCATTCCTCACCCCCCCGATCGGCCCTGTACAATTCCTCATAATACTCTCTAAACACCTCATTTATCCTCCCCAGTTCTGACACCACCTGCCCCTGGCCAAGCCGTACCCTCAGGATTTCCCTGGGCATGGCCTTCCTCCGTAGCTGATGGGCTAGCATGCAGCTTGCCTTCTGTACATATACATACGGCACCCCCCTCCCCCAGGTCACTGTTTCTGTGGAGTTTGCACATTCTCCCCGTGTCTGCGTGGGTTTCACCCCACAACCCAAAGATGTGCAGGGTAGGTGGATTTGCCATGCTAAATTACCCCTTGATTGGAAAAAAAACTGATTAGGTACTCTATATATTTTTTTTAATACTGCATCCCCCCCTAGCCTTCCGTAGCTGCCCAATAGCCCTTCCCGTCGTCAGCCTATCAAACTGTCCCTGTAACTTTGTTATCTTTGCCAATCCATCCACAGTGGGGGTCCTCGAATATTCTTCGAATACTCCCTATCCACCTCGACTATCTTGCCCAATAATCGTTCGTATTGATTTACCCTCAAACATCTGCCCACAATCTAGATTCTTCAGTTCCTGCTTAATATTGTTATAATTAGCCTTCCCCCAATTTAGCACCTTCACCCGAGAACTACTCTTATCTTTATCCAACAGTACCCTAAAACTTACTGAATTATGGTCACTGTTCCCAAAGTGCTCCCCTACTGAAACTTCGACCACCTGGCCAGGCTCATTCCCAACATCAGGTCCAGTAAGGCCCCTCCCCTAGTTGGACTATCTACATATTGTTTCAGGAAGCCCTCCAGGATGCTCCTTACAAACTCTACCCCTTCCAAGCCCATAGCACGAAATGAGTCCCAGTCAATATAGGGGAAGTTAAAAATCACCCACCATAACAACCCTGTTGCTTTTGCACCTTTCCAAAATCTACCTATATATCTGGTCCTCTATCTGCTGCTGGCTGTTGGGAGGCCTGTAGTAAGCCCCCAACATTATGACTGCACCCTTTGTATTCCTGAGCTCTATCCATATTGCCCAGCTGCATGAGCCCTCTGAGGTGTCCTCCTGCAGTACTGCTGTGATACTCTCCTTAACCAGTAGTGCAACTCCTCCACCCCTTTTACATCCCCCTTTATCCCGCCTGAAACATCTAAATCCTTGGATGTTTAGCTGCCAGTCCTGTACCTCCCTCAACCAAGTCTCTATAATGAACATCATAGTTCCAAGTACTAATCCTAAAGCTCTATGTTCATCTGCTTTACCTGTTATACTGCTCGCATTGAAACAAATGCACTTCAGACCACCAGTCCTGCTGTGTTCCGCGACATCGCCCTGCCTGCTCTTCCTCTGGGTCTTACTGGCCCTATTCTCTAATTCCCCCTCAGTTATTCCACCTTCTGACCTATTGTTCCGGTTCCCACCCCCTGCCACACTACTTTAAACCCTCCCATGTGACACTAGCAAACATCGCAGCCAGGATATTTATGCCCCTCCAGTGTAGATGCAACACATCCTTCTTGTATTGGTCCCACCTCAACCGGAAGAGGTCCCATTGGTCCAGACAGCGAGTGGAAGTGGATGGAAAGTACTCCGCCTGGATATCGGTGACCAGTGGTGTCCTGCAAAGATCAGTTCTGGGACCTCTGCTCTTTGTATTTTTTATGAATGACTTGGATGAGGAACTGGAAGGGTGGGTTAGTAAATTTGCCGATGACACGAAGGTTGGTGGAGTTGCAGATGGTGTCGAGAGCGTGGGATGGTCTCCCTCTGTCATTGGCGGGTAGGGTACATGTAGTTAAAATGAATGTGCTGCCGTGATTCCTGTTTATTTGTCAATGCCTGCCGATTTTCCTGCCAAAGGCATTTTTTAGAGAGATTGAAGGGATGATTACCTCGTTCATATGGGGAGGGAAGGTGGCCATAATTAAAAAGGAAGGCAGGCAGGAGGTTTAGGACTTCCGAACCAGGGGCGAAATTCTCCGGTATCGGCACGATGTCCGCCGACCGGCGCCCAAAACGGCGCAAATCAGTCGGGCATCGCACCGCCCCAAAGGTGCGGATCCTCCGCATCTTGGAGGGCCGAGCCCCAACCTTAAGGGCTCGGCCCGCGCCGGATTAATTTCCGCCCCGCCAGCTGGCGGAAAAGGCCTTTGGTGCCCCGCCAGCTGGCGCAGAAATGACATCTCCGGGCGGCGCATGCGCGGGAGCATCAGCGGCCGCTCACGACATCCCCGCGCATGCGCTGTGGAGGGAGTCTCTTCCACCTCCGCCATGGTGGAGACCGTGGCGAAGGCGGAAGGAAAAGAGTGCTCCCACGGCACAGGCCCACCCGCGGGTCGGTGGGCCCCGATCGCGGGCCAGGCCACCGTGGGGGCACCCCCCGGGGCCAGATCGCCTCGCGCCCCCACGAGGACCCCGGGGCCCGCCCGCACCGCCTTGTCCGGAGAATCGCGGGGGGGGGGGCCCGCCAAACGGCGCGGCGCGATTCCCGCCTGTGGTAGTATGCATTAGGGGTCATGTGGGACTGTGAAGCCGTGATGTCATTGGCTGACAGATCCCAGGTCCTGGTTGGACGTTGACCTCTAGCTCCGCCCTGAAGGCGGAGTATAAGTACCTGGAGTCCTCCCCCGCTGGCAGTCTACTACTGAACTGCGGGGGAACAGTCACGCTTAATAAAGCCTCATCGACTTCACTCTATTCGTCTCTCGGAGTCTTTGTGCGCGACAATTTATTAAGCGTGACTAAAGGACTATGGAGCTCAGGATCATCCCGGAATGCCTGAGGATCAGCCCCCACGCAGTGAACGTGGCAGCAGCTTTCAAGCACTGGCAGACTTGTTTCGAGGCCTACCTCAGAACGGCCACCGGCCGGGTCACAGGAGACCAAAAACTACAGGTCCTGCACTCTAGGTTAAGCACGGAGATTTTCTCTCTCATCGAAGACGCAGAGGATTTCCAGACGGCGTTCGCAGCACTAAAAAGTCTCTATGTCCGCCCAGTAAACCAGATCTACGCTCGCTATCAACTCGCAACGAGACGGCAAAGTCCCGGAGAATCGATAGATGAATTCTACGCCGCGCTACTAATTTTGGGACGAGCCTGCAGCTGCCCGCCGGTGAACGCAAATGAACACACGGACATGTTAATGCGCGATGCTTTTGTGGCAGGTATGAACTCCTCCCAAATCCGCCAAAGACTTCTAGAAAAAGAGTCGCTAGGACTCTCAGAGGCACGGGCCCTAGCAGCCTCCCTAGACGTGGCCGCGCGAAATACCCGCGCCTACGGCCCCGACCGCGCGGCAGCCCATTGGGCTCCGTACGTACCCGTCGCGACAAACCCACCCCCCCCCCCGGACACCCCACAGGCTTGCGCGGTCCAAACGCCAAGTCGCACCGGGGGTGCCCGCTGCTATTTCTGCGGCCAGGCGAAACACCCCCGGCAGCGCTGCCCGGCCCGCGCAGCGATCTGTAAGAGCTGCGGGAAAAAGGGCCATTTCGCGGCTGTGTGCCGGTCCCGCGAGGTCGCCGCTGTCCCGGGAGAACAGGGAGCCATGCAAGCCGTTTACGCTCCCCAACCCCCCCAGCGCCCCATGTACGACCCGCAGGCGCAGCCGCTCTGGGTCCCGACCACCGCGGTCCCGGGAGAACAGGGAGCCCTGCACGCCGCTTATGCTCCCCAACCCCGGCGGCGCTACCACTTTGGGTCCCGGCCACCGCTGTCCCCAGAGAAGAGGGAGTCCTGCGTGTTCCCAACGCTCCCCAACCCCCCCAGCGCCCCATGTGCGACCCGCAGACGCCGCCATTTTGGGTCCCGGCCACCACGAGGGGAGGAAGGGCGCCGCCATCTTGGACCATCCCAGACCTGTGCGACGCATGGGGGCGGCCATTTTATCCACCCCCGCCGCCATCTTGTGACCCCCCAGCCATGTGCGATGCATGGGGGCAGCCATCTTGTTCACCCCCGACGCCATCTTGGACGGCAACAACGGACCCCAGTGTCGACGGCTCCATGGGGTTCGAAGAAGACGCTCAACCACTACAACCACGTCTGGCTTAAATGACGCTGGACCAAGCTCGGCCCCGGACGCTCCAGACGACGACGACAACGGTGCTGATAAACGGGCACGAGACACCATGCCTAGTCGACTCCGGGAGCACGGAGAGCTTTATCCACCCCGACACGGTAAGACGCTGTTCTTTGACCATCCATCCCAGCGCACAAAAGATTTCCCTAGCTGCAGGATCCCACTCCGTACAGATCAAAGGCTTCTGCATAGTTACCCTAACGGTGCAAGGGAGGGAGTTCAAAAACTACAGGCTCTACGTCCTTCCCCAACTCTGCGCCCCCACATTACTGGGATTAGACTTCCAGTGCAATCTACAGAGCCTAACCTTCAAATTCGGCGGCCCAATACCCCCATTCACTATCTGCGGCCTCGCAACCATCAAGGTGCAACCCCCATCCTTGTTTGCAAACCTCACCCCGGATTGCAAACCCGTCGCCACTAGGAGCAGACGGTACAGCGCCCAGGACCGGACCTTCATTCGGTCCGAAGTCCAGCGGCTACTAAAGAAAGGCATAATCCAGGCCAGCAATAGTCCCTGGAGAGCACAGGTGGTAGTAGTAAAGACAGGGGAGAAGCAAAGGATGGTCATAGACTATAGCCAGACCATCAACAGGTACACACAACTAGACGCGTACCCTCTCCCCTGCATATCCGACATGGTCAATCGGATTGCCCAATATAAGGTCTTCTCCACCGTGGACCTCAAGTCTGCCTACCATCAGCTCCCCATCCGCCCAAGTGACCGCAAGTACACAGCCTTCGAGGCAGACGGGCGATTATACCATTTCCTAAGGGTCCCATTTGGCGTCACAAACGGGGTCTCGGTCTTCCAACGAGAGATGGACCGAATGGTTGATCAACACGGGTTACGGGCCACGTTCCCGTATCTCGACAATGTAACCATCTGCGGCCACGATCAGCAGGACCACGACGCCAACCTCCAAAAATTCCTCCAGACCGCGAAAGCCTTGAACCTCACGTACAACGAGGACAAGTGCGTCTTTAGCACAAACCGGCTAGCCATCCTGGGCTACGTAGTGCGCAATGGGATAATAGGCCCCGACCCCGAACGTATGCGCGCCCTCATGGAATTTCCCCTCCCGCACTGCTCAAAAGCCCTAAAACGCTGCCTGGGGTTCTTTTCATATTACGCCCAGTGGGTCCCCCAGTACGCAGACAAGGCCCTCCCCCTAATACAGACCACGACCTTCCCTCTGTCGACAGAGGCTTGCCAGGCCTTCAGCCGCATCAAAGCGGATATCGCAAAGGCCACGATGCGCGCATCGACGAGTCCCTCCCCTTCCAGGTCGAGAGCGATGCCTCCGACGTAGCTCTAGCGGCCACCCTTAACCAAGCGGGCAGACCCGTGGCCTTTTTCTCCCGAACCCTCCACGCTTCAGAAATCCGCCACTCCTCAGTGGAAAAGGAAGCCCAAGCCATAGTGGAAGCTGTGCGACATTGGAGGCATTACCTGGCCGGCAGGAGATTCACTCTCCTCACGGACCAACGGTCGGTAGCCTTCATGTTCGATAATGCACAGCGGGGCAAAATCAAAAACGACAAGATCTTAAGGTGGAGGATCGAGCTCTCTACCTTCAACTACGTGATCTTGTATCGTCCCGGAAAGCTGAACGAGCCGCCCAATGCCCTATCCCGCGGCACATGTGCCAACGCACAAATTAACCGCCTCCAAACCCTCCACGAGGACCTCTGCCACCCGGGGGTCACTCGGTTTTACCACTTTATTAAGTCCCGCAACCTCCCATACTCTTTAGAGGAGGTCCGTACAGTCACAAGGAACTGCCACATCTGCGCAGAGTGCAAACCGCATTTTTTCAGGCCGGATGGTGCGCACCTGATTAAGGCTTCCCGCCCCTTTGAACGCCTTAGTCTGGATTTCAAAGGACCCCTCCCCTCCACCGACCGCAACATATACTTCCTTAATGTGGTGGACGAGTACTCCCGCTTCCCATTCGCCATCCCATGTTCGGACATGACCGCGGCCACAGTCATTAAAGCCCTGAACACCATATTCACACTGTTCGGTTGCCCCGCATACGTCCACAGCGACAGGGGGTCCTCCTTCATGAGTGACGAGCTGCGCCAGTTCCTGCTCAGCAACGGTATAGCCTCGAGCAGGACGACCAGCTACAACTCCCGGGGGAACGGGCAAGTGGAGAGGGAGAACGGCACGGTCTGGAAGACCGTCCTACTGGCCCTACGGTCCAGGGACCTCCCAGTTTCACGGTGGCAGGAGGTCCTCCCAGACGCCCTCCACTCCATCCGGTCACTACTGTGTACTAGCACTAACCAAACGCCTCAGGAAGTCCTCCTCTGGAACGTCGCTGCCGACCTGGCTGGTGGCCCCAGGACCCATCTTGCTCCGAAAACATGTGCGGGCGCACAAGTCGGACCCGTTGGTCGAAAGGGTTCACCTCCTTCACGCGAACCTGCAGTACGCTTACGTGGAGTACCCCAACGGCCGACAGGACACGGTCTCCCTGCGAGATCTGGCGCCCGCCGGCAACACACACACCCCCCCGGCACCAATCACCCAACCCCCCCCCCCTTCCTGCCACCGCCGCACCCCGCGACCGCCCCCTTCCCAGGAGGATCGGTCCTCCTCCCAGGCCCGACCAGGAATGAAGCCCAAGCTGAAACCGTAAGGCTCCCGGAGACGACAACACCGGAACAAGCACCACCACCACCACCGGGGCCGAGGCGATCGACACGGACGACCAGACCGCCCGACCGACTCGTGGCGTCGATCTAACAGTACAATATGTGGACTTTTAACGAGAACATTTTGTCTTTTCCTGACGATTACTGTAAATAGTTTGAAACAAAAAAAAACCTTGTACATACTGTAATAACATGCGAAAGTTTTCCTCCCAGGACCAGCCTTGTAAACCCTTACCACCATGCAAAGCATCACCCCGCCGGGTTCATTTTAACAAGGGATGAATGTGGTAGTATGCATTAGGGGCCATGTGGGACTGTGAAGCCGTGATGTCATTGGCTGACAGATCCCGGGTCCTGGTTGGACGTTGACCTCTAGCTCCGCCCTGAAGGCGGAGTATAAGTACCTGGAGTCCTCCCCCGCTGGCAGTCTACTACTGAACTGCGGGGGAACAGTCACGCTTAATAAAGCCTCATCGACTTCACTCTATTCGTCTCTCGGAGTCTTTGTGCGCTACACCGCCCCCGCCGAATATCCGGTGCCGGAGAATTCGGCAACCGGCGGGATCGGGATTCACGCCAGCCCCTGGCGATTCTCCGACCCGGCAGGGGGGTTCGGAAAATCTCGCCCCTGATGTATTATTATTCGGCGGCGAATGTGGAGAAGATACGGAGCTGGGTCAGAGGGGTTGACTCCCAATGGGTCAGAATGGAGGAGAGTTTGGGTAGGGGGTCGGGATTGAAGGCGCTAGCGACAGCGCCACTCCCGATTGCATCGGGGAGATACTCAGGCAGTCCGATAGTAATAGTTTCATTGAGAATTTGGAGGCAGTTTCGACAGTACTTCAGGTTGGGGGCAGGGTCAAGGGAAATGCCATTCGGGGGAACCATAGATTTGAGCTAGGGAGGTAGGATGGAAATTTTCGGAGATGGAAGGAGAAAGGAATTAGGACACTAAAAGATTTATTTCTTGGGGGTCGTTTTGCAGGATTGAAGGAGCTGGGAGCGAAGTATGGGCTGGAGCAGAAGGAAATATTTAGATACATGCAGGTTCGAGACTTTGCCAGAAAGGAGATACAGAGCTTCCCAGTAGAGGCGGCTTTCACATTGCTGGAGGAGGTGATGACGACAGGGGGGCTGGAGAAGGAGGTAGTATCGGCGGTTTACGGGGCTATTTTGGAGGAGAAGAAGGCGCCGCTAGAAGGGATCAAGGCAAAGTGGGAGGAAGAGTTGGGAGAGGGTATGGAGGAGGGGTTCTGGTGTGAGGTGCTCCGGAGGGTGAACGCCTTCACCTCTCCACCTCGTGTGTGAGGTTTGGGCTGATACAGCTGATGGTGGTGTATAGAACGCACCTTACAAGGGCATGGATGAGCTGGCTCTTTGAATGGGTAGAAGATGTGTGTGAATGTTGCGGGAGGGGGGGGGGGGGGGGGGGGGGGGGTGTGGGGCGGCGCAAACCACGTTCATATGTTTTGGTTCTGTCCAAAGCTGGAGGATTACTGGTAGGAGGTGTTTAGGGTAATCTCTAAAGTGGCGCACGTGAAACTGGACCCGGGCCCTCGGGGTGTATTCAGGGTGTCGGACCAACCAGGGTTGAAAACGGGCGCGGAGGCAGATGTTGTAGCCTTCGCCTCATTGATCGCCCGAAGGCGGGTCCTGTTAAGGTGGAGATCAACCTCTCCACCCTGTGCTCTGGTGTGGCGGTGGGACCTGTTGGAATTCTTAACGCTTGAAAAGGTCAAATTTGAACTGAGGGGAAGGATGGAGGGATTCTACAATTCATGGGCGTTATTCATTATGTACTTTCGAGAATTGGATCACATCGAACATTAGGGGGGTTGGGGGGGGAGGGGGACTGTATGTGTTAATGGTGACTATGGGTGATTCCTTTTTGCCATTTGTTTATGTTAACATGCGGGCTAATGTATGGGGTTTGGTGAGAGGATGGGATCGTTGTTATTGATATGGGGATTGACATTACATTCGTTACTGATTATTGTTTATTTTTGGGTGTAAATTTGGGAGCAAATGTGAAAAAGGAGAATAAAAAATATTTTTAAAAAGATAGTGTCGAGAGCTGTTGCAGGTTACAACCGGACATTAACAGGATGTAGAGCTGGGCTGAGAAGTGGCAAATGTGAAGTGATTCATTTTCGAAGGTCAAATTTGAATGCTGAATACAGGGTTAAAGGCAGGATTCTTGGAATTGTGGAGGAACAGAGGGATCTTGGGGTCCACGAGCATAGATCCCTCAAAGTTGCCACCCAGGTTGATAGGGTTGTTAAGAAGGCATATGGTGTGTTGGCTTTCATTAAGAGCCATGAGGTTTTGCTGCAGCTTTATAAAACCCTGGTTTGACCACACTTGGGATATTGTGTCCAGTTCTGGTCGCCTCATTATAGGAAGGATGTGGACGCTTTGGAGAGGGTACAGCGGAGATTTACCAGGATGCTGCCTGGACTGGAGGGCATGTCTTATGAAGAAAGGTTGAGGGAGTTAGGGCTTTTCTCACTGGAGCGAAGAAGGCAGAGAGGTGACTTCATAGAGGCGTACAAGGTGATGAGAGGCATGGATAAAGTGGGTAGCGAGAGACTTTTCCCCAGAGTGGAAATGGCTGTTAAGAGGAGACATAATTTTAAGGTGATTGGAGGAAGGTATAGGGGAGATGTCAGAGGTAGGTTCTTTACACCCTGGTGGGTGTGTGGAATGCACTGCCAGCAGAGGTGGTGGAGTCAGAGTCATTAGGGACATTTAAGTGACTCTTGGACAGGCACATGGACAGCAGTAAATTGAAGGGGTGTAGGTTAGGTTGATCTTAGATTAGGATAAATGGTTGGCACAACATTGTGGGCCAAAGGGCCTGTACTGTGCTGTACTGTTCTATATCTGAAACCCTCCCTCCCATACCAGATGTTTAGCCACGTATTTACCTGTACTATTTTCCTATTTCTAACCTCACTGGCAGGTGGCACAGGGAGTAATCCCGAGATTACAACCCTAGAGGTCCGTTTTTTAACTCTCTGCCTAACTCCCTGAACTCCTGCAGGACCCCGTCACTCTTCCTACCTATGTCAATATGTACCTCGACCTCTGGCTGTTCGCCCCCCCCTTTCAGAATGCTTTTTGCCTGTTCAGAGACATCTTAGTCTCTGGCACCAAGTGGCAACATTCCATCCTGGAGTCTATTTCGTGTCCACAGAAGCGTTCTTCTGCACTTTGTCCCTTCCCGCTTAACAACAGAGCCAGCTGTGGTGCCACTGCTCTGGCTGCTGCTGCTGTTTTTCCCTGATAGGCCATCCCCCCAACATTATCCAAAAAGGTATACTTGTTACAGAGGGGGACAGTCACAGGATATTCCTGCACTGACTGCCTGCCCTTCTAGCAGTCACCCATCTATCTTCCTGCATCTTGGGTGTAACCATGCCTCAAAAACTCCTGTCTACGACACTTTCTGCCACCTTCATGCTCCTAAGTCCAACCTACGATATTTTCTGCCACCTTCATGCTCCTAAGTCCATCCAACTACTGCTCCAACCAATCCATGCAGTCTGTGAGGAGCTGCAATTGAGTGCACTTCCTGCAGATGTAGTTGTTCAGAATGGTGGAAGCTTCACAGACTACCCACATCTCACAGGTGAAGCATTTTACCTATCTAACTGCCATTTCTAGAACTAATTGATAAATTATTTAAAAATAGACTCTAGAATATTCCCCAGTACCGACATCAGGCTGACTGGTCTATGATTCCATGTTTTCTCTCTACCTCCCTGTTGTGTCTAAAATCTCACACACTAGTGTATTAATCAAAAGTTTTACCTGTCATAATATACACCAGTATATCATGGTGCAGACACACACTGATGGACACACAGTGCGACCAATCAACACACACACCGCAACCAATCACCAGTGAGAGCACACGCGCTATAAAGACAGGGGGCATCAGAGTTCCCGCTCATTCGAGTAGCAGCTAGCTAGGAGCACAGAGCTCACAGCCTGCAACACAAACATTCACCATGTGCTGAGTGCATCGACTGGTTAGGACAAGGCAAAGGTCTTTAGTTAAAGCTAGTATCGTATTAACCCACAGTCTGAGTATGTTTAAACAGTTAGTGATTCAATAAAATAGTGTTGCACTATTTCAAGTGTTGGTGACCTGTATGTGATCCAGAACACCCAACACATCATTACCCAGATAACTTTATTGACGAGGCAAACAAAGGACAACACACATGTACAAATCAAATAACTTTATTCAACAAACAATAAAAATCAGTTCCCCTTAAATTATCCCAAAAAATTACTAAAAGGTCCCAAGTTTCCTAATACTACCTGATGTACTCAGTCGCTCTGTGGGTTCAATTCTTTGAGTCTCAATATCTTTGGGGTCTTCCTTCGTTGCGAAGGTAGATCTCACACGCTGCTTCCTTCCGCCTCTGCTCCATGGAGTCTTCACTGCTGGGCGGTCTGGGTGTTTGATTCTTTCAAGAATTTTCTCCGTCCCGTCCCCGCCCCCGATGAGGTCACAAGGTGGGAATGGCACCATTCAATGGCGTTACAAATGGCTACCCAGCAGGACATCAGGGGTCTGTTTCCTGATGCTTTGTTTGTATGCAACCTTGTTTACTCAAAACAATCGTTCCATGAATAGAGCTGATTATCTCTTGATGGGTGATTGATTTACTGAACCATTGAATGGAGCCAATTGTCTCTGATGGGTGATCGATAGGGCAGGTCCAGACATGTCCTTGCAGCTTCAGTGCATTCGGACTTGGCCAAGTTCGAATTCCCATTAGGCTGTTATCTGGAGCTGACTGTGGCTTGATTTAAAATGAACAATATTTTAATTTAAAATGTACTGGTCCTAAAATCCATGCCATTCCATATTATCACAGTCGCTTTTTAAATCGTGAGGCTACATCAGCTACCTTCCAATCTGTCGGGACTGTTCCAGAATCTCTGTAGGGACTGTTCCAGAGTCTATAGAAGCTTGGAAGCGGACTGCCAATGCATCCACTATTTCTAGGTCACTTCCTTAAGGTAAGTTGTCAGGTCCTGGGGATTTATTGGCCTTCAATACCATCAATTTCCACAACAACATTTCCCTACTAATACTGATTTCTTTCAGTTCTTCCTGCTCACTAAACCCTGTGTTCCCCAACATTTCTGGTATTTTACTTCATAGAATAGAATCATAGAAGTTTACAGCATGGAAACAGGCCCTTCGGCCCAACCAGTCCATGCCGCCCAGTTTTTTACCATTAAGCTAGTCCCAGTTGCCCGCACTTGGCCCATAACCCTCTATACCCATCTTACCCATGTAACCATCTAAATGCTTTTTGAAAGACACAATTGTACCCGCTTCTACTACTACCTCTGGCAGCCCATTCCAGACACTCACTACCCTCTGAGTGAAGAAATTGCCCCTCTGGGCCCTTCTGAATCTCTCCCCTCTCACCTTAAACCTATGCCCTCTAGTTTTAGACTCCCCTGCCTTTGGGAAAAGATGTTGACTATCTACCTTATCTATGCCCCTCATTATTTTATAGACCTCTATAAGATCACCCCTAAGCCTCCTACGCTCCAGGGAAAAAAGTCCCAGTCTATCCAGCCTCTCCTTATAACTCAAACCATCAAGTCCCGGCAACATCCTAGTAAATCTTTTCTGCACTCTTTCTAGTTTAATAATATCCTTTCTATAATAGGGTGACCAGAACTGCACACAGTATTCCAAGTGTGGCCGTACCAATGTCTTGTACAACTTCAACAAGACGTCCCAACTCCTATATTCAATGTTCTGACCAATGAAACCAAGCATGCCGAATGCCTTCTTCACCACCCTGTCCACCTGCGACTCCACCTTCAAGGAGCTATGAACCTGTACTCCTAGATCTCTTTGTTCTATAACTCTCCCCAACGCCATACCATTAACTGAGTAGGTCCTGGCCTGATTCGATCTGCCAAAATGCATCACCTCACATTTATCTAAATTAAACTCCATCTGCCATTCGTCGGCCCACTGGCCTAATTGATCAAGATCCCGTTGCAATCCTAGATAACCTTCTTCACTATCCACTGTGCCACCAATCTTGGTGTCATCTGCAAACTTACTAACCATGCCTCCTAAATTTTCATCCAAATCATTAATATAAATCACAAATAACAGTGGACCCAGCACCGATCCCTGAGGCACACCACTGGTCACAGGCCTCCAGTTTGAAAAACAACCCTCTACAACCACCCTCTGCCTTCTGTCGTCCAGCCAATTTTGAATCCAATTGGCAACCTCACCCTGGATCCCGTGAGCTTTAACCTTCTGCAACAACCTACCATGCGGTACCTTGTCAAAGGCTTTGCTAAAGTCCATGTAGACAACGTCTACTGCACTACCCTCATCTACCTTCTTGGTCACTCCCTTGTGCTCTGCTTTGTGAAGACAGAACCAAAGTATGTATTTAATTGGTTGACCATTTCTCTTCGCCATTATAAATTCCCCTGTTCCTGCGGGTAAGGGGCTAATATTTGTCTTCACCAATCCTTTTCTCTTCACACACCTGTAGAACTTTTTACAGTCAGTTTTTATGTTGTTGTGGGTGAGGCATTTTCAGAACCCCAAAATGTATCATGGAGTTCAACCAACCTCTCCCTTTAATGGATTTGTTGCTTTTCCTAGCACACGGCTTTTCCCTAGGTGTGGGATTACAATTATGGACAGATGGGTTTTTAAACACAAAACACTGTTTATTCCATGAACTCAACTTAACATCTTAAATAAACATTAGATCTCTTAACACTCCTTACTTCACAGATAACTCAGGAAATATTGCAACAGTAAATAACTCCTTAAACTGTTCCTTCAAACTTCCAAGAGTTAACACCTTTAAACAGTATCACATCAGGTTAAAGGATATATATTTTTTCTGTAGAATGGCAGAGATTATTAGCTTGGTTGACTTCAGCTCCAGCACCCTGCTTTCTTCCTGCAGCTCTCTGGAAACACACACACACACACCCAAGCTGCTTTCTCAAACCTGGCTTTCTCCCTTCAAGCAGATCACAGCAAACCAGAACTTCTCAAGCTGCTGTCTCAAACTGGCTTTCTACTTTTAAACTGCTCTCAGCAAAACCAGCCAGGTACTTTTTAGCTGCTCTCAGCAAAACCAGCCAGGCACTTTTCAAACTGTGTCACACCCTTATACTACAATGGGTCATGTGGTGTGCAAGTCTTGCACCGTCTTTGCAGTGATTTGGGGAGCACTGACTGTGGAGTGAGCAGTGATTAGGGAAATAGTGACTGGGAGAATGCTGACTGGGAAAACACTGACCAGTGAGAGGGCACTGATGTGCTTGACACAGAAGGACGTTAAGGACGAGATAGATTTTAAGCAAAGAACAGGGATTTAACATCAGTATCACACCATTCTGAGCATTGGTTCCTTGAACTCACTCTCTCCTCAGCTAGCACATCCTCTCGGTTCAAGTGGCCTTTATCATAAAAAGTTGCAAAAGAATCTTTCCGCTTCTCAGGTCCCTAAGATCATTGTCTTCAATGCAGTACCGTGGTGCAGTGGTTAGCACAGCTGTCTCACGGCACCGAAGTCCCAGGTTCGATCCCAACTCTGGGTCACTGTCCGTGTGGAGTTTGCACATTCTCCCGGTGTTTGTGTGGGTTTCACCCCCACAACCCAAAGATGTGCAGGTTAGCTGGATTGGCTAAATTGCCCCTTAATTGGAAAAAATGAATTGGGTACTCTAAATTTAAAACAAAGGTCATACATAGTCTTCTCACTACAATAGTCCACTCCTTTCCTTAGTGCTGATCGTTCTGTCCTCCCAGCTCCTCCAGAAGGAGGAGCCTATTCTCCTAATCTTTCATCGGGGTCTAGCTCTCTGTTCCATATTGAGTGTCGCCTTTAAACTGGTGACACACAAAAATCAGAAGCTGCTCAGCAATCTTAGTGCCTCATCAGAGAGAGGACCTGCCAAGCTCCGGGAGGTGAGATTAATGGGAGAATTGAATTTCCGCTTTTATTTTCTGCTGTTGATGTCATGTAACACAAGATGGAGTGAGATAGAGCCATAGCTGCCATGGGCACAGTGAATGATTTATGATGACATGCATCATTGACTTTCAGTATATCTGCAATTACAGCAGAGAATGACTGGAGATGAGGCAGCATCCAGTGCAGGGGGTTACTGAGTTCAGCATGGGTGCACAGAAAATACTGGAGGGTTTGGGATTCTGCACTGGCTGGTGTGAAACTTGGTCACACAGATCATTCCCAGTTCAATCCCTGGTTCAACCAGTTACTCCAAGTTTGTGCAATTCAATCAAAGACAAAATGGTGGAATAACTGGATGGACTCACTGTTGTGGTTTGCATATAAAACATGGTTGTTCAAATTTAGTGTTAAACCTATCGCCAATCCATACGAATCCGAGAGAATGTTTTCATCAGCAGTCAGCACCTGAAGGAAATGGAGGAGAAAATAAGTCTGGAACATCCTCAAACATTGCAGTCTAAATCCTCATCTTCTCCCTGTCCCAGTCTGAGCCCAATGATCTTATTATCATCTATATTGGGATCGCCAGCTTCAATACAGTAGTTGCAAATTTACGACCCAGTACCTGGGCTGCATAGCTCAATTCCACATTTAAAAATTTATTTATATTGCATCATGTCACCCAGGACAGCTAAAAGCACTTTAGAAAAAGTAACCGACTTGAAACGTTAACTTTCCATCTTTCTTCATAGATGCTGCCTGGCCTGCATTCCAGCATTGTATGGTTTTACTTCAGATTCCTAGCAACCGCAGCATTTTGCTTTTGAATAAGTTGATGAATGTAAGAATTTCAGATATATTTTATTAGGGCGGTGCGGTGGCACAGTAGTTAACACTGCTACCTCACAGCACTGGGGACCCTGGTTCAACTCTACCCTTGGGTGACTGTCTGTGTCTGTGTGGGTTTCCTCTGAGTGCTCCAGTTTTGTCCTGCAGTCCACAAATGTGCAGGTTAGGTGGATTGGCCATGCTAAATTGTACCTTAGTGTGTAGAGATGTACAGGTTAGGTTACATGAATAGGGAGAGGTGGGTCGGGGAGTGAACCTGGGTAGAGTGTTCTTTTGGAGGGTCAGTGCAGACTCAATGAGTTGAATGGCCTTCTTCTGCACTGCATGGATTCTATGATATGTATTTGGTGCAGTAAGAGTTAAAAGCCTTGGTCAGTATGTGACTGCTGCAGTCCGGTTTTTTAAAAAAAAGTTTAAAAGGCAGTAGACCTTTTGGAGACATGTGTGCAATTAAAGCATCGTAAAAGTAAGATCTTAATTCATTCCAGCCATGGATATTGTTTGCTGAAGTTGGGCTCATGGGATTTTGTAAACATTAAGATGGTTCCCTGGGGAGTAGATAATTAGAAACATTGTGTTTAGTTTCAGTAAGATGATGTAGTTAATGGGAGCAGCCAGGGGCTGAAGCAATCAGGTGTTGAGGTTGCAGTTTAAAACCTTTTAGATTGGAATGGGAACAGACAAGAAGCTGTGGTCTAAATATAGTGAGGTTAGGTCTGTCTGTGAGCAGACTAGCTGTTTCTCCTAGTCAGTTAAAAATTTGATTGGAGACAGACCAGACAAGCAGCATTTCCATACAGTGAGTTAAAGATTTGCTTGTGAACAGAACAGAGGTTTCAGAAAAGGCTAACAGTTAAAACAGTATTTTGAGACGGGCAAGATTCTGCAAGCTGGTTCTTGAAGGATCTTTCTTTCTCAAATTTATCCAAGACATCTCTTTACAGCAAGTATTTCCGAGTCTACTAACTGCATTTAAAAGTGGATCATGACCTGAGATGGGTTTTTGTTTGACTGGAGATAAAGATAGCAGTTTATATTGTTTCATAGTATTGGTAAGCATTGTTTAACTGGTAATTGAAATCTATTTGTCTTTATGATGTTAAAGTTAGTAATGTTTGTTTAATTATACCATATCTCTATTTGTGCGTGAAATTATTCCTGGAGCAAAGTACTCTTTCACAGTTTTATAAAATATTGGGGTTCTTGTCCAGTATCCTAGCAATTGTTGGTGTCTGGTGAAGCCACCTGGGTTGGCCACTTCCGACCTAAAATGGAGATCCGCAAAGACTACAGGGAAATTCAGCCAACACAGGCAAAAACTAGCAGGTGCAAAGTCTACTGTGTATTAGACTTTACAGAAACCCAGACAACACTGAAACCAGCAGCCATCTGCATATTAATGAGCGATCCCCGGGAACAATGGAAACATTTAAGGGGAATAAGGCCAAGCCAGACTCCTCGGTGCCAGCAGGAGCCAAGACAAAGGAAGGCCAACGGACACCTAGGGACCGCCCAGCGATCAGAGAACGGCTCCAGTATGTGAGAAATCGATCCAAATGATCGGAACGCAGTCCAATCACTTGGAACCAGATACGGGGTCCGCCCCGAACGGCGCAAAGCCCCTGGGGACTATAACGTAGAGTCCCCAAGTTCAAATCGTCCTTCTTGGCAGGGTCACTCAGCAGCGCGAAACAACCCTTGACAGTGAACTGCCTAAGCTGCCGCATCAACCAAGTAAGTCTCCAGTCAACGCACGGTACGAGATAGGCGCTCCTGCAGGCTCAGAATCGAACAAAAGGCCATTTGTTCCCCTGACCTGGTGGGGCAGTTCCAAGCTAAGTATAGGCCTTTTAGTGATAGAGATAGCCTAGTGAGTAGAGTTTTATGCATGAGTAGTGATTGACTGTGTATAATAAATGTGTTTTGATTTGAATCTTACTAATTGGTGTGTCGAGTTATTTTTAAAAATATATATATTTTATTAAAGTTTTTCGATCAAACAAAAATTTCTCATTTTACAACTTTGTAATAATATATACATTGATCGTTTTTTAAATAAACAATATGCTGACTAACGGCAACTGCCAATAACAAAATAAGAAACAGAAATAATAACTAAAATAGTAACTTTGTGAAATCAAATATAAATAACTTATATATAAACACACACATAAAACCCCTGAAGGCCCAAATGAGCCCCCCCCCCCTTCCCCCTGGGCTGCTGCTGCTGCCTTTCCTATTTTCCCTTATCACTCTGCGAGATAGTCGAGGAACGGTTGTCACCGCCCGGTGACCCCTGAGCCGAACCTCTTAATGCATATTTTATCCGTTCCAGTTTTATGAACCCTGCCATGTTGTTTATCCAGGCCTCCACACCCGGGGGCTTAGCTTCTTTCCACATAAGTAGAATCCTTCGCCGGGCTACTAGGGACGCAAAGGCCAACACGTCGGCCTCTCTCGCCTCCTGCACTCCCGGCTCATCTGCAACCCCAAATATAGCCAACCCCCACCACCTTCGAGATCACTTTTGCCACACCCACCCAGAACCCATGCAATACCGGACATGATCAAAGCATGTGGGTGTGGTTCGCCGGGCTTCCCGCGCATTTCCCGCACCTATCCTCCACTCCAAAAAATCTACTCAGCCTTGCTCCAGTCATATGCGCCCTGTGTAGAACCTTGAATTGTATCAGGCTGAGCCTGGCACACGAGGACGAAGAGTTTACCCTACTTAGGGCATCTGCCCACAGCCCCTCCTCAATCTCTTCCTCCAGCTCCTCCTCCCATTTTCCCTTCAGCTCCTCTACCATCGTCTCCCATTTCCTATATATATCTGACACCCTACCATCACCCACCCATGCCCCCGAAATCACTCTCTCCTGGATCTCTTGCGCCGGGAAATGCATTCCCAGGTGGCAACCCATATTTTTCTGTCAATGCTCCCAGACTCGCGAACGTCCCGTCTAAGAACAAGTCCTGCAATTTCGCAATTCCTGCTTGCTGCCAAGATTTAAATCCCCCATCTATCCTTCCCGGGACAAACCTATGGTTGTTCCTTATCGGGGACCACACTGAGGCACCCGTCACTCCTTTATGTCGTCTCCACTGCCCCCAAATTTTCAGAGTTGCCACCACCACTGGGTTTGTGGTGTATTTTTTCGGGGAGAACGGTAATGGCGCTGTCGCCAGTGCTTTTAAGCTAGTTCCCCTACAGGACGCCAGCTCCAGTCTTTTCCACGCCGCTCCTTCCCCTTCCCTCATCCACTTACATATCATTGACACGTGGGCGGCCCAATAATAATCACTTAGACTCGGCAGTGCCAGTCCCCCTCTGTCCCTACTGCGCTGCAGGAACCCCCTCTTTACTCTTGGGGTCTTTCCAGCCCACACAAAGCTCATAATACTCTTGTCCACCTTCTTAAAAAAGGCCTTTGTAATCAGTACAGGGAGGCACTGGAACACAAAAAGAAACCTCGGAAGGACCACCATTTTAACCGCCTGCACCCTGCCCGCCAATGACAGGGGCGCCATGTCCCACCTCCTAAAGTCCTCTTCCATCTGCTCTACCAGTCGTGCCAAGTTAAGCTTATGCAAGGTTCCCCAGTTCCTGGCCACCTGGATCCCTAAATACCGGAAATCTCTTCTTACCCTCCTCAACGGTAAATAGTCTATTCCCCTGCCCTGTTCCCTGGGGTGCATCACAAACCGTTCACTCTTCCCCATATTCAATTTATATCCTGAAAATTCTCCAAACTCCCTGAGTGTCTGCATTATCTCAGGCATCCCCTCCACTGGGTCCGCGACATACAACAAATCATCCGCGTATAATGACACCCGATGCTCTTCTCCTCCTCTAAGTACCCCCCTCCACTTCCTAGAGCCCCTCAGCGCTATGGCCAATGGCTCAATTGCCAACGCAAACAGTAACGGGGACAGGAGACATCCCTGTCTTGTACCCCTATATAGTCGGAAGTGGTCAGATCGTTGCCTATTTGTAATCACACTTGCCACCGGGGCCCTGTACAGGAGCTGAACCCATCTAATGAACCCCTCTCCAAATCCAAATCTCCTCAGTACTTCCCACAGGTAGTCCCACTCCACTCTATCAAATGCTTTCTCTGCATCCATCGCCACCACTATCTCCGCCTCCCCCTCCGGTGGGGGCATCATCATCACCCCCAATAGCCTCCATATGTTAGCATTCAATTGCCTCCCTTTAACAAACCCCGTTTGATCATCATGCACCACCCCAGGGACACAGTCCTCTATCCTCGTCGCCATCACCTTGGCATCTACGTTCAAGAGGGAAATAGGCCTGTATGACCCACACTGCAGTGGGTCTTTGTCTTTTCAGGATCAGCGATATCGTCGCCTCTGACATCGTCGGGGGTAGTGTCCCCCTTTCCCTAGCCTCATTTAAGGTTCTCGTTAGAAGTGGGGCCAGCAGGTCCATGTATTTCCTATAGAACTCCACCGGGAACCCATCCGGTCCCGGGGCCTTCCCTGCCTGCATGTTCCCAATTCCTTTTACTACCTCCTCCACCTCAATCTGCGCTCCCAGTCCTGTCATCTCCTGTTCCTCAACCTTCGGGAACTCCAGCTGATCTAGGAAATGCATCATTCCCTCTTTCCCTTCCGGGGGTTGAGCCTTATATAGCCTCTCGTAAAATACCTTAAACACCACGTTCACCCTCTCCGCTCCCCGTTCCATCTTTCCCTCCTCGTCTCTAACCCCTCCGATCTCTCTCGCCGCCCCCCTCTTCCTAAGTTGTTGGGCCAGCAGCCGGCTCGCCTTCTCTCCATATTCATACTGCACTCCCTGTGCCTTCCTCCATTGTGCCTCCGCCTTACCCGTGGTCAACAAGTCAAAGTCCGTGTGCAATCTCCGTCTTTCCCTGTATAGCCCTTCATCTGGAGCCTCCGCATATTGCCTATCCACCTTCAAAATCTCCCTCAACAATCTCTCCCTTTCTTTACCCTCTTGTTTCCCCTTATGGGCCCTTATGGAGATCAGCTCCCCTCTAACCACCGCCTTCAGCGTCTCCCAGACCACTCCCACCTGGACCTCTCCGTCATCATTGATCTCTAGGTACCTTTCAATACATCCCCTCACCCTTACACATACCCCTCGTCCGCCAACAGTCCCATATCTAATCTCCAGAGTGGGCACTGCTCCTTTTCCTCTCCTACTTCCAGATCTACCCAATGTGGGGCATGATCTGAAATGGCTATAGCCGAATACTCCATTCCTGCCACCTTCGGGATCAGCGCCCTTCCCAGGACAAAGAAGTCTATCCGGGAGTACACTTTGTGGACATGGGAGAAGAAGGAAAACTCTTTACTCCTTGGTCTAGTAAATCTCCAGGGATCCACTCCTCCCATCTGCTCCATAAAGCCATTAAGCACCTTGGCCGCTGCCGGCCTCCTCCCGGTCCTAGATCTGGACCGGTCCAGCCCTGGGTCCAGCACCGTGGTGAAGTCCCCCCCCATTACCAACTTTCCCATCTCCAGGTCCGGGATGCGCCCCAACATACGCTTCATAAAGTTTGCATCATCCCAGTTCGGGGCATTTACATTCATCAGCACCACCGCCTCACCTTGCAATCTGCCACTCACCATCACGTATCTACCCCCACTGTCCACCACTGTGGTCTTCGCCTCAAAACAATACCCGTTTCCCCACCAGTATTGCCACCCCAAGCCCGAGTGGAATACCTGTCCCACCCATCCTTTTCTTAATCTGACCTGATCCGCCAGTTTCAGGTGCGTCTCCTGAAGCATGACCACGTCTGCCTTTAGCTTCTTTAGGTGCGCAAGTACCCTTGCCCTCTTAATCGGCCCATTCAACCCTCTCACGTTCCACGTGATCAACCGGGTTGGGGGGCTCTTTACCCCCCCCCCTCGTCGAACTAGCCATCCCCTTTTTTAGACCAGCTCCTCACCCGGTTCCCACGCACCCGCTTATCCCCCGGACGGTGCCCTCCCGTCCCGACCACCCCATCCCGTAACAGCTCCCCCTTCCCCTTAGCAGCAGCAACCCAGTTAGCGCCCCCCCCCCCCCCCCCCCGCTAGATCCCTCTCTAGCTTAGTTGCTCCCCCCATATTGCTTCCGGAAGTCAGCAAACTCTGGCTGACCTCGGCTTCCCCCGTTTATCCTTAGCCTCCCATTATGTGAGGCCCCCTCCTTCCTGCGCCCCCTTTTCCCGCCACAATTTCCATAGCGCGGGAACAAAGCCCGCGCTTCCCTCTCGTCCCAGCCCCTGATGGCATAGCTCCCTCTCTCCTTCCCCCTCCCCTACCGGCGCCCACATTTCTTCGTGTGTGTCCCCTTCGAGGGGAAAGAAAATTTTCCCCCATCTGATTCACAGTCCCTTGCCACCACCTCGCTACTTCATTTCAAACACTCTTTCTCAAATCTAGTCCAACTTCTCCTCTTCAATAAATGTCCACGCCTCCTCTGCCGTCTCGAAGTAGTGGTGTTTACCCTGGTGTGTAACCCACAGTCTTGCCGGCTGCAACATTCCGAATTTCACTTTCCTCTTGTGGAGCACCGCCTTGGCCCGATTGAAACTCGCCCTCCTTCTCGCCACCTCTGCACTCCAATCCTGATACACGCGGATCACCGCGTTCTCCCACCTGCTGCTCCGTGTCTTTTTCGCCCATCTCAGGACCATCTCCCTGTCCTTGTAGCGGTGGAACCTCACCACTATTGCTCAAGGTATTTCTCCTGCCTTTGGTCTTCTCACGAGGACTCGGTACGCTCCCTCCACTTCCAGGGGGCCCGTCGGGGCCTCAGCTCCCATTAAGGTATGGAGCATCGTGCTCACATACGCCTCAACGTCCGCTCCCTCTGCCCCTTCGGGAAGACCCAAGATTCTTAAGTTTTTCCTCCTTGAGCTATTTTCCAGGGCTTCCAGTCTCTCCATACACCTCTTATGCAGTACCTCGTGCGTCTCCGTCTTCACCACCAAGCCCTGTATCTCATCCTCATTTTCGGCAGCTTTTGCCTTCACTCCACGGAGCTCCATCTCTTGGGTCTTCTGCGCCTCCTTTAACCCCTCAATCGCCTGCAGCATTGGCGCCAGCTCCTCCTTCTTGAGCTCCTCCACACATCGCCGGAGGAACTCCTGCTGTTCCAGGCCCCATACCAACTGGCCTCCCTCCGCCGCCATCTTGCTTCTCACTTCCCTTCTTTGCCGCTGCTCCAGAGGATCCTCCGCAATCTGGCCACTATTATCTCTTCTGTCCATTCACATCCGTGGGGACTCCCTTCTATGTCGCCTCACAGTGGGTTTAGCCTTCGAAAATTGCCGTTGGGGCTCCCGATAAGAGCCCAAAAGTCCGTTAAAAAGGGAGGTGCCGAAACGTGCGACTTAGCTGGTCATCGCCGCACCCGGAAGTCGGTGTGTCGAGTTATTGATCAGTACTTGAACTTGAACCTCGTGGCGGTATCATAAAGATACCTGGCGACTCTAGAGCAAAGGTTATAGAAACAGAGCAAATTAAGTAAAGATACAACGGGCAACATTTAAGAGCCAACCAAACGTTAGCAACGCTGGTTCGTGATGGTAACAAGAACTGGCATATTATGCATTGCTAATGTAGAGATTGAGGTCTAATCCAATTAAACACATTTTCTTGAAATAAAGCAACCAAAAAAACACAATTAATCTTACCAAATAAATTAAAATTTCATTACACATTTATTTATAAGATAAACTATCTCCTGGAGTGACCACTGATTGTGGCAGGCCCCAAGCATGCTGGTGGGAACCACATGTTCACTTTTCAAGGCCACCCTGACATGGAGCAGACCTCTGATGACGCTCTCTACATCATCTAGCTGAAGATCAACAACCGGGTTAGTGGAGGAACAGCCCCTCAAATAAGTGAATAGGGGATGACTTTACAGGTGTTTTGGGACTAATGGCCTCCATCTATTTCTTGGACAGCAAGGAGATAAAGGTATTAAAATGAATCAAACAAAAAATTCTGTCATTTTAATGGAGCCGTCCCTTTGTGTATCGTAAAATCCCATGAGTAATTTAAATGTAATGTACTATATGCTATATATTTCCAGAATGTCTGCATTTTTTCTTGCATTAAAATTGGATTACAGGGCAGCACGGTGGCACAGTGGTTACCACTGCTGTCCCATTGCGCTGAGGTCCCAGGTTCGATCTGGCTCTGGGTCACTGTCCGTGTGGAGTTTGCGCATACTCCGTGTTTGCGTGGATTTTGCCCCACAACCCAAAGATGTGCAGGTTAGGTGGATTGGCCAAACTAAATTGCCTCTTAATTGGAAAAAATGAATTGGGTGCACTAAATTCATAAAAACAAAAATTGGATTACCTTTTTGCATAATTTATGCAGTATCGTAGCCTGCTCCCCAAATCATTAGCGAGTTGGCTGAGCTAACCAAACATTAAAACTCTTGAAAATACCCGGTTATAAAATAGTCACATTTTGTATAAATAAGATACAAGTGAGGGAATCTATGGTTTCTGATGTACCGTCAATTACCACGAGACGAGAATGGTGAAGCAATCGAGGCTTTATTGCACAAGATGTTGTGCCTCCTGCAGCTGGAACCAGAATGGGAGCAGCGCAGGAAAGCTTACACTTTTATACGCCGCCTGCTGGGAGGAGCCAGCAGGCAGGGATTTACCGTAGTACCTTTAATTCACAGGCAGTGCCGTAATACATACAATATCACAAGTGGTGTATACCACTTTCACCCCCTGTTTAAAAAAAGAGTCCGGCGGGGGTGAAGAACATTACAGATTATGTCTGTCGGGGGCTTTGACTCTCCGCTGCGATTGCCTCAGTCCTGGTGGTGATGTGGGCGCCGACGTGGTCACCTGCGACTCCTGGAGCGTGTTGGCCTCTCCTTCGTCACCCCTGAGTGGATCCCGTGGGAGGACGGATCCTGCTGGAGTGGGGGCTGCGGTGAGGTTCGCTGGAGGGAGGGTGGGTGGCACAGGGGTGAATGTGGCAACCACGGGGGGGGGGGGGGGGGGTCGTGGGTGGGGACCCAGTGGGTGCCAGGTCCTGGAGGGAGACTGTGTCCTGGCGCCCGCCGGGGTGTGCCACGTACACGTACTGCGGGTTGGCATGGAGGAGGTGGGCTTTCTCGACCAAGGGGTCCGATTTATGGCTCCGCACATGCTTCCGAAGGAGGACGGGTCCAAGAACTGTCAGCCATGTTGGGAGCGAGACCCCGGAGGTGGACTTCCTGGGGAAGGCAAACACACGTTCGTGAGGCGTCTCATTAGTGGCAGTGCAGAGGAGAGACCGAATGGAGTGCAGCGCGTCGGGGAGGACCTCCTGCCAGTGGGAGACTGGAAGATTTTTAGACCATAGGGCCAGCAGGACGGCCTTCCAGACCGTCCCATTCTCCCTCTCCACCTGCCCGTTTCCCCGGGGGTTGTAGCTGGTCGTCATGCTTGTGGCGATGCCCTTGCTGAACAGGAGCTGGCACAGCTCATCGCCCATGAAAGAGGATCCCAGGTTGCTGTGGATGTAGGTGGGGAAACCGAACAGAGTGAAGATGCTGTGCAGGGCTTTAATGATCATGGCAGAAGTCATGTCGGGGCATGGCATGGGATGGCGAAGGGGAACCGGGAGTACTCATCAATTACGTTGAGAAAGTACACGTTGTGGTCGGTAGAAGGGAGGGGCCCTTTGAAATCCATGCTGAGGCGCTCAAAGGGGCAGGAGGCCTTCACCAGGTGCGCTCTATCTGGCTGGTAGAAGAGAGGCTTGCACTCTGCGCAGACTTGGCAGTCTCTGGTTACAATGGAGTAGGGCAGGTTGCGGGCCTTGACAAAATAGAAGAACCGGGTGACCCCCACGTGGCAGAGGTCATAGTGGAGAGCCCGGAGTCGGCGCACTTGTGCGCTGGCACATGTACCGCGGGATAGGGCATCAGGAGGCTCATTGAGCTTCCCCAGGCGATACAAGATCTGATAGTTATAAGTGGAGAGCTCGATCCTCCACCTCAAGATCTTGTCATTCTTGATCTTGCCCCGCTGCTTAATTAAACATGAAGGCAACCGACTGTTGATCAGTGAGGAGAGTGAATCTCCTGCCGGCCAGGTAATGCCTCCAATGTCGCACAGCTTCCACAGTGGCTTGGGCCTCCTTTACGACAGAGGAGTGCAGTATTTTGGAGGCATGGAGGGTGCGGGAAAAGAAAGCCACGGGTCTGCCCGCCTGGTTGAGGGTGGCGACCAGAGCTACGTCTGATGCATCGCTCTCCACCTGAAAGGGGAGGGTCTCGTCGACCGCGTGCATCATGGCAGTGGCGATGTTCGCTTGATACGGTTGAAGGCCTGGCGGGCCTCAGCCATCAGGGGAAAAACTGTGGACTTGATAAGTGGGTGCGCCTTGTCCGCATAATTTGGGACCCACTGGGTGTAATACGAGAAAAACCCCAGGCATCGTTTCAGGGCCTTGGGGCAGTGGGGGAGAGGAGGGGATACGGCATACGGTCGGGCCCGGGCCCTAGGACTCCATTTTCCACAACGTAGCCAAGGATGGCTAAGCGGTTGGTGCGGAACACGCATTTCTCCTTATTGTAGTTGAGGTTAAGGAGTTTGGCGGTATGGAGGACTTTTTAAGAGGTTTGTGTCGTGGTCCTGCTGATCGTGGCCGCAGATGGTGATGTTATCTAGGTACGGGAAGGTGGCCCGCAGCCCGTACTGGTCAACCATTCGGTCCATCTCTCACTGGAAGACCGTGACCCCATTGGTGACGCCGAAAGGAACTCTGAGGAAATGATAGAGGCGGTCATCTGTTTTGAATGCAGCGTATTGGCTGTCCTCCGGGCGGATGGGGAGCTGGTGGTAGGTGGACATCAAGTCTGCTGTGGAGAAGACTCGATACTGCACAATCTGGTTGACCATGTCAGATATGCGTGGGAGCGGGTATGCGTCGAGCTGCGTGTACGGTTGATGGTCTGGCTGTAGTCAATGACCATCTTGTGCTTCTCCCCAGTCTTCACTACCACCACTTTTTTTTTTTAAATTTAGAGTACCCAATTATTTTTTCCATTTAAGGGGCAATTTAGCATGGCCAATCCGCCTATCCTGCACATCTTTGGGTTGTGGGGGTGAAACCCACGCAGACACGGGGAGAACGTGCAAACTCCATACGGACAACGACCCAGGGCCGGGATACGAACCCAAGTCCTCAGCGCCGTAGGCAGCAATGCTAACCACTGTGCCACCATGCTGCCCTTCACTACCACCACTTGAGCTCTCCAGGGGCTGTTGCTGGCCTCAATGATCCCCTCCCGCAGGAGCCGTTGGACCTCCGACCTGATAAATGGCCTGTCCTGCGCACTGTACCATCTGCTCCTGTGACTGGCGATGGGCTTGCAGTCCGGGGTGAGGTTCGCAAACAGCGAGGGTGGATCGACCTTAAGGGTAGTGAGGCCGCAGACGGTGAAGGGGCGGGGGAGGGGGGCAGGGGTCCGCCGAATTTCAAAGTAAGACTTTGGAGGTGGCATTGGAAATCAAGGCCTAGTGACAGGGCAGTGCAGAGGTGGGGGAGGATGTAGAGCCTGAAGTTGCTGAACTCTACGCCCTGGACAGTGAGGGTCGCGACACAGTACCCCCGGATTTCAACGGAACGGGATCCGGAGGCCAGGGAAATTTTCCCTCATGATTTCCGTGAGGGAGCAGCGCCTTACCGTAGCAGGGTGGATGAAACTCTGTGCTCCCGGAGTCAAAGAGGCAGGTCGTCTTGTGCCCGTTGATCTTCACCGTTGTCGTAGCGGTCGCGAGGTTGCGGGGCCGAGACTGATCCAGGGTGATGGAGGCGGAAGATGCTGGGAGGTCCCGGGCTGATCAGCGATGGCGGAGGTAACAGTAGGCAGCGAACGGCCAGGCGAGCAGGGGTCCTGAGGCGCGGTTCAAAATGGTGCCGAAGATGGCGGCGCCGACGGGGTGCACATGACGGGCGGCATCAAAGATGGCGGCGCCCACGGGCCACATGTGGCTTGCGGTGGTGAAGATGGCGGCGCCCCTGGATCGCACGTGGGGAGTGTAGTAATGCCGGGCCTGGAAACAGCGGCGGCCGACCGGGCCTGGCAAACGGAAACAAAGTGTCCCTTCTTCCCACACTGTAGGTCGCGCTCCGCCTGGGGTGTTTACTCTGTCCACAGAAATAACACTTTGGCCCCCCCCAGAGTTGGCTGGCTGCCGCCTGGCGCAGGCTTGCAGTGAGCTGGAGTCGGCAGCTGGTGGAGCCCACGAGTGTGCCGCGTGGTTGGGGTGTAGGCCTCCAGATTACGGGAGGCCACTTCTAGTGAATTGGCAAGCTGTCTAGTCTCTGCAAGATCGAGCTTACCCCCTTCCAATAGTCGCTGGCGAACGTACGTAGACTTCATGCCCATGACATAAGCGTCTCTGATTAAAAGTTTGGTGTGTTGGACTGCCGAAACTGCCTGGCAGTCACAGTTCCTACCGAGAATCTGTAGGGCCCGCAAGAAATCGTCCAGAATTTCCCCAGGGAGTTGCCGTCTCTTGGCCTGGAGCTGCCTGGCGTACACTTGATTCACACTGACTTAAACGTAATGTCCTTTCAGTGGCATCATCGCTTCTGTGTAGGTAGGCGCATCCCGGATGAGGGTGAAAATTTCAGGGCTCACCCGTGAGTAGAGGACTTGGAGCTTCTGTGGGTCCGAGAGTTCTTCAGTGGCTGCTCTGAGGTAGCCTTCAAAGCAGGCTAGCCAGTGCTCGAAGGCGGGCGTGGCGTTGGCTGCGTGAGGGCTCAGCTGCAGGCAATCAGGCTTGATTAGGAAGTCCATCTTTTAAAATCCTGTGCAATAAATTGATGCACCGTCAATTACCACGAGACGAGAATGGTAAAGCAATCGAGGCTTTATTGCACAAGATGTTGTGCCTCCTGCAGCTGGAACCAGAATGGGAACAGCGCAGGAGAGCTTACACTTTTATACGCAGCCTGCTGGGAGGAGCCAGCAGGCAGGGGATTTAACGTAGTACCTTTAGTACACAGGCAGTGCCATAATACATACAATATCACTAGTGGTGTTTACCAGTTTCTGAAAATAAACCTCGCGTGCGTTCGTCATCATGTTAACGATATTCCGGAGTTTCAAGGCAGCTTCCACTTGGTAGTAAATGCGTAAGCCACTTAAAGTTGACGAAAATGTTTTCTGGAGATTCATTGAAACCACGCAACAACACAAACCGGTTTGAAGCTGAATGAAAACACAGTGGGAGGAAAACGAGTGGGTGCGAGGTGCCCTGAGGACAACTCCAGCGCTCACATACAATTAAACACGAAAACTGCCTCATCCTCCCTGCCATCATCAAAAACAAACCCCCTCGATTGTATAGGGGGGGAAGCAATAGGTAATTATGTTAAAATCAATTGCAACATGAATTTTAAAATGCCCTGGTTTTGAATATATTTTTAAAAAAATGAAAAACACAGCCATTAGGTTTTGGAGAGAGGGACAGATGGTGTTTGCGTAGAGCAGGTTAAATTACATGAACATATAGCTCTCGACTGCTGTAATAATAATTCTCTTGTTTATGTGGATTAACGTGAAGGAGGAACTGTGCAGAATCCGAGCAAGAGGGCGGGGCCAACGCAGCTCATTACCATACTACAATAGCTACAAGGAGGGCTGACCAATGGGCTTCAAGGACAGTCTGTTGTGGAACGTTGACCCTAGAATGATGTCACAGAGGTTATAAATAGCAGCAGCAAAGCGGCAGCAACTCACAGTGCGGCTCCTATTTCAGGTGGTGAGGTTGGTAAGTGGTGAAGCTCTGCCAGCTACTTGTTATTGTTCAAATTCTGGCCACCATTTGATTGTAATCTGTTGGCTTCGCTAGTTTTCGTCTTCAGTTCGGCCGTTGGCTTGTGGGTCCGTGTGGTCGGCGGGGGGATCCGGGTTTTGGCAGCGTGCGGAGGTCGGGGTTCCGGGCTCGGCCTACGGCGGCGTTGTGTTTTTTTTTGTCTCCAGTTTGGAGAGTGAGACGGAGTTGGGGTTTGTCTCCGGGCGGCGCTGGGGGTCCCGGAACCGTAATGTAAGCGGTTCCAGTCATCGACGTCTCGATTGCGGCCTGTGTCGGCCGCTCACTCGGCTGCGATTGTAATGGGACGAGCCCCGGCCTGGCGTGCTTGCCTGATCTGGTGGGGTCCGCCTCCACCCCGCGGTTGGGTGATTTCCCAGCCTTTGGTCCAGTCGGCTGCCAAACGGCCGCCATTTCGTTGCGAAAATTCAGGTTGATGCAAATCCCGCCTCCGCTTGCCCTGATTGGAGTGGGCGCCGCCACTCAGTACGGGGCGGGTTCAGTGGGCGGCAGAGTAGCCCGTTCTATACTGACTGTTCTCTTATCTGTAGATCCGGTGAGTGGAGATGGCTCGTACCAAGCAGACTGCCCGTAAATCCACCGGCGGCAAAGCGCCCAGGAAGCAACTGGCCACCAAGGCAGCCCGGAAAAGTGCCCCGTCCACCGGCGGAGTGAAGAAACCTCATCGCTACAGGTGAGCGTGTAGCTTGTACTCGGATTAGCTGGTGTAAATCGGTTGCTTCATCTTTGGAGACACGTCAACGCGGCAATCCCTTCTTCATCTGCGCCCCATCATCCCTTGTGCCTGCGAATTTCACTTTTAACTTTCACTATCTAAACCGGGCTTGGTGCGTATGGTGGTTAATGTCGATCCCTATATGAAATTTGAATGATACTTATTGGATTGGCCCTCACACTGCTTTGCCTTGTAAATCATTGGCGTGAATTTGTATTTCTGATTAACCTGTCTTGCCACAATTAGGCCGGGTACAGTCGCTCTCCGAGAAATCCGACGATATCAGAAGTCCACAGAGTTGCTTATCCGTAAACTGCCCTTCCAGCGTCTGGTGAGGGAAATTGCCCAGGACTTCAAAACTGACCTGAGGTTTCAGAGTGCTGCAATTGGAGCTTTACAGGTATGGCATCCTGTATTTGTGACCCTGGTTGATATACGATTGTCTGCTCTAATATACTTGTTTTTAAAAAGATATTGGACCTTTATTGGTGTACATTCGAATTTTCCTTTCCGCATCATTGCTATCAAATTTTGTGGTTCTGCTTGGCAGACAGTAATAGTATCTATCAGCTGGGATGTGATAGAAGTTAATTTTTGATTTCAAATCCAGCCCCTCTAATCTGTTTTATGATCAGCTATTTTGAGTGTACTGTTAAACACGCAGTGTGGTCCTGCTTCCCTCTGCTCTTTGTTTTGACTATCCCTCGAGACATTCTTATGGGGATTCCTTATTATCCTAATTGATGATCTAATTATTTTGTAATAATGTAGCATTAGTGATTGTAAAGCTTTTTTGGTCTGGGTTTGATCCATAGCTAATTCTTTTCCATGGCCCACTTCCATCTCTGAACTTCAATGACTAGCTTGCTAACAGTCCGTATGCAAGTACTTTGATACTTGAGAAACCTTGGGGGAGCTGATAGTGGGAAGAGAATTGGAGTTAATAAAACAGCATCCAAATTACTACATGTACACATTACTGGAGGAGTTGTAATATTTAAATGGGCCTTTGGTAGTTATTTTATTGGGAATTGGCAGTTGTCAACAAGGACTGGGGCAGGACTGAACTGTTGTAAGTGTTCTCTGAAGAATTAACTGTTTGTTGTTGCAGGAAGCCAGTGAGGCCTACTTGGTTGGCCTGTTTGAGGACACCAACCTGTGTGCCATCCATGCCAAAAGAGTGACCATTATGCCCAAAGACATACAGCTGGCACGGCGGATCCGGGGGGAGCGTGCTTAACTCTTCGCTTCATTACATTTTCTCCAGACTATTTTGAAGTGACATTTATCAATTTCTAAAACATTATTGGACTGTAAACCTGGCTTCTTGTGGAAGCTGGGCCTTTATTTTGTATTTTTGTTAGTACTGAGTATTGATTGTGACTTAGTGTGGAAGTAGCAAAACATTTTGTAAACATTCCTTCAAACACTTGGCTCAGGTTGCAAAATAAAACATTTGTATCTTTTGTCTGTGCTACCTCCTGATTTTATTGTGTTAAGGCTGACTCTTATCTTGCATGCAATGGGGGGGTGGGAAATAGTAGGTTTTACCTTTGCATTGTGCTGATTTTCAATGGGGTTGTAAATAAAACCTTTTCACTACCTCAGCTATATTTTATTGTCTTTTCTTCAAGTTAACAAAATAAGCTGCAGTGCTCGACAATGATTCTGGAAATAGTTGCACTGTTATCCAAAGTATTCAAAATGGTTTGTTGTAACTAATTATAGTAGTTGCATGCAAAGTGTCCCAGAAGTGATGTCTGCAAAGTGAGACCGGTCAGGATGTTAGGTTAGTTTGCTTCTCATGGTGCCTTGAACACCCCAGGACAATGCTGCATAGATTGAACCAGATTTAGGGCCGTTGCTGCGTTAACTGAGCCAAGTGAATGCAAGAGCAGCATCAAATAATGGGGAATGTCTTGCTTTTCTGGGTGCTTTTGGCTCGAGTAATGCAAAAATCACTTGGCAAATAACTTGTTGGCTAGTGGTGCCTAAATCTTTTTGGGGGTAGGGTACTAGAAGAGATGGGTTGTGCTGTTGACAACCAAATTGCTTTTTAAAAGTCTCACTGCAATGATAGTTACTGTGGTTTACGTTAGATTTCCTGGTTGGGGAGTCAGTTATGAGACTTGTTCTGCCAATGTGGGTAGGTGTCCTATCAAAGTACTATATAATGCAGTCAATTCATCAGCTAATAGTTTATAATCAAAGTGAGGTCACAGGGATCCAATATGCTCTTTACTTTCCCTATGGCCTTCAGTTTTACTGGTGGACATACTTGTCCAATATATAGAATTTTCCCTTCAAAGGAAAAGCTGAAGTCCCTGCCAAGTGATGCTGGGAGATAATCCTTGTTCCTAGATCTCTCTCCCACTTTATTCTTGTATAGATGATTGGTGCAAAGGTCAAATCTTATGGATCCCTCAGTCTCACTGTTGCATACTTTCCATAGTTCACCACATGTTAAAGGACAGCAGGGATTTGATGGTTGGTGTGGAATTAGAGGCCAATTGTTCCTTCCCATTTCAAACTGATGGCAATGTTCCACACAATGGAAAATATCTCTTCCCTTGAGCCATGCGTTCACCTGCCGAGACTGCCTATCCCTATATAATTTCCATGTGGTTCAGGTAATACTTGAGATTGTAACTGTCAAGGTTCTGTTCTTTAATTTGGTTCTAGTACTCAAACAGAATTTGTCAGTTCTGGGATGTTTTAAAGTATTGTAGATCAAGATTTAGATCAAGTCATTGCTGCATTAGTAATAAATTACAATTTTTTTTTTCTTTATAAATTTAGAGTACCCAATTCATTTTTTTTTAAATTAAGGGGCAATTTAGCGTGGCCAACCCACCTACCCTGCTGTGGGGGCAAAACCCGTGCAAACTACACGGACAGTGACCCAGAGCTGGGAGTGAAGCTGGGACCTCGGTGCCGTGAGACAGCAGTGCTATCCACTGTGCCATTGTGCTGCCCCAATAACAAAAATTTATTGATGAGGATAGTTGAGAAAGGTTTGCCAAATAACCTTTTGCCTGTTATGTTTGGATGAACAGGCTCTATCCTGTGTAGGCTGGGACCAGAGTTCACATGGAAAGGATAAATTGGGGATCATAAAAACTTTAAATTTGGTTCAGCTGCAAAATGGTAAGAGACAGGAATTGGGCGGTAAAGAAAAAAATAAACGTGTAAAGTTATTAAACTGGGAAAGAATAAGAACACTGAATAAATCATTAGAAGTGAAGAACAGGCTAGGTTTTTTTAATGCAAGTAGGTAAGACAAATGTGTGTAATGAGCAAATCAAATGAATTGCAAGTGCAAAATTCATCAGAGGGTATTGCATAACTGCAAGATGATGTAACCAAAGTCTGGAACGTACTGTCCAGAGACTGACAGATAGAGGAGAAGGTCTCCCACTAACACACCAGCTCATTCTGCCAAGACATTCACTCCGGGCAGTTCACTTAAAAATTTTTTGTCTTGGTTAAGTCTATCATATCTACTTTTTCATTTGTTTTTTAAAAAATTGTCAATACTGTCTACAGCTTACTCGAACCACTACAATCGTTATAAAAGTAAAACCCCTCATTCCCAACTTTTGCACTCTGCCAGCAACTCTTCAGCAGACACTGTCCATGAGGATTGGTAAAGGGTGTCAGATGAAAAAAAGGTGTAAGGAGTGGGGTATGGGGTTGTGCTAACTTTGTAATGATATTGGTAATGTGTAAAAGAGTAAGATCTTGGAGGGCTAGAGGAAGGAGTGAGGTCACGGAACAACTTGAAAACAAAGATAAATATTTTAAAACTAAGTACAAGGAGCCAATCTAGATCAGTGGGCAGAGAATAGAGGGTGAATAGGACTCAATCCTAGTTAAAACATGGGCAGGATAGCTTGTGAGTTCAAGATGACGATTTGGGGGGGGGGGGAAGAGATTGGATTGGATTGGAGACTGGCCAGAAATGTATTAGAACATAGAACAATACAGCGCAGTACAGGCCCTTCGGCCCACGATGTTGCACCAAAACAAAAGCCATCTAACCTACACTATGCCATTATCATCCATATGTTTATCCAATAAACTTTTAAATGCCCTCAATGTTGGCGAGTTCACTACTGTAGCAGGTAGGGCATTCCACGGCCTCACTACTCTTTGCGTAAAGAACCTACCTCTGACCTCTGTCCTATATCTATTACCCCTCAGTTTAAAGTTATGTCCCCTCGTGCCAACCATATCCATCCGCGGGAGAAGGCTCTCACTGTCCACCCTACCCAACCCCCTGATCATTTTGTATTCCTCTATTAAGTCTCTTAACCTTCTTCTCTCCAACGAAAACAACCTCAAGTCCATCAGCCTTTCCTCATAAGATTTTCCCTCCATACCAGGCAACATCCTGGTAAATCTCCTCTGCACCCGCTCCAAAGCCTCCACGTCCTTCCTATAATGCGGTGACCAGAACTGTACGCAATACTCCAAATGCGGCCGTACCAGAGTTCTGTACAGCTGCAACATGACCTCCCGACTCCGGAACTCAATCCCTCTACCAATAAAGGCCAACACTCCATAGGCCTTCTTCACAACCCTATCAACCTGGGTGGCAACTTTCAGGGATCTATGTACATGGACACCTAGATCCCTCTGCTCATCCACACTTTCAAGAACTTTACCATTAGCCAAATATTCCGCATTCCTGTTATTCCTTCCAAAGTGAATCACCTCACACTTCTCTACATTAAACTCCATTTGCCACCTCTCAGCCCAGCTCTGCAGCTTATCTATATCCCTCTGTAACCTGCTACATCCTTCCACACTATCGACAACACCACCGACTTTAGTATCGTCTGCAAATTTACTCACCCACCCTTCTGCGCCTTCCTCTAGGTCATTGATAAAAATGACAAACAGCAACGGACCCAGAACAGATCCTTGTGGTACTCCACTTGTGACTACTCCATTCTGAACATTTCCCATCAACCACCACCCTCTGTCTTCTTTCAGCTAGCCAATTTCTGATCCACATCTCTAAATCACCCTCAATCCCCAGCCTCCGTATTTTTTGCAATAGCCTACCGTGGGGAACCTTATCAAACGCTTTGCTGAAATCCATATACACCACATCAACTGCTCTACCCTCGTCTACCTGTTCAGTCACCTTCTCAAAGAACTCAATAAGGTTTGTGAGGCATGACCTACCCTTCACAAAGCCATGCTGACTATCCCTGATCATATTATTCCTATCTAGATGATTATAAATCTTGTCTCTTATAATCCCCTCCAAGACTTTACCCACTACAGACGTGAGGCTCACCGTCTATAGTTGCCGGGGTTGTCTCTGCTCCCCTTTTTGAACAAAGGGACCACATTTGCTGTCCTCCAGTCCTCTGGCACTATTCCTGTAGCCAATGATGACATAAAAATCAAAGCCAAAGGTCCAGCAATCTCTTCCCTGGCCTCCCAGAGAATCCTAGGATAAATCCCATCAGGTCCCGGGGACTTATCTATTTTCAGCCTGTCCAGAATTGCCAACACCTCTTCCCTACGTACCTCAATGCCATCTATTCTATTAGCCTGGGGCTCAGCATTCTCCTCCACAACATTATCTTTTTCCTGAGTGAATACTGACGAAAAATATTCATTTAGTACCTCGCCTATCTCTTCAGACTCCACACACAATTTCCCATCCCTGTCCTTGACTGGTCCTACTCTTTCCCTAGTCATTCGCTTATTCCTGACATACCTATAGAAAGCTTTTGGGTTTTCCTTGATCCTTCCTGCCAAATACTTCTCATGTCCCCTCCTTGCTCGTCTTAGCTCTCTCTTTAGATCCTTCCTCGCTACCTTGTAACTATCCATCGCCCCAACCGAAACTTCACACCTCATCTTCACATAGGCCTCCTTCTTTTAACAAGAGATTCCACTTCCTTGGTAAACCACGGTTCCCTCGCTCGACGCCTTCCTCCCTGCCTGACCGGTACATACTTATCAAGAACACGCAGTAGCTGATCCTTGAACAAGCCCCACTTATCCAGTGTGCCCAACACTTGCAGCCTACTTCTCCACCTTATCCCCCCCAAGTCACGTCTAATGGCATCATAATTGCCCTTCCCCCAGCTATAACTCTTGCCCTGCGGTGTATACTTATCCCTTTCCATCATTAACGTAAACGTCACCGAATTGTGGTCACTGTCCCCAAAGTGCTCTCCTACCTCCAAATCCAACACCTGGCCTGGTTCATTACCCAAAACCAAATCCAACGTGGCCTCGCCTCTTGTTGGCCTGTCAACATATTGTTTCAGGAAACCCTCCTGCACACACTGTACAAAAAACGACCCATCTATTGTACTCGAACTATATCTTTTCCAGTCAATATTTGGAAAGTTAAAGTCTCCCATAATAACTACCCTGTTACTTTCGCTCTTATCCAGAATCATCTTCGCCATCCTTTCCTCTACATCCCTAGAACTATTAGGAGGCCTATAAAAAACTCCCAACAGGGTGACCTCTCCTTTCCTGTTTCTAACTTCAGCCCATACTACCTCGGAAGAAGAGTCCCCAGCTAGCATCCTCTCCGCCACCGTAATACTGCTCTTGACTAGCAGCGCCACACCTCCCCCTCTTTTGCCTCCTTCTCTGAGCTTACTAAAACACCTAAACCCCGGAACCTGCAACATCCATTCCTGTCCCTGCTCTATCCATGTCTCCGAAATGGTATTGGAATAGGTAAATCCAGAAACAACAGGTATTTAGGAGGATTTCAGCAGGCGGTGAGCTGCGGCAGAGGTCAAATAGGACACAAATGTTAGAAACTGGTTTAGGTTCTGTAGCCACGTAAAATGGCTGCGTTCCGATTAATCTGGCCAAAACCCAGTTTGAAATGGCTAACCCGAAAGACTGCTGGGAAAAGCAGCTAACAAGACACAAGCAGGCAGCTGCAGACAGTATTGCATATTCGGCTCTGGGGAAGTTAGCCCAGATCGATACTCAGGGCTATCAACAGCCCATCAACCCAGGTATTTGCAGTTACATTCAGGACTGTTTGCAGCCCATCTATCCAGACATCTGCAGTTAAATCGGCTATCCCCAGGAACAATTGTAACATTAGCAATTGAATACCGGGCCAGACCTGTCGGCGCCTGCAGTGGCCGAAACAAAGACAGGTGAACGACCACCCCCCGATCAAGGAATCGCCTCACCATTGGACACATCGACCCCAGGGATTGGGAACAAATCCAATCACTTGGGACTCAGGGTCAAGGGCCGCCCCGGGAAGCCCCTGGGCCCTATAAAAGTGAGGGGCCAAGTTCAGATCTCTCTCTCCTCTTCGCCTGCTCGAGACCTTCGCAATACCAGCAACCGGCAACTGTAAGTTTGAATCCAGCGATCGCTATCCGGTAGAGACACCTAGCCACCGACCTGTAGCAGCCTTTTGAATCCCGCGGGCCAGATCTGATTGGACAAGCCATTCGTTTCCCTGACCTGGTGGGCTCTTCCTAAGTTAAGTATTGGCCAGTAGTGATAGGTTTATTATATAGAAAGTAGTATTAGGGTATTAATATTGCTCTTTGTATATAATAAATGACCGTTGTTTTAATCCTTACTAAGCGGTGTGCTGTATTATTAATCATAACCTGAACTTGAACCACGTGGCGGTATCATAAAGATACCTGGCGACTCGTGAGCAAAGGTGACGTAATCAGAGCCAATAGACTAAAAAGAGCAACATAATTGGCGACTCCACCGGGACCCGACTTAGAAGTGGAAAACCACTCCGGGAGAACCCCAACATTTGAATTTGAATCCAATCGGAAAAAAAAAAGCACAAGTGTTCAAGCGGTTCCGGTTAATAATTCACAATTCGGAAGTGTGTATATGCATGCGTAACTAACAGGGTTATAAGGCAAAACTGATAGATTTTTTGTTGCGTCAAAACTATCTGCAGTTGGTATTTCGGAAATTAGCACAAGCCGTACCCGCATCTACCACACCACCTTAGCCCCGTTCCAAATTTGAACGTAACGAGCAGATAAGAGAGAGCCATGCAGGCAATGCAAGCGATGAAGCGCCTCATGAACCCTGAAGATTTTGCTGTCGCACCAGTCAGCAGCGTAGGAGCGGGACAGTGTCCCATTTGGGAAGTGGAAATCCGCAAAATTCTGCAGGGCAAAGGATGGCCCATGTGGAAGGATTTCTGCAATAACGACGACTCAGGTCCTGGAAGTATAGGGCATACTTGGTGGGAGAACCTGAGTGAGATCCACAAAAAAAGTTTAGCAAAAGCGCGCAAGCCGATGGCAATTGTGTCCTGTCTGGCACAATTGCGAGGCACCGAGGAGGTCGACAGGACGCTCCGCAAAGAAATAGAAGGCATACATCGGACGAGTAAAATCGATGTATGCGAAATTGAGAAAGAGAACCTGGAGTTAAAAGGGAAATTAGCAGCAAAGGACGAAGAGGTGGCTGACGCCAAACGTCACCAATCTTGTCTGGCGCACTTGAGTAGTTTCCAGTCACAATATGAAAAGGCTTAACAGGACCTGCAGCGTGCAGTCCTGGTAAAGAAAGAAACAGAAAACCAGTTAGAGACGCTCCAGAAACAACGCAGTGATCTCAAGGCAGCCTTGAGAGCGCTCCACGCCACAACCACAAAACAAAGGCAGAGTACTTTGGACCATGCAAAGTGCCGAAAGCAGAATGCAGACTTGAAAGCACTGCTTTCTGTCCAAAAGGGATTTCAAGAAACCTTTGGGGAAAGTTTAGACCAGGAAGACGGCCCTGATTGGGAAGAATTGCAAGAGACAGCGCAGAGATATGTTCAGGGAACATGTGCGCAGGGAAAACCCCAAAGGAAGAAAGCACCCCCACCCCCCACACAACAGATAATACAGGCTCCCATGAACCCTGTAACCACCCACCGCACCGCCACAGCAGACGAGGCGGAGGTCTTATATTCCACCCCCCTCACAGTGACCCAATTACGGTACGCGTGTGCCAAAATCACACCGTTCCTCCCCGCTTCAGACCCACACCATTTCTTTGCCACCGTCAAACACCAGGCGACCATGTACGGCCTGGATGAGAAAGAGCAGGTAAAGCTCACGGTCCTCAGCTTAGACCCATCGGTCGCAGCAGCCCTTCCCGACCCACAGAATGTAGGAGGAGGCACCCTTGCAGAAATGCATACCGCGATCCTGGATGCGATCGGGTACAACCGGGGCGACCCCGTAGACGGTCTGAATAAATGCAGACAGAAAAAGTCTGAACACCCCACAGCGTTCGCAGGACGCTTGTGGATTCATTTTGAAGCCGTTTTCGGCAACGTAGATCGTGCCCATTTGTCCCCAGACAATATGGCCAAGTGGACCCGCACCCTTATCTCCCATGCCACGGAAGCAGGACAGAATGCCTGTAGCAATTATGACCCCTCGGAGGAGGCTCATAATGAAAAGTGGGTGGTCAAAAGATTGTCCTGCGTTTGGGAACAAGCGGCTCACGGCAAATCAGCAACTAGAACCCCCGAGGAAAACCAAGCCGCCGCAGACGTGCAGGCAGTAAGAACCACTCTCCACAACCCCGCCTTGGTAAACGAGGGAAAGAACAGCCCCCCAGCCAAACCGCAAGAGTGCTACAATTGCAGACACTTGGGACATTTTGCTAGAGAATGCAATGGCCCTAAAAAACCACAGAGAGCCCATCAGACCGGCACTCCCAATAAGAAAAAGGCAGAGCCCATACATAGCGTTAGCGCCCAATCCGATCAGACAGACGTGACCGGAACGGACTGACGGTGTATAGGCTCCCCCAGCTGGGTCTGCGATACCCTTTGGGATAGGTCAGGACGACCCGTAGTCGCAGCAAAGGTTATGGGACAGCCGATCGAGCCTCTCTGGGACACAGGAGGGTCCCGCACAACCTTAAATTCCTCCACCCTTGGTAAGGACACGTGGCCCACCACATCCACTATCACCCTCAGCGGCTTCACAGGCCACTCACAACAGGGGCATATCACGACCCCTGTACCCATCCAGATCGGAAATATTAATACAAAGCACCCCGTAGTGTTAGTCGACCTGCCCCCAACAGCAGAGCACATTTTAGGGATCGATTTTATGAACTCACACCACCTCTCCTTCGATCCAGTCAACCAGTGTGTCTGGAAGATGGCGAAATCCGCTAGAGCCCCCGCAACACTCAATATAGGGGACTACATGAACAAAATCAGCGCCGTAGGCGAGTTTTGGTTTAACCCCAGCACACTCAGCACGGACAGACAGGTTAGGGAAGTCCTGCAGAAAAACAGGGCAGCATTTGCAACCCATAAACACGACTGTGGACGGATGACCGGCTCCGTACAGATAACCGGACCGGACTCAAGACCCCAGAAACAGTACGGATTTCCCCTAGAAGCAGAGGGAGAAATCCTAAAGGTCATAGAAAGCTTGTTAGAACAGGGCGTCCTAAGACCGGTAGCCTCGACTAACAATGCCCCGATTTGGCCAGTAAGGAAACCCGACGGATCATGGCGTTTAACCATTGATTATCGGGAACTCAATAAAGTCACCCCCGCAGCAGCCCCCACCGTTGCAACAAGTCCCGAGACCATGCTCAAACAGGGACTCCATGCCCGATATTTCACGGTTTTGGACGTCAGTAATGGGTTCTGGTCCATTCCATTGGCAAAGGCGTGCCAGTACAAATTTGCCTTCACTTTCCGAGCTCAGCAGTACACGTGGACATGTCTGCCACAAGGCTTCCACAACTCCCCCTCCATTTTCCATCGACAGCTGGCAAATGGACTAGCAAAATTTTCTAGCCCCGAATGTCTGGTACAGTATGTAGACGACCTACTACTGCAGACAGACACAAAGGCAGAGCACATTCAGCTTCTGTCCGAACTCCTGGAGTTACTACACTCCAATGGCTGTAAAGTAAACCCCAAGAAGGCCCAAATATTGGAAGAAAAGGTGATATATTTGGGTACTATCATCACACACGGCAAACGCGAGATCGAGCACAAAAGAATTGACTCGATCGCTAAATTGCCCCTTCCCCAACATGTGTCAGCCCTCCGGTCGTTTTTAGGACTGGTTGGCTACTGCTGAAACCACATTGACGGTTTCGCCAGCAAGGCAGCGCCCCTCTCAGACCTCCTCAAGAAAGGAATCCCCTGGGAATGGCTTCCGCAGCATACGGAGGCTGTGGAATCACTAAAACAGGCACTCATAGCCGCCCCCGCACTACAAGTTCCCGACCCGCTTTCCCCTTTCGCCATAGAGGTAGCGACCACAGACCGCACCCTTTCAGCCGTGCTCCTGCAGGAACGGCACGACCAGCTAAGACCCGTATCTTATGTCTCCCGAATTTTAGATGCTGTGGAGCAGGGATTTTCAGCCTATGAGAGGCACCTGCTCGCAGTTTTCTGGGCAGTCCAGTACTTTTCCTACATTACCGGATTGAACCCCATCACCATCTTGACCGAACACACCCCCACACAACTTTTACTGGACGGACGACTTAAAGACGGTACCGTCAGCCAAATCCGTGCTGCTAGGTGACCCTTCTCTTACAAGGACGGGACATCACAGTAAAACGGACAAAGACTCACACATACTTAGCGGACAATCTACAATACCCCGGAACCCCCCATGAGTGTGAAATCATCTCGCCCCACCATAATACAGGCCCCTTTATAGCCAGAACACCCCCCAGAAAACTAGCCACTCCATCTCAGAAGCCCCCTCACCCGGACAGGTGTGACCCCATCAGGATTTATGTGGATGGATCTTCCACAATCCTGGATGGGCAACGCATAACAGGTTGTGGGATTTATGTGGAGGACGCGCAGGGACGCGCCCTCGAAGAAATCGCATTAAAATTGCCCGGGCACTTAGGCGCGCAGGCTGCAGAGCTTGCGGCCATCGCCTACATTGTAGACCACCCAGATTCCTTCCCCAGCCCAGCAGACATATATTCAGACAGTCTGTACGTCTGCAACAGCCTCACCGAATTTCTGCCCCTCTGGGAAACAAGAGGATTTGTTTCCGCGGATGGAAAACCCCTCCCCTCAGCCCCATTACTCCGCCATATTCTGGAAAAGGCCAAGAACAGGACTTTTGGCATTATATAAAAGTCCGCAGCCACCATCGTTCTTCCCCCCCCTGGAAATGTAAAAGCCGACGCGCTGGCTAAGGCAGGATCCAGGCATGGGTACTTTTGGAAGCCCCCCGGGAGCGCCCCAGTGAGTGCGCCAGTGAGTGCAGTTCAGGTCGCGCAGACTAGGATCGAGGATTTAGTAGCGGCCCAGAAGCAGGATAGTGCTCTCACTGAGATCGTGAAAGGGAAGTTTCCAGCCTCATACGAGAGGTTCCGGAATACCATAACCACACATGTTGGTGTGGTGCTAAAAGGCAGCCTTTACGTGATTCCTGTACAAGATAGGGATCAGATGATATGTCTATTCCATGACGGCCATGGACACCAGGGAATAGAACCCACCGCAGCCCACCTCAAGCAGCTTTGTTGGTGGCCAAATCTTAAAGAGGATGTATCCCATTACATCGAAAATTGCCTCATATGCGCGCAAAACAACCCAGATAGGTATGCCAAAAAGGCACATCTCAGCCACACCCGACCCGTTAACGGCCCCTGGACTAACCTCCAGATCGATTTTATAGATCCATTGCCCCCTTGCAGGAATGGCTATAAATATGTTCTGGTGGTCATTGACACTTTTACAAAGTGGGTGGAAGCATTTCCAGCCCGCACCAACACCGCGAAAACAATAACCCACCACATCTTCACAAGATGGGGACTCCCCCACAGTATTGAATCGGACCAAGGTTCTCACTTTACGGGACGGGTCATGCAGAACAACCTCACGATATTTGGCATAACCCAAAAATTTCACATTGCGTACCACCCTCAGTCGAGTGGTATAGTGGAGCGCATGAATCGGACCCTAAAAACCACCCTTAGAAAAATGGTCCAGCAAAACAACACCACTTGGGATTCGGTCCTCCCCTTTGCGCTGATGTTTTTGCGTAACACTGTTTCCACCTCCACAGGTTTCACCCCGCACACGCTCATGACCGGACGCCCCATGAAAGGGACAGACTACTTGCTAGGTTTCGACCTAACCAGCCCCGAAGTCATGGCCCTCACCCATGAGAAGGCCGTGGAACAACTACTTGCAAATATAAAAACGGCTCAGCTAGCAGCCGCTGTTAAACTGGGCACTAAAAGAAAACAGAGCAAGGCCTGTTTTGCTAAGGCAGTACATGCCACGGAGTACAACATAGGACAGCAAGTAATGTTGTCCGTGTACAACCCCAGCACGTTTCTGTCTCCAAAATACTCGGGTCCCTATTCAATTACGGACAAAATAAGCCCGTCGGTATATAAAATTAAATACCAAAATGGTAAGACTGCATGGTTTCACATAAACCAGCTCAAGGTTTATGGAGCACAGTCAAACCACTCCCACCACGTCATGCTTGACGCAGCCGACCAAACCCCGCCCACATCCAACGTGACCACTCCCACCCCTTCCACGTCCAGCCCAGACACGGACTCTCCACCGACGAACTTTACTCTCCGCCCCGGAACGCCCACAGACTGCAGCAGCACAGACAGCGATTGTGACTCTGATGACAGCCACAGCACGCCTCCCTACCATCCTGGTCCCACACCCAGCAACTCCGACCTCGACTCCAGTGACCCCTTCCTCATCACCTACTTAAATAAACCCCACCACCGATCACCGAACTACATGGACGACCCCGACTTTGTCCCCACCCAACTCGACACCACTCATTGGCACCGCGACAACTCCTGCAGACTCGTCCGCAACGACGAGGACGATCCCAACTCACACCATGCAGCCCTTTCCACCCTGATCCACTCCAGAGTTTGGCACCCGGGAGAAGGTGACGACCTCGGGCCTGACTCCGCCAACCCCCAACCCTTTTGCGACCCTGTTCGCAACCGAGAACTGAGGTGTCCACATGATGATTTAAAGGAGACACTTGGTGAAAAGTGTTGTCCTTCCTGATGGAACCTGCAGAATGTTTTATGTTGTCTGTCTGTTTGTTAAATGTTGTTTGTCCTACAGGAGAATTTTCTCACCGCCCCACACCCATTCACCTGAACTTTTTAACTTTTCCCACTGACACCCACCGCGGCCACACGCCCATTCTGCCGATACCTCTGAGGACTTGCCTCAGACACCCACCACCGCCACACGCCCATTCGGCTGATACCTCTGAGGACTTGCCTCAGACACCCGATCGTAGCTACTCTTCCGATTTGATGGTAGAATCAGAACAGTAACCCCACCATGATGACTACATTTTTGTCCGTTCTTTGGTCGCTCAGGCAGTGGAGAAACGGCGTGAGACCCGCCCTTCCTGGGGACCCCCCCCCGTTGGTCAAAAACACTCAAGTAGGGAAGATACGGTATTGGTAGCCGTCCTACCCGGGGACTCCACCCAAATCATACCCGTCGCGGCCCACACGCACCTCATTCGAACTTTTCTTTCAAAAACAGTTTATTTTATTTAGGCAACCTTTGGGTTGCTGCCACATGCTATTTACATCCTGGAACATTTGGATGATAAATCTAGCACTGGTCCACCATTGGGAAGTGTGCTGTGTCCAAACATTTGTTTTGAAAAAAAAAAAAAATGGTGGGAGAGTCACATACTGTGACCAATTATAAGGGTTTAATTGGCCCCAAGAAGGACAGACACACTAACACACCAGATATTAAACCGAAGTATTTACACACACTATGCATGTCTTACAGAACTCCAGAAGCTCCAAGTCCGGAGAAAACCAGCGAACACAGGAAAAGGAAAGAAAGAAGACAGCCATGAGGACTCCTTTCTCCGTGCTCAACATGTTTGTGCTGGACTTTTGGTTGCGCGGGAACGCGGACCCCATCACTCCAAACCCCTTTACTGTTAACACTTCACGGCCCAGTAGTACCGAGGGCCCAGTCACCAACCACGCTGCATTATCCTGGTGTGCCAAGTTCATAACTTGGTACTCCTTATCGTACATCATTGAGGCACTATTGGCATTGGCTATACTCGGTTGTGCAGTACAGACCATGCGCCTCCGCAAGTGGAAAAGGAGAGTGTACCGCGCTCGAACCCCGGTCTATCGGATCCGATCCCCGATATTCGGCTATGACCAGACCCCAGAACCCCACGTCATATGAATAATAAAACATGCCCTGGCGGTTTTTCCTGCAAATAAAAAGAAAATGTATGGAAATGTATGATCCTGAGCTTGACTGCCAAGCCAGGAAAGAATATATTAAAGGTTGTGACTGTTATTGTATGTTTAGAGAGATAAGATTGTATAATGCTTGAAGAATTGTTTAGGTAAAATTAGAGGTTCCCAGTTTATTTTTCTTATAGATACATGCCCCTGCCTGACATAGCGCCCTCAAGAATTGTTTAGGTAAATTTTTGTGCATAGCTAGGGCCAGAGTAGTGGCCATGTAGGAGGTGCCCCCCCCCCCCGCAGGTCAGGGATCGAAGAGGACAAAATTTATGTGATCCTTCACGCTTCGCGTTAGGATCACAAGGCGGGTGTGTAGCCACGTAAAATGGCTGCATTCCGATTAATCTGGCCAAAACCCAGTTTGAAATGGCTAACCCGAAAGACTGCTGGGAAAAGCAGCTAACAAGACACAAGCAGGCAGCTGCAGACAGTATTGCATATTCGGCTCTGGGGAAGTTAGCCCAGATCGATACTCAGGGCTATCAACAGCCCATCAACCCAGGTATTTGCAGTTACATTCAGGACTGTTTGCAGCCCATCTGTCCAGACATCTGCAGTTAAATCGGCTATCCCCGGGAACAATTGTAACATATTAGCAATTGAATACCGGGCCAGACCTGTCGGCGTGGCCGAAACAAAGACAGGTGAATGACCACCCCCCAATCGAGGAATCGCCTCACCATTGGACACATCGACCCCAGGGATTGGGAACAAATCCAATCACTTGGGACTCAGGGTCAAGGGCCGCCCCGGGAGGCGGGAAGCCCCTGGGCCCTATAAAAGTGAGGGGCCAAGTTCAGATCTATCTCTCTCTCCTCTTCGCCTGCTCGAGACCTTTACAAGACCAGCAACCGGCAACTGTAAGTTTGAATCCAGCGATCGCTATCCGGTAGAGACACCTAGCCACCGACCTGTAGCAGCCTTTTGAACCCCGCGGGCCAGATCTGATTGGACAAGCCATTCGTTTCCCTGACCTGGTGGGCTCTTCCTAAGTTAAGTATTGGCCAGTAGTGATAGGTTTATTATATAGAAAGTAGTATTAGGGTATTAATATTGCTCTTTGTATATAATAAATTACCGTTGTTTTAATCCTTACTAAGCGGTGTGCTGTATTATTAATCATAACCTGAACTTGAACCACGTGGCGGTATCATAAAGATACCTGGCGACTCGTGAGCAAAGGTGACGTAATCAGAGCCAATAGACTAAGGCTAAAAAGAGCAACAGTTCAGAGGGATGTAATCTATGGAATGGAATTTCTGGCAGGGTACGAGAGGTCCTGCCTAACAATTTGATTGAAACTTTAAAAAATAAATTTAGAGTACCCAATTTCCAATTAAGGGGCAATTTAACGTGGCCAATCCACCTACCCTGCACATCTTTGGGTTGTGGGGGCGAAATTCACACAACCTCGGGGAGAATATGCAAACTCCACACGGACAGTGACCCGCCGTGAGACAGCAGTGCTAACCACTGTGCTGTGAGGAAAAACATTTTCACTCAGAGGGAATGCACTGCCTGGGAGGGAGGTAGAGGAGGGTTGCCTCACCCTTTAAAAAGTACCTTGATAGGGTCGGCATGGTGGCACAGTGGTTAGCGCTGCGGCCCCGGGCACTGTGTGGAGTTTGCACATTCTCCCAGTGTCTGCATGGGTCTCACCCCCACAACCCAAAGATGTGCAGGTTAGGTGGATTGGAAAGGCTAAATTGCCCCTTAATTGGAAAAATAATAATTGGGTACTCTAAATTTATATTTAAAAAATAAATAAATAAAAAGTACATGGATGAGCACTTGGCACATCATAGCATTCAAGGCTATGGGCCAAGTGCTGGCAAATGGGATTAGGTAGGTAGGTTATGTGTTTTTCATGTGTTGGTGTAATCGATTGGCCAAAGGGCCTCTTCTACTCTGTGATACCATGACTGAAGACAGAGACTTGGATTTTCCTAGTATTTAGTTGGAAGAAATTTCTTCTCACCCAGCACTGAATGTAAGACTGTTTTATGCAGAGATAACGGAGGTAAAATTAATGTAAAAAGAAGCGAGAAGATTTAGGCCAGCAAAATGGGCTGAAAACCCATGATGCCTCAGAGATGGATTGCATTCACCCCATAATACTGCAAGAAGGGGAGATGACTGAAGCAACCATTACGAGCAAGAGTGTTACTGGTCCATGAAGGAAGTGTAGGTCAACGTAGTGTCCCATGTTCACAAACGGCAACAAAAAAACCACAGGCAATGACATTATAATTGATCAATTGTCAGGATTATCCACACAATATATAACCAGCAGTCAGCATGGATCCAGAAAAGAGAGCTCCTGCTTTTGAGGCAATAACAATCGGAGTTATCAAAAACAGACTAAATTCACTGTTCGACTGTTTAAACTTGAAACAAGGCCATTTTGATTGTTGGACTGGACGGAGATCCTATGCGAAGCCAAGGGTAAGTCTAGCAGGTGGAAGTGAGCATCAGACATTTATTAGAGATTTGACAATTGAACTGATTCATAAAAAAATACATATCTGTATGAAAGATCTTTTGTTTCTATTCTCTGGTTAACTGTGGTAATATTCAGAAGCCCCTCCCTGTTGTATAATTCTACCCCCGCCTCCCCCAAGCAAATTCCCACCCGTTTGCTCTCCCTTTGGAGAACATTGGGGGGCACACTTGCCCTGACTGGGCACAGATCAAGAATTGAATTTTGTATTTTGGGATCATTATGGCTATTGCTACACTGTCTTTGCGGCTGTAGTATTTACAGTAATGGATCTCTTACTTATGAATCAAGAACATGGCAGATGCAGTACTGGTGTTTTAGCTCAACGGCAATGGCAGTCTGGTAGCCATGTGGCAATGCCAATCTCTGTTGGGCTATAAATCTCCATTTCTCATCACTCATTATCCGACCACTCGAGTTGTCAAGGAGTAAACGTGAGGTTTAGTTTATCTGTTACTCTTCTCCTCCCCCCCCCCCCCCCCCCACCACTCCCAATGGTTACACCCACTCCACTGAAGATGGGACTTGTTAGTGGACAGTTCCGCAGGCAATGGGCAACCTTCAAGCGGCCAAAATCTCCACTCCCAACATTAACATAATCAAATAAGTAGAAGATTTGTTTTTAAAATAAATTTAGAGTACCCAATTCCTTTCTTTCCAATTAAGGGACAATTTAGCATGGCCAATTCACCTACCCTGCACATCTTTTTGGGTTGTAGGGGCGAAACCCACGCAAACACGGGGAGAATGTGTGCAAACTCCACACAGTGTGATCCGGGGCCGGTATCGAATCCGGGTTCTCAGCGCCATGAGGCAGCTGTACTAAAGCACAACACAGGGACACAGAGACAAATTGCAGCTACAAAAGCCGCAATCAGTTAACTGAACAGAGAATAAGGATCAAACACAATCTTTCGCCAATATATCTAAATAGGGAGAAGGCAGAGAAGAGTGGCTCATCTCTAAAACCCACCTGCAATGTCTCAATCAAATTCCAAATTCTCCAAAATTTACACAAGTTTTAAAACAGTCTGCAGTTACACCACCTGTTCTTTTACTCTTGTATAAAATATTTTGAATGTGCAGTAAAGTATTGCTGCCTGTTCGTGGGAGGCTATTCATTTGTTATTGTTCATTCGTTATGTTCCTTAATCCAAACTGACAAAAGACTATCAATCTGAACAGTTGACTCTGTTTCTCTCTTTGCAGATGCTGTCAGACCTGCTCAATAATTCCAGTATTTTTTGGTTTTCATCTCCGATTTCCAGTAGCAGCAGCATTTTGCATTTGTTTTATGTTTCTTTGATTGCCGTGCTCCTCTGGTTCAATAGCAGGCTTCTTGAAATCAGGCAAATGGTCAAGCAATGTCTGGTCCAGTGTGCTATCAATTTCAGTTTCTTTGCGTAGGAAACACCAGATTAAAAATGCAATTCCAGCAAGGCTCAGAGGGAGAACCTTCCACCAAGGTTTCTGGTAATTACTGCCCAGGGATTTGTCCACTGTCCAAACACGGTAGCTTGCCTTACTGGTGCTGAATTTTATGGCTCCATCATTATCATTGCTTTTTGGTGAAGACTTGTCATCACCTGGAGTTGTAGAGAAGAAAGCTTTTGCTGCATTGTTGTTCCTGAGAAAAGTTCGAACAGTTAGTCAGAGGCAGACCAGAAGCTGTAGGTTAGATTACTCAAACACAAATCACAGTCATTTTCTCCCCTTCTCCCATCAATGGCTCTGAGATTCAAATAAAAACTTGAGTAATAGGGTCAGAAGTTGGCCATATGATCCCTCAAGCCTGATCCACTATTCAATAAGATCATGGGTGAACTTCCAGTTCAACTCCATTTTCTCACCCAATCCCAATAACACTTGATTCCCTCAGTGCCAAAAATCTATCAATCTTGAATATATGCATCAACTGAGCATTCACAGTTCTCTGGGGTAGGGAACTCCAAAGATTCATAGCCACTGACAGTAGAAATATCTTGTCTCCTCAATCTTAAATGGCCAACCCTTTATCTTGAGATTATGACCCCTGAGCTCTGGACTTCCCAAACAGGGAGGGCAGTCTCTCCATGTCTACGCTTTCAAGCCTCTTACGGATTTTCTATGTTATATATAATGAGATCATCTTTCATTCTTCTAAATGCAGAGAATGCAAGTCCAAATTGGCATAGGGTACATAAAATTAGAGATGACTATTTGGCTCAAAGACTGGTAAGGGAGAAGTGGGTTTTGGTTCATGGGGCACTGGCATCTAGTGGGGAAAGTGCGGGCTGTACAGTTGGGATGGCCTACCTCTGAACTGCGTATTTGCAAGTATTCTTGCAAATTGCGTAACTGGGGAAGTAAAGAGGGCTTTAAACTAAATTGTGTGTGTATGGGGAGTGGAGAGATGCTTTTGGAGAGGGATATGTAGGCTTACAAAGCAAAAGGATATTGCAGCATTACAAGGCAGCTATTTAGATAATATCCAGAGTATGAGAGGAAGGGATAGAGAGTACAAACATTAAAAAACAGCAGCAAGTAAGGAATAAATGGTAATCAGGCAAAATTAATAGCTCTTGGGATGGCACAGTGGTTAGCACTGCTGCCTCACGATGCCTAGGACCCAGGTTCGAACCCAACCCCGAATCACTGTCTGTGTTGAGTTTGTACATTCTCCCAGTGTCTGCGTGGGTCTCACCTCAACAACCCGAAAATTTGTGCAGGGTAGATTTGCCCCTTAATTGGAAAATAAAAATGGGTACTCTAAATTTAAGAAAAAATAATAGCTCTTTATTTAAATACATGTGGTATTCGAAAAATGAATTAAGTAAAGTCATAGATTGAGGTTAATGGGTATGATCTTATAGCCATTACAGAGATGTGGTTACAAGGAGATCAAGTAGGGCAGTGCGATAGCACAGTGGTTAGCATAGTTGCTTCACAGCTCCAGGGTCCCAGGTTGAATTCCCAGCTTGGGTCTCTGTCTGTGCGGAGTCTGCACATTCTCTCCGTGTCTGCGTGGCTTTCCTCCGGGTGCTCTGGTTTCCTCCCACAGTCCAAAGATGTGCAGGTTAGGTGGATTGGCCATGATAAATTGCCCTTAGTGTCCAAAAAAAAAAGGTTGGGTTGGGTTATGGGTGTGGGCTTAAGTGGGGTGCTAATTCTAAGGGCCGATGCAGATTCGATGGGCCAAATGGCCTCCTTCTGCACTGTAAATTCTATTCTATGAAAGCTGGGGGCTAAATATTCAGGGTTATGTGACTTTTTGTAAGTACAGGAAGGAATGGGTGGTGGGGTAGCTTTGTTAGTACGGGATGAAATAAGTAAGGTAGCAAAAGATGACCCTGGATAGGATGATGTAGAATCCATATGGATGGGGGTAAGAAATAGGGGGAAGAAGACACTAGTGGAACTCGTGTCTAGGTCCTTTAACTGTAGCTATACTGTAGGATGGTGAATACATCAGGAGATAATGAGAGCATGTAACAAAGGCAGTACATTAATCATGGGTGACTTTAATCTCCATGTGGCTTGGGAAAAATCAATCCACAGAGGTAGCATGGGGAACAATCCATAGTGTGTTCGGGACAGTTTCCTCGAACAATATGTTGTGGATCCAACCAGAGATCAGGCTATTTGGACTTGGTAATATGTAATGACACAGGTTTAATGAACAATCTCAGAGTACAAGATCGTCTGGGAAACAGTGACCATAAGCTTTGCGCATGTGAAGTTGGAGACAGTTTGAATGAGGCAGCCAGAGTGGGGATTGAAGGTTGGTAATTTGGAGCAGTGTGGTAATTCGGTACAGAGTGGGAGGAGGTGCTTTTTCCCTTTTTGTTTTGTTTTGTTTCTTCTTGCTTTGTAACTGTTAATCTGCAGGGAGAGACCCAGAGAGCATCCTGGGAAGGTAAGTGATATAAAGACCTACCTCAGGTATCTGCAGCGATAAGTGAAGGTAAGAGTTTAATCCACGTTCTTTAAAAATTTAATTGGTGATAGAAATGTTGGTCAGTGGGGTTAAGTGCTGCACTTATGAGATGTGGGAGATCCGTGACGCTTCCAGCGTCTCGGCTGACTACATCTACAGGAAGTGCACCCAATTGCAGCACCTCACAGACCACATGGATAGGTTAGAGCAGCAGTTTTAAAAATAATCTTTATTGTCACAAGTAGGCTTACATTAACACTGCAATGAAGTTACTGTGAAAAGCCGCTAGTCGCAACATTCCGGCACTTGTACGGGTACACTGAGGGAGAATTCAGAATATCCAATTCACCTAACAGCAAGTCTGTCGGGACGTTTAGGAGGAAACCGGAGCACCCGGAGGAAACACACGCAGACACGGGGAGAATGTGCTGTCCACACAGACAGGGACCCTGGAACTGTGAAGCAACAGTGCTAACCACTATGCTACCCATAGTGGTTGCACGTAGGAGCAAGGTGGTGGTGGAAAGCATCATAGACAGGAGTTTTAGTGGTGTGGTGACATCCAAAGTGCAGGCAGATAGATGGGTGACTGCTAGGAGGGGCTGGCTGTCAGTCAGGAATCTCCTGTGGTTGTCCCCCTCTTGAAGAAGGATACTGTTGGGGGGGGTATGGCCTATCAGGAGATAACAGCAGCAGCAGCCAGAGCAGTGGCACCACGGTTGGCTCTGTTATTAAGCAGGATGAGCCAGGGTGTCTTTGAATGGGCAGAAAGCATTCTGAAGGGAGAGGGTGAACAACCAGAGGTCGTAGTACAGATAGGTACAAACAATATAGGCAATAAAAGCGATGAGGTCCTGCAGAAGGAGTTCAAGGAGTTAGGCAGTAAGCTAAAAAGCAGGACCTCTGGGGTTCTAATCTCCAGATTACTCCCTGTGCCACGTGTCAGTAAGGCTAGAAATAGGAGGATAGTGCAGCTAAATACGTGGATAAACTGGTGGTGTAGGAGGGTGGGTTTCAGATTTCTGGACCATTGGGATCTCTTCTCTTCTGGGGCAGGTGGGACCTGTACAAGAAGGACGGGTTGCATCTAAACTGGAGGGGCACCAATATCATGGCTGGGACGTTTTCTAGAGTCACTCACAAGAATTTAAACAAGTACGGCAGGGGGGTGGGAACCAGGGTGTTAGCTTAGAAGGTGTAATAACTGAAGGGGAAATAGAGAACAAAAATAAGAAAACAACATCACCCGGTCTGCTCAAATGCAGTGGTCTGAAGTGTATTTGTTTCATCGCCAGAAGTATAGCAGGTAAGGTAGATGAACCCAAGAGCACTGATTAGTACTTGGAACTATGATGTTGTGGCCATCACAGAAACGTGGTTAAAGGAAGGGCAGGATTGTCAGCTGAACATTGGAGGATATAGATGCTTCAGGAGAGATGGAGGGGTATGTAAACTAGTAGCATTACTGGTTAAGGAAAATATTATAGATATACTGTGGGAGGACACCTCAAAAGCTCATATAATGAGGCAATCTGGGTAGAGCTCAGGAACAGGAAGGGAGCAATCACAATGTTGGGGGTTTATTACAGGCTTCCCAACTGCCAGCGAGAGCTAGAGGAGCAATTAGGTAGAGAGATTTTGGATAGATGCAAAAGTAACAGGGTTGTTGTGGTAAGGGATTTTAACTCCCCCGATATTGACTGGGACTCACTTAATGCTAGGGGCTTGGATGGGGCAGAGTTTGTAAGGTTTTTTGATGCAATACGTAGATAGTCCAACTAGGGAAGGGGCAGTACTGGACCTGGTATTGGTGAATGAGCCTGGACAGGTGGTTGAGGTTTCAGTAGCAAAACCTTTTGGGAGTAGTGACCACAATTCTTTAGGTTTTAGGGTACTTTTGGATAGGGATGAGGGTAACCCTCAGGTTAAGGTGCTAATCTGGGGAAAGGCAAATTACGATACCATTAGACAGGAATTGAAGATTGGGTGCGGCTGTTGGAGGGTAAATCAACATTGGACATGTGCGAGTCTTTGAAGTGACAGTTGATTAGGATTTTGGAAAGTCACGTTCCAGAAGGAACGAAGGATAAGTATGGGAAGTTTAGGGGGCCTTGGATAACGAGGGATATTGTGAAACTTGTCAAAAAGAAAAAGGAGGCTTGTGTATGGTTTAGAACGGTGGGGACAGTCAAAACCCTTGAGGAATATAAAGTACGAAGGTACTTAAGCAGGAAATTAGGGGGTCATGAAAAATCCTTGGCAAGTAGGATTACGGTGAATCCCAAAGCTTTTTTTCATTTGTAAAAAGCAAGAGGGTGGCCAGGGAAAGGATTGGACCACTTAAGGATAGTGGGGGAAATTTATGTATTGAGCCAGAGGAAATGGACAAGGTACTAAATGAGTACTTTGCATCAGTGTTCACCAAAGAAAAGGACTTTGTGGAAGATGATTCTTGGGTAGGGTGTGTGGATAGTCTGGGTCATGGTGACATCAAAAAGGTGGTGGTATTGGGTGTTTTAAAAGATATTAAGGTAGATAAGTCGCCTAAGCCTGATGGGATTTACCCCAGAATACGGAGGAAAACAAGAGAGGGAATTGCTGGGGTCTTGACTGACATCTTTGTATCCTCACTGGCTACAGTCGAGGTCCCAGAGGACTGGAGAATAGCTAATGTAGTACCGCTGTTTAAGAAAGGTAGCAGGGATAATACAGGAAACTATAGGCTGGTGAGCCTCACGTCGGTAGTAGGTAGATTATTGGAGAGAATTCTCAAGGACAGGATTTATACCATTTAGAAACAAATGGACTCATTAGCGATAGACAGCATGGTTTGTGAAGGGGAGGTGGTGCCTCACTAACTTGATCATGTTTTCTGAGGAGGCGACAAAGATGATTGATGAGGGGTGGGCGTAGGATGTTGTTTACATGGACTTCAGTAAAGCCTTTGACAAAGCCTCTGCCTTACGTCAGACTGGTACAAAAGGTGAAGTCACACGGGATCAGACGCGAGGTGGCAAGATGGATACAGAACTGGCTCGGTCACAAAAAGCAGAGGGTAGCAGTAGAAGGGTGTTTTTCTGAATGGAAGGTTGTGACTTGTGGTGTTACACGGATCGGTGCTGGGCCTCTGTTGTTTATAGTATACATAAACAATTTGGAGATCGCTTCTCGACCTTTTGAAAGTGGCAACACAAGTTGACAAGGTAGTCATGAAAGCATATGGAATGCTTTCCTTCATTGAACGGGGCATTGAGTATAAAAACTGGCAAGTCATGCATAGTCACGTTGTATAGAATCTTGGTAAGGCCACACTTGGAATATTGCGCACACTTGGAATTCCTGTCGCCACACTACCAGAAGGATGTGGAGGTTTTGGAGAGGGTGCAGAGGAGGTTTACCAGGATGTTGCCTAGTCTGGAGGGTGTTAGCTATGCAGAGAGGCTGAATAGATTTGGACTGTTTTTATTGGAACAACGGAGGTTGAGGGGTGACCTGATAGAGGTCTACAAGATTATGAGAGGTATGGATAGAGTGGATTGGCAGGCACTCTTTCCCAGGGTGGAGGGGTCAGCCACTTAAGGGGCATAGGTTTAAGGTCCGTGGGGCAAAGTTTAGAGATGTGGGAGGCAGGTTTTTTTCCCTTTTTTTTTCACAGAGGGTGCCGAGTGCCTGGAACGTGTTGCCAGGGGAGGTTGTGGAAGCAGATACATTAACAGCGTTCAAAAGGTATTTTGACAAATACATGGATAGGATGAGAATAGAGGGATACGGCACTAGAAAGTGCTGAGGGTTTTGGCAAAGGGTGGTATCATGACTGATAAAGGCTTGAAGGTCCTGTTCCTGCGCTGTACTGTTCTTTGTTCTTATAACATGGTAGAATTTAGCATTCAGTTTGAGAGTGAGAAACTTGGGTCAGAAACATAATTATTATTTTTTTAATTTATAAATTTAGAGTACCCAATTCATTTTTCCAATTAAGGGGCAATTTAGTGTGGCTAATCCACCTAGTCTGCACATCTTTGGGTCGTGGGGGCGAAACCCACGCAAGCACGAGGAGAATGTGCAAACTCCACAGGAACAGTGACCCAGAGCCGGGATCGAACCTGGGACCTCGGTGCCATGAGGCAGCAGGGCTAACCCACTGCCCCACCATGCTGCCGGGTAATAAGGGTAATTATAAAGGAATAAGGGCAGAGTTGGTTGGAGTGGACTGGGAAAGCAGTTTGGTAGGAAAGACGGTTGATCAGAAATGGCAGATGTTTGTGGAAATAGCTCATGACTCACAACAAAGATACATCCCAGTGTGTAAGAAGCATTCTAGGATGGGGCTAAATCAACCATGGTTAACCAAGGAAGTTAAGGTTAAATTGAAAGAAAAAACATACAATGTGGCAAAGATAAGTGGTGAGCCAGAGAATTTGGAAAGTTTTAAAAGCCAACAAAAATTAACAAAAATATAATAGAGGGGAGAAGATAAACTATGAGGGTAAACTAGCAAGCAATACAAAAACAGACAGTAAGAGCTTCTTTAAATGTATAAAAAGGAAGAGCCCCTTAGAGAATGAGATTGCAGAAATAATAATGGGGAAGCAGGAAATGGCAGAGGAGTTAAACAAAGACTTTGCTTCATTCCAAAAATACTAAATAATTAAGGGGCAAAAGCAGGGAGGAAATAAATAGAATAACTATCACTAGAGAAAAAGTACTAGGGAAACGAATGGGGTTAAAGGCTAATAGGTCCCCTGGACCTGATGGGTTGCATCCTAGGAGATTAAAGAAAGTAGCTGCAGAGATAATGGATGCACTGGTAACAATCCTTAAATTTTGGAAAAGTCCCAAGGATTGGAAAACTGCCAACACCCTTACTCAATAGGGAGAGAGACGCCAAACAGGTCTGTAATTCCTTGGCTCATCTCTACCACCCTTCTTGAATAGTGGAACCACATTAGCAGTCCTCTGGTACCTCCTCTAAACCAGAGAGGAATTAAAAATTTGGGTCAGAGCCCTTATAATTACCTCCTTTGACTCCCACAGCAGCTCGGGATACAACTCATCTGAACCTGAGGATTTGTCCACTTTTAAGCCTGCCAAAATGTCCAGTCCATCCTCACTCCCTTTGTCAAACTGCTCAAGATCCTCAGTCCCTCTGTCTGAGTTGTGGGGAAAGTGGAGTTGAGGATTATCTTATCAGGTCGGTCATGATCCCACTGAATGGTGGAGCAGACTCAATGGGCCAAATGTCCGACTTTTGCTCATATATCTTATTATATTCAATCTCGCCTGATATGGCAACCCTCTCATCACAGCAAGTATTTCTTCTAAGGCAATTACATCCTTTCTTAGGTGAGTGGACCAAAACTGTACACAGCCCTCCAGGTCTAGTCTCACCAAAGGCCTGTCAAATTGTGGAAAGATTTCCTTACTCTTGAATTTGAATTGTCACTTGTATCGAGGTACAGTGAAAAGTATTGTTCTGCGTACGGTCCAAACAGATCGCTTTATACATGAAAAATATAGGACATATGATAAATACACAATGTAAATACATAGACATTGCATGAAGCATGTGGAGTGTAGTGCTAAACAGTAGAGAAGTTGTGTGAAGAGATCAGTTCAGTCCATAAGAGGGTCATTCAGGAGTCTGGTAACAGCGAGGCAGAAGGTGTTTTTGAACCCGTTTGTGTGTGTTCTCAGACTTTTGTATCTCCTGCCCGATGGAGGGAGAAGTTGGAAGAGAGAATAACCCGGGTAGAAGGGGTCTTTGATTATGCTGCCTGCTTTCCCAAGGCAGCGAGAGGTGTAGACAGAATCAATTGATGGGAGGAGGGTTCACGTGATGGACTGGGCTGTGTTCACGACTTTCTGTAGATTGTTACAGCCGTGGGCTGAGCAGTTGCCATACTAGGCTGCAATGCAGCCAGATAGATGGTCATAGAATTTACAGTGCAGAAGGAGGCCATTCGACCCATCGAGTTTGCACCGGCTCCCGGAAAGAGCACCCTACCCAAGGTCAACACCTCCATACCATCAGCATAACCCAGTAACCCCACCCAACACTAAGGGCAATTTTGGACACGAAGGGCAATTTATCATGGCCAATCCACCTAACCTGCACATCTTTGGACTGTGGGAGGAAACCGGAGCACCCGGAGGAAACCCACGCGCACACGGGGAGGATGTGCAGACTCCGCACAGACAGTGACCCAAGCCGGAATCGAACCTGGGACTCTGGAGCTGTGAAGCAATTGTGCTATCCACAATGCTACCGTGCTGCCCTTGTAATTCCTTGGCTAGATAGGATGCTTTCTATGGTGCATCTGTAATAATTGGTAAGAATGGATGTGGACATGCCGAATTTCCTTAGTTTTATGAGGAAGTATAGGTGATGTTTTGCTTTCTTGGTCGTAGCGTCGCCATGGGTGGACCAGGACAGATGTAGGAATTTGAAACTATCAACCATCTCTCTCTTATACCCAAACCGCCTTGAATGACTGGTAAAGTTGGCTGGTGTGTCAATACTCACCATTGAAGCTCAAGCACAAATAATAGTTATTTGAATAAAGTACACAAAGGTGGCTGGTGCATCCTGTCATGCGAGAGTACCTTTAAGAAATAGGTATTTATAAATATGTATATAAATATCTGTAGTGAGAGTACCTTTAAGAAATGGGTGTTTACTACTGCAGTGATGTCAGAGAGTGGGTGGAGCTGGGCTGTCTTGTCAGCTTTTTACTTTTGTTTTAGGCTGTGGGGTGTGTTTTAGTTTCGTTTTCAGAGCTGGATAGCTGCAGTCACAGCCAGAAAGTGTATGAGTCTCTCTCTCTCTGGAATCTAAAAACTGTAAATCGATCCTTTGGTGATTTAAAACTAATAACTGCTCTCAGTAGTGACTTTATCCTGATGTGCTTCTGTTAAAGGTTTTATTTTTTAGTCTTATGGATGTTAAAAGGACAGCGTAAGCATTACTTAGTGTTGTATTCTTTGGGGGTTGTATTTGAATTGATGGTTGCTAAGATGTTCACTGTATGTTTCAAAAAGGTTAACTTGAGTTCATAGAATAAACATTGTTTTGCTTTAAAAAATACTTTTCCATTTCTGCTGTACCACACCTGTAGAGTGGGCCGTATGCTCCCCATACCCCAATCTATTAAATGTTGTGGGTCATGTGAACTCCATGATACACTTTGGGGTTCTCTAAATCCTGGCCCATAACAATCCAGACAAATCTCAGCATTGGGCTCTCTCATCAATAAGTACAATTCATTTAAAAATAGGCTACAGGAGAGGAAAAACTTTACAAAATTGTCTACTTTCAGATAGAGCGAATAGTGCTTTAAGTTCTTGCTAGTTTCCTGATCTGAACCATAGATGGTGCTGATGTCATGTAAGAAATACTCTTGACAGCTTGAGTCTACGACTGTAACTCTATATATTATGACCAGTGAGAAAAAATGTTAACTTGGAGTTCTCAAAAGCTGCTACTGCATCACTGATTATTTTGCAGGAGCAACTGCGAGGAATTTTGCAACCAGGCAAAATAATCCACAGGCAAAAAAATGTTAAATTTTTGGCACAACCCAATGAAGCAAATAGATCATAGAATCCCTACAATGGAGACCCATCGAGTCTACACTATCCCTCTGAAAGAGTATCCTAACTAGGCCGCCCACCCCCTCCTTGTAACCCCACCTAACCTTTGGACACTATGGCAATTTAACATGACCAATCCACCTAACCCGCACATTTTTGGACTGTGGGAGGAAACCGGAATACCCGGAGGAAACCACGCAGACACAAGGGAAAATGTACAAACGTCACAGATAGTCATCCAGGCTGGAATTGAACCCTGGTCCCTGTGAGGCTGCAGTGCTAACCTCTTAGCTCCAAGTTTAAAAAAAAACCTGATGTCTTGTACATTCAAAATCTGCCTAGGTGCCATCAGAAATTAATCAAACATTTCTATCACTGTGCAGGGGGAAAATACTCAAGAGCCATCACCTTCCTGCCATATCTTCACTGTGCTGAGATCAAGGCTCGTTTCGCCGCCTAACTCAATTTTCCCTCGGAGTTAAAAACAGAAACGTTGAATTTCTTTCTGTTCTACTTGCAAACAAAGCTTTTAAAATCCATGCAATGTTCGCATCCGCTGGCAGAAGACTGAACTGGACTTGCAATGTGGCAAAGTATATGTATGCAATCTTCCTATGCACCCCAAATCTTGCAAAAACAGCACCGCCTGAGGTGGTTCTATTGTCAACCGTCCGTCGCCAAACAGCACACGATGAAAATAATTTGCAAATAAAATATAACGGAGGGGTTTAAGGGTGACGTAACAGCAGGGGAGAGGAACGAGCTTTACCCAAATCCCGCTGATAATTTCATGATGTGGGTATGGGTTGCAGAAAAACATACCAATTGTGGCCGTTCATCTTCCTTCAAAGGTTTAAACAAAAATATCAAATCACTTATTAAATTGCTGTGCTTAATGCCCACACGCCTACTTGGACCTTCCACTGTATGAGGAACACTCTCAAGGTCCTAGGGGGCATTGTAGGTTGCAACTGTAGACTGATGGGAGTCAGGCAAAATGAACAGCGCATAACCCCCATTGCGTCGAACCACCCCGAGAGCTTTCGCCCATCATCAACGCACCTCCGTGGCACGAAACCGGTGAAAGTTGCTCCCAGCCGGTGGCAGGCTGAGGGTGAAGGGATCCCGAGGGCCCGCACAAGGCCCGCGCCGGCCGCCGCCCCAATCATCATCCGCATCCCCACGGCAACACGGTCCGACTGTCCGCTCGCTTCCCCCGACACCCGGTCCGCCGCCTCAACAGGTCCGCCTGACACTGCGGCAGAAAAACAGCGACCCAAACACAAGTCAATAAACAACGGTGGCTGCTGCCAAACGACAATCATTTCGATTCATAATTATCCCCAGAATCTCCATTTCTCAAAACATTTTGTGACTTAAACTGAATAATCGTTTTATCACAGTTCGTCATGCATAATACCAATACTGCGTGGTGGGGTTAAACCAAGAGGGAGCGATCAGTTACAACGCCAAATTTATATTTTTGGAACACGGGCGGAAATGGGAAATAAAAAGTATAACATTCTGGCAATGTTCAGCAGAGCTGGCAGCACCTGTCGTGATAGAAACAACAGGGCTAAATAGCTGGCTTGTAAAGCAGACCAATGCCGGCCAGCAGCGTGCGTTCAATTCCCGTACCAGCCTCCCCGAACAGGCGCCGACCAGGGGCTTTTCACAGTAACTTCATTTGAAGCCTACTTGTGACAATAAGCGATTTTCATTTCAACGTTTTGTGTCTGTGGGGCCGTGGGTCAGCTGAAACGTTGACTATGTCTCTATTTTTGGCTCTTGTGATTTCTCAGACTGCAACACATGAACCTTTTTTTTTCCATTTCACCTTGTATTTCTATTTTCTTTGTATGACGCCGGCTGCAACCCACTCCCCCCTCTTTAACGTACAGGAATGGGTTTATTTAAAGTGATCTGCGCTAAAAGCACCCTGATTTACACTGTAGGCGAGCCGCTGTCAATCATGATGATTGACAGGTGGGCGGGTCCCTCTGGTCGCTGGCCGACCGCCCGGAGCATGCGCACACTTGGTGTTCGGCTTGGCGCTCAGTGGCGGGTGAGGGTGGCGCGCGGTCCGAGGGTGGCGCCATGGTAACCAGGCCTGAGCCCGACTCCAGCCCGGTATGATACCGGTCTTCAGCCGGACAATGAGCAGCGCGATGGCCCGGCGACTGCAGGTCCGCCAGGTTTTGTGTGTGGCCGAGAAGAATGACGCGGCCAAAAACATTGCGGACATCATGTCAGGCGGCCGCTTCCGGAGGGTAAGAGGAATAAACATTACTTCCGAAGTAATGAAGTCTACCTGTCGTAATCTCAGCTTCAGTCATCGACGCAAACAGCTTCCTAACTACCAACCGCATCCCTGTTTAGAATCCATCTGCTCTTTCTTTGAGTCTACGTTTGTGTGGTGTTGTCCATTACAGTTGACTGTGGAAACGTTGGAGACTGTTATCGTCTTTGTTTAGCAATGTTTGTGTATGTTTTTCATTTTAGCCTTTCTAAAACTTGTTCATTCAAATATAGCAAACCGGAATTTTATCACAAAGAATAGTTTTTGAATAGTGATGCCCGATCAATTGCACAAAGACTAAAGTTGGGTACAACTGTGGCTTTATTACAGTCAGATGCGTGGCCTGCTGCAGCTGGCGAAATGGCAGGGCACTGGAGGTCATGCATATTTATACAGTTCTCCGTGGGCGGAGCCAGCTGGCAGGAGCTACCGGCGAACCTGTAGTGCAGGCTCTACCTTACATCTCCTATTACAGTGGTTCACCACATTCACCCCCTGTTAAAAATGAGTCCGGCGGGGGTGACGTGAAACTATATACAATTAGTGCAATTATGTACAGTGGTAGGGAAAGAAAAGTCCATGTTGACGGGCCGGAGTCCGTCAAAGGTTCAGCTGGTCTGGTGCTTTGGTGCTTCGTTGGGAGCGGCGTAACGGTGGTGGCGAAGTCGGTGGTGGAGGTGGCACCGGTGGTGGTGGTGCTGATGCTGGCCAGTCATCGGGGAACTCCGGGAGTGTGCAGAAGTCCTCTTTGTCCTCTTGTGCGGAAAAGGGGAGGGGGGTTGCTCTGGTGGGGTCAATATTGGTGGCGCGGTGGGAGGGGAGGGGAGGGGGGGGGCGCATTGGTGGGGGTGTGTGTTGGGGTGGAACCTGATGGTGCCAGGTCCCTGAGTGAGACAGTATCCTGGCGGCCGTCGGGGAACTCAACGTAGGCATGTTGAGGGTTGGCGTGGAGCAGGTGAACCCTGTCCACCAAGGGGTCCGCCTTGTGGAGTCGGACGTGCCTACGGAGAAGGACCGGTCCTGGAGCAGCGAGCCAAGTCGGGAGCGACACCCCGGATGTGGACTTCATGGGGAAGGTAAAAACACGTTAATGGGGTGTGTTATTAGTGGCGGTGCACAATAGTGACCGGATGGAGTGTAGAGTGTCAGGGAGGATCTCCTGCCAGCGAGAGGCTGGGAGGTTCCTGGACCGTAGGGCCAGCTGGACGGCCCTCCAAATCGTCCCATTCTCCCGTTCTACTTGCCCGTTTCCCCGGGGGTTGTAGCTGGTCGTCCTGCTGGAGGCTACACCCCTGCTGAGCAGAAACTGACGCAGCTCATCGCTCATGAATGAGGATCCCCTGTCACTGTGGATGTAGGCGGAGAAACTGAACAGAGCGAAGATGGTGCTGAGGGCCTTGACGGTGGCAGACGTCATATCGGGGCATGGGATGGCGAAGGGGAATCTGGAGTACTCATCGACCACACTGAGAATGTACGTGTTACACGCTGTGGCGTTCAAAGGGGCGGGAAGCCTTCACCAGGCGCGCACGGTCTGGCCGGTAGAAGTGTGGCTTGCACTCCGCACAGACCTGGCAGTCCCTGGTGACTGTCTTTACTTCCTCGACGGAGTAGGGCAGATTGCGAGCTTTGACCAGATGGTACAATCGAGTGACCCCCGGGTGACAAAGGCTGTTGTGTAGGGCCCGGAGTTGGTCCACTTGTATGCTGGCACATGTACCTCGTGAGAGGGCGTCTGGGGGCTCGTTGAGTTTACCGGGGCGATACAAGATCTTGTAATTATATGTGGAGAGCTCGATTCTCCACCGCAAGATTTTATCATTTTTGATCTTGCCCCGCTGTGTTTTATTGAACATGAAGAATACCGACCGTTGGTCCGTCAGGAGAGTGAATCTCTTACCGGCCAGGTAATGCCTCCAATGCCGCACAGCTTCAACGATAGTTTGGGCCTCCTTTTCGACAGATGAGTGTCGAATTTCAGAGGCATGAAGGGTGCGGGAAAAGAATGCCATGGGTCTGCCTGCCTGGTTTAGAGTAGCGGCAAGGGCGACGTCTGAAGCCTCGCTTTCTACTTGGAAAGGCAGTGACTCGTCCACTGCGCGCATCCCGGCCTTGTCGATGTCTGCTCTGATGCAGGCGAAAGCGTGTTGTGCCTCGGCCGCGAGGGGGAATTGGGTGGACTGAATGAGTGGGTGGGCCTTGTCCGCATAGTTTGGGACCCACTGAGTGTAGTAGGAAAAGAACCCCAGGCAGCGTTTGAGGACAGTGGGGGAGGGGAAGTTCCATGAGGGGGCGCATGCGGTCAGTCGGGCCCGAGAAGTCCGTTTTGGACTATATAGCCGAGAATGGCTAACCAGGTCGTGCTGAACACACACTTCTCTTTGTTGTAGGTCGGGTTGAGAAGAGTGGCAGTGCGGAGGAATTTATCGAGGTTGGCATCGTGGTCCTGCTGGTCATGGCCGCAGGTGGTGACATTATCTAAGTACGGAAAGGTGGCCCGCAAACCGTACTGGTCGACCATTTGGTCCATCTCTCTTTGGAAGACCGAGACCCCATTTGTGACACCGAAAGGGACCCTAAGGAAGTGGTAGAGGCGACCGTCCGCCTCGAAGGCAGTGTATGGCTGGTCTGACTTCCGGATGGGGAGCTGGTGGTAGGCGGATTTCAGGTCAGTTGTTGAGAAGACCCAGTACTGCACAATCTGATTGACCATATCAGATATGCGTGGGAGGGGGTACGCATCGAGCTGCGTGTACCGATTGATGGTCTGGCTGTAGTCCATGACATTTGACATAGAATTTACAGTGCAGAAGGAGGCCATTCGGCCCATCGAGTCTGCACTGGTTCTTGGAAAGAGCACCCTACCCAAGGTCCAAACCTCCACCCTATCCCCATAACCCAGTAACCCCACCTAATCCCCATAACCCAGTAACCCCACCCTACACTAGGCAATTTTGGACACTATGGGCAATTTAGCATGGCCAATCCACCTAACCATCCTGTGTTTCTCCCCAGTTTTAACCACTACCACTTGGGCTCTCCAGGGGCTGTTGCTGGCCTCTATAATACCCTTCTTAAGCAGCTGCTGGACTTCGGACCTGATGAAGGTCTTGTCCTGGGTGCTGTACCGTCTGCTCCTAGTGGCAACGGGCTTGCAATCCGCAGTTGGATTGGCAAAAAAGGGAGGGGGAATCAACCTTGAGGGTCGCAAGGCCGCAAACGGTAAGGGGGGATAAGGGCCAGCCGAATTTGAGGGTGAGGCTCTGGAGGTTGCACTGGAAGTCCAGGCCCAACAAGAGTGCAGCGCAGAGATTAGGAAGGACATAGAGGCAGAAGTTACTAATTGTATAATTTGTGGCGTCTTGGATCAACGGGAACACACTGGAGCTCAGTCTGGAGTACAGGGCGTTTATCTTCTGAGCCTCCGTTGGCTCGGGGTCTGCAGCCTTGATTAGGCCTCAAAACATGCTAGCCAGTGAGTAAAGTCTTTTCTGGCGTCGGGCGAGTGCGGATCCAGCTGCAGGCGATCAGGCTTAATTCCTGATATCCATTCTGTGAAAAATCTGACTATAATAAATTGATGCACGATCAATTGCACAAAGACTAAAGTTGGGTACAACTGTGGCTTTATTACAGACAGATGCGTGGCCTCCTGCTGCAGCTGGCAAAATGGCAGGGCACCGGAGGTCATGCATATTTATACAGTTCTCCATGGGCGGAGCCAGCCGGCAGGAGCTACCGGCGAACCTGTAGTGCAGATCCTACCTTACATCTCCTATTACAGTGGTTCACCACAAATAGTAAGTTGTATTAAGTAATTGTCCCTGTGATTATGCCACACGTAACCAATCCCACCATCTCATCCACCCCTCCCATGCCATTCCATAGTTAGGAACATTCTTATCTCTGAGTCACAAAGTTCTGGGTTCAACGACAAAAGCTGGAGCACAAAAATCAAGGCTCACACTCCAGTGTTGTACTGAGGGGTTGCTGCTCTGTCATTAAACAGGTCCCATCTGACTGCTTGGGTAGATGTAAAAGATCCCACGGCACTGTTTTGAAGAAGAGTTGGGGAATTATTATTTGGCAAATATTATTCCCTGCATCCCTATCACAAAACAGATTATCTGGCCATTATTACATAGGTGTTGGTGGGAAGTTGCTATGTGCAACTTGACAGCTGTGGTTTTGATATTACAACAGTGACTACACTTCAAACGTACTTCATTTGTTGTAAAGTGCTTTTGGATGCCTGGTAGTTGTGAAAAGTGCAATAGAAATGCTATTCCTATTCTTGTTTCATGCCATCTCCATCCCTTCCATAAATGTCATCCCATCTCATGGAAATTCTCGCCCCAGCCACGCTAACTTTGTTTGACTTACCTTTCTCTGTTTTTGTTCTCCACAAACCTCCTTACCTTACTGTGCTGCTTCCAACAACTGTTGGCCGTGCAAACACATTCCTCTGAGTAACAGGTTGCTTAAACCAGTGTTCTTCAAACTTTTTTTCCGAGGACCCATTTTTACCAACCGGCCAACCTTCGGGACCCAACCCGGCCGACCTTCGCGACCCACGCCGGCTGGCAAAAATGGAGGAAATGGTTTTGGGTCCCTTTGGCCCTCGTACACGCTCCTCCAATGGAACCTGTTGGATGAAGATGAAGCCTTCTGGTGTCAGAAAGTATGGATTCTCCATCTGTCCAAAGTTCAGAATTTTTTTCCTGTAAAACTTTATCAAATAAACCCACCCCCGAACTTGTAAAAAAAATAAAAATAAAATGAGTAAAATAAATGAAAAAAATGAATAAAACCCCCTGAAGTTGTAAAAAAAAAAGAAAAATGAATAAAATCCCCCAGAACTTGTAAAAAAAAATTAAATGAATAAAAACCACTACAGAACTTATAAAACAAAAAGCTGCAACCGTTTAAAAACATCATAGCGGCCGCACTGCGCATGCGTGCCCGATCATCGGGCGCGCATGCGCAATGCGGCCAAATTAATTTTTAAAAACATTTTCGTGGCCGTTGGCAGCCGGCGTTCTGAAAAGCCGGCTGCTGCGCGGGGATTTGTGCGATCGGGAGCACCGCAGACAAACGCTCCGCGAACCTCCCGACACCCGCCCGCGACCTACCCGCAGGTCGCACCACCGACTTTGAAGAACACTGGCTTAAACCATTGTTTTTCAAACTTATTTTGCCGAGTCCCAATTTTACCAACCGGCTGACCTTTGCGACCCACGGTGGCTGATCTTTGCGAGACACCATTTACCTTTAAGGCGACAGGTGAGCCTGCTTGGTCCACATGATCTCACTTGCTTTGTCATTTCAATGTTACGTTTCTGCTAAGGACTTCATAGGAACATAGGAATTAGGAGCAGAAGTAGGCAATTCAGCCCCTCGAGCCTGCTCCACCATTCGATCAGATCATGGCTGATCTCTTCCTGGTCTCAAATCCATCCCCCTACCTGTTCACCTTTTCCCTTTAACCCAATTCTTATGAGAAATATATCTTATCACCTCCCGGCTCTGGGTCACTGTCCGTGTGGAGTTTACACATTCTCCCCGTGTTTGCGTGGGTTTCGCCCCCACAATCCAAAAATGTTCAGGGTAGATGGATTGGCTACACTAAATTGCCCCTTAATTGGAAAAACTGAATTGGGTACTCAAAATTAAAAAAAAAAGTTATATATCTATCTCCTCATTGAAACCATTTAATAACTCCGACTCCACCGCACTATGGGGCAGTGAGTTCCACAAGACTTTCATCCCCAGAATCAATCTGGTGAACCTCCTCTGAACTGCGTCCAATGCCACCACATCCTTTCTCAAATAAGGAGACCAAAACTGGACACAATACTCCAGATGTGGTCTCATCGACACCCGCCCATTGCAACAACACTTCTCTACTTTTAATACTCCAGTCCTTTTCCAATAAACACGAATATCCATTTGCCTTTCTGATTACCTGCTGTACTTACATACCGGCATTCTGCGATTCATGAACAAAGACACCCAGATCCCTCTGCCCAGACTCTTTATTTAAAACATTTTTTTTTAGAGTACCCAATTCATCTTTTCCAATTAAGGGGCAATTTAGAGTGGCCAATCCACCTACCTTGCACATCTTTGGGTTGTGGGGGTGAAACCCACGCAGACACTGGGAGAATGTGCAAACTCCACACGGACAGTGACCCAGAGCTGGGATCGAACCTGGGATCTCGGCGCCGTGAGGCAGCAGGGATAACCTACTGCACCACCGTGCTGCCCTGCCCAGACTCATTTTGAATCTGCTTTCCGTTTAGATAATTTGCCTTGCTATTTTTTTCAGCCAAAATGATAACCTCACACTTAAATCCATATTAAACTCCATCTGCAACATTTTGACACAGTCTCCTAGCCCAAGGGTTTTCAAACTCAGGGTCACAACTCGAGGGTGGGTTGAGGGCAGGGTTTGGGAGGGTCGAGCTGATCAGTTATGGCGTTACCAATTGTGATAGGAATGCCCAACGGCTGTGGCTGGCTTTTAAAATGCTGAGATTTTGAGACTTTTGAGATTGCCGGCGTTCTCGCACATGCATGCCAGATCAAGCAGTGCACAGGGTCGGAGTCTAGTGGGGTGGACTGCCTCCTCTTGACGTCAGCGGGCTATCCAGCACCAGTTTTGTTTCAGCAAACAAAGGAGCCCTCCCACCGGAAGCAGCTGCAGAGTGCAAGTCACGTTCCCCCTACACTGATGTCGCGGGTTCTGGGCACGAGAGAGATTCCTCCATTTTGTAGCTGCTAGCAGTGCTGGTGTGAACTCCTGGGTCTCTGGTGAACATTCCATGAAGAAGAAGCTGTAAAGCTGCTTAAAGATGATTACTTGAGGTATGGGTTATTAATTGTGCCACTGCAAATCAGGATTCAAAGTTCACGTGTGTTATATGCAGGGAAGTACTGGCAAATGAAAGTTTAAAACCCTCAAAACTTCAAAGACATTTGAAGACTAAACATAGCGAGTTCGAGGACAAACCTCTTTATTTTTTCCAATGATGCAATGAGATCTTAAATCATCAGCTCATTATCAGAAATGTAGCATTGAATAACAAAGCAAGTGGGATCGTGAGGATCAAGCAGTCTCACCTGTCACATTAAAGGTAAGTGAAAATGGTGGGTCGTGAAGGTCGGCCGGCGTGGGTCGCGAAGGCCGGCCGGAATGGGTCGCGAAGGTCGGCCAGCGTGGGTCGCGAAGGTCGGCCGGCGTGGGTCATGAAGGTCGGCTGGTTGGTAAAAATTGGTCGCGAGCAAGAAAAAAACACTGTACTAGCCTATTTATATCTGTGTGTAAAATCTTTATTTCATCTTTGCTACCTGCTTTCCCGCCTATTTTAGGATCATCTGCAAATTTTGTGATGTTACGCTCGGTCCCTGCTTGCAGATCATTTATATACATTGTAAACAGTTGAGTTCTGAGGACTGAACCCTGAGGCTAGTTGAGTTTGCCAGCCAGAGAAGGCCCCATTTATTCCGACCCTCTGCTTTCTGTCAGTCAGCCAATCCTCAATCCAATCTAGTACTGTACCCCAACCCTCTGTGATCTCACCTCTGGCTCATTCTTTTAAATGTATTTTATTACAAACATGTATCAAAACAGGTTACAGCGAACAAACATCCAGAGAAACATGCTTCCCTACAATCAACTATACAGTGTGTACAGATTTTTCCACTTTTTCACTCCCTGCTCCCCCGCGATGAACAGCCCTCAAACACGGTCACAAATATCTCCCACCTTTCCTCAAACCCGCCTGTAGAGCGCCTTAACTCATACTTTATCTTCTCTAATCGCATAAAGTTGTACAGGTCACCCAAGCAAGCCGCTATCCCCAGTGGCGATGCCGACTGCCACTCCAGCAAAATTCACCGCCGTGCAATCAGAGCGGCAAAGGCCAAGACATCGGCCTGCCTCCTCTCCATGAGCTCCAGCTTCTTCGAGACGCCAGACATTGCCACAAAAGGGTCCGGATCCACCTCCTCCTCCACTATCCTGGCTAAGACTGCAAACACTCCTGCCCAGAATCGTCCCAATTTTTCTCAACCCCAAAACATGTGCGCGTGATTCGCTGGCCCCCGCCCACACCTCTCGCATTCGTCTGCTACCCCCTGAAAGAACCCACTCATTCTTGCCCGAGTCATATGCACCCTGTACACCACTTTAAATTGTATCAGGCTCATCCTTGCACACAAGTTGGTCCGTTTACCCTACATAGTGCCTCACTCCATGCTCCCCAATTGATCTCCCCTCCCAACTCCGCTTCCCATTTCTCTTTGATCTTCACCACCCGCTCGCCTCCCTGCTACCCTAGCCACTTGTATATATTGGATCATTCTTTTATGCGGCACCTTGTCAAATGCCTTCTGGAAGTCTAGAATACTACATCCTCATGTTCCCCATTATCTACCTTGCTTGTTACGTCTTCAAAGAACCCGAGCAAGTTTGGCAAGCATGACTTACCCTTCATAAAACCATGCTGACAATAGTGAATTGAGCTTTACCTTACCAAATGTTCAGTCATATCCTCCTTAATGATTGATTCCAGCAACTTCTCCATCACAGAGCTCAAGCTAACGGGTCTATAGTTTCCTACGTTTTGCCTCTCCCTTTTTGAATATGGGCGTCACAATAGCGAGTTTCCAATCCACCAGGACTCTTCCAGAATCCAGGGAATTCTGAAATATCATAACCAGTGCATCCACCATCTCTGCTGCCACTTCCCTTATTACCCTAGGGTGCAGGCCATCAGGTCCCGGAGGCCATCAGGTGCCTTTAGACCCATTAGTTTATTCAATACCATCTCACTAGTGATGGTTATTGCACCAAATTCCTCGGCATTAACTGCAGTTTTTGGAAATTTTTTGTTATCCTCTACTGTGAAGAGAAGCAAAATATTGGTTCAGTGCCTCCACCATCTCTGTGTTCTCCATTATTACCTCCCTAATATCGTCCTCTAAAGGACCAACATTTACTTTGGGTACTCTTCCTTTTTATATACTTATAGAAGCTGCGTAATGTTTTCTGCTAGTTTCCTTTCGTCGTCTCTTTTGATGTTATTTTTAGGAGCCTTTTGTTGAACCTTGATCTTTTCCCAAACCTCCAGCTTACCACTAGCTTTTGCAGTATGATGTGCCCTAGTTTTTACATTCATGTCTTCCTTGACTTCCTTGTTTAGTGATGGAACGTTTTTCTCCCATTTACAATTCCTCTTGTTCTTTGGACTATACTTTATTTGAAATGAAATTTAATACCTCACTGAACATTTGCCATTGTTCCTCAACTGTCCTACCCTCAATTATTTGTTCCCAGGGCAGCACGTGACACAGTGGTTAGCATTGCTGCCTATGGCGCTGAGGACCCGGGTTTGAATCCCGGCCCTGGGTCACTGTCTGTGTGGAGTCTGCACATTCTCCCCATGTCTGTGTGGGTTTCACCCCCACAACCCAAAGATGTGCTGGTTAGGTGGATTGACCACGCTAAATTGCGCCTTAATTTAAAAAAAATAAAATTGGGTACTCTAAATTAAAGAAAAAATAATAATTATTATTTGTGCCCAGCCTATTTGGGCCAACTCTTTCCTCAGGCCTGTATAATTACCTCTGCCCGATGCTAAAACACGAGTATGGCACTCTGTCTTCTCTCGCCCAATCTGTATTTGAAATTCTAGCATGCCGTGATCACTTCTTCCAAGAGGCTCCTTAATGACAAGACTATTCATAAACCCCTCTTCATTACATTTTTTAAAAAAGTAATAAATTTAGAGTAGCTAATTATTTATTTCCAATTAAGGGGCAAATTAGCCTGGCCAATCCACATACCTTACACATCTTTGGGTTGTGGTGGTGAGACCCACGCTGACACGGGGAGAATGTGCAAACTCCACACAGACAGTGACCCGGGGCGGGATCGAACCTCGGGGCTGTGAGGCAGCAGTGCTAACCACTGCGCCATCGTGCTGTCCTCCCTCTTTGTTACATAATACTAAATCTGAAATAGTCTGCTCCAAAACATATTGCTCTCAGAAACAATCCCTCATACCCTCTATGAAATCTCCCTTGAGTCTACCCATGAGAATTTGATTAATCCAGTCAATGTACATTTTAAAATCATCCATGATAACCATTGTGCCCTTCTCACAAGCCCTCATTATTCCTTGGTTTATATTGTGCCCCACTTTGGAAGAATTGCTCGGGGCCTATAAATTACCCCTACCGGGGAGGTTTTACCTTGATTTTTTTTTCTCCCCAGATCTATTCAACGTTTTGGCACTTAGTGCCAATATAATTTCTTAATGCAGCCTTGATGTCATCTTTAACTAATAAAGCAACTCCACCTCCTGTTCCATCCTGTCCATCCTTTTAGAATACTGAGTACCCATGTACATTCAAATACCAGTCCCCGTCTTCCTACAACCATGGTTCAGTAATCCCTACCAATCGTACCCATTTTTCTCTATTTGTACCATCAGCTCATTGACCTTATTGATCTTGACACTTCTTGGGCACCAACTCTCTTCGGAAATCCGAATACTGCATTTAGGTACAAGGTTTTAAAATATGTCCTACTGATTTGTCTTTCCCTTTTAGGATTTTCTTGTGCACTTCAGCTGACGATTTAAGTTCTCGCTGCTTTATTTGAAAAAAGCTAAGAGATTTGTCCTCAAGCTCACCATCCTTAGTCTTCAAATGGCTTTGAAGTTTTGAAGGTTTTAAACTTTCATTTGCCAGTACTTCCTGCACATAACAGATATTGATATTGCATCCTGATTTGCATTGACACAACTAACAAAACCACACCTAAAGAAATCATCTTTATACTGCTTTCTTCCCGATTTCAGTTTCTTCTTAATAAGTTGTTCTCCAGAGGCTCTGAGCTCTGCATATGGCTCACACCACTTTGTTTTGCCGTGGACTGTCCAGAAATGTGCTCTCCGGCAAAATCAGTTGTGAGATCCTGGCCTGTTTGTGTCTCTGGCCCCCTCTTCCTTGTTGTTACAAAATGACCTATCTTCAGTTCTTCACTCAGTCCTGCTGCTTGCTTGCTGGCAGCTACAAAATGGAGAAATCTCTCATCCGTGATGTTGCACTCAAAGCATGGACGTACAGGGCGCATGACGCCAGTGTATGTGCCGAGCATGTGACCTGCCCTCTGCGGCCACTTCTGGCAGGAAGACTCCATCGTTTGTATTTAAAAGCTGGTTGCGGCTGTTGGATGCTTCTTCCGCGATCGGGAATGCCGTGATGACCTTGAGTTTGAACAACCCTGGCTTAAACTGACTAATACAGACAATCCAACGTGCCAAAAATGGACTATTATAGAGTAGGTGGAACCAGTAGGAGGGAATGCATTCATAAGTTGGGTTCACAGTGTGCGTGAATGCATAAAGTGTGATAAGGTTGGTGAATTACAGGCCCAGATAACCACATGGAAATATGATGATAACGGACACCTGGTTTAAGAAAGGGCAAGACTGGATACTAAATATTCCTGAATTTAAGATGTTCTGGATATATGAGAAAGGAGAAAGAAAGGGTGACAGTATTGACTGAGGAGGATATTAGAATACTGAAGAGAGTTGGTGCCCGAGAAGTGTCAAGATCAAAAATCTACTTGGTTAGAGTTAGGAAACAATAGCACTACTATTCCACAACTAGGTGTTGTTTTCTGTAGGCTTCCAACTAGTAAGGAAGGTGTGGAGGACCAAATTACAAAAACTAAAGTGATAATGGGGGATCCTAATATGAACTGGGATAACGGTGTACAGGGCAAGAAAAGGGGAAATGTTTCTGAAGTGATCAATATGTTTCCGGCCCTCTGAGGAAGGTGGCATTGTTGGATCAGGTTCTGAGGAAGAAAGTAGGTCAAGTGTCCGTAGGGGAATATTTGGGGTACAATGATCATAGTTCAGAAGATTTAGATAATTATGGAAAATGACAACAAGAAATGTAAAGTACAAAATACAGGGGCCGAACGGTGGCGTAGTGGTTAGCACTGCTGCCTCATGGCGCTGAGGACCCGGGTTCGATCCCAGCCCCAGGTCACTGCCTGTGTGGAGTTTGCACATTCTCCCTGTGTCTGCGTGGGTCTCACCCCCACAACCCAAAGATGTACAGGGTAGGTGGATTGGTCGCACTAAATTGCCCCTTAATTGGATACTGTATAAAAAATTAAAGTACAAAATAGTTAATTGGAGGAGGGCCAATTTCAAGGGGTGTGGAATCAAATGATACAAACACATGTATTAGTAGCAGGAGTAGACCACTTGGCTCCTGGAGCCTGTTCCGCCATTCATTGAAATCATGGTTGATTTGATTGTAACTTCAACCTCATATTCCTCCCTACCCCTGATAACCTTTCATCCCATGTTAATCAAGAATCTATCTAGTTGAACCTTAAAATATCCAAATACTATGCTTCCACTGCCTTTTGTGGAAGAGAGTCCCAGAGACCTCACTTCTGTGTCAAACGAGTGATCCTTTATTTTTAAACAGTGACCCCTAGTTGTACATTCTCTGACAAGTGGAAATATCCTGTCCACATTCACCCTGTCTTAACCCCTCAGGACCTTCAAAGTTTTGATCAAGTCACCTAGTGGATACAAAGCTAACCTCTCCAACCGTTCCTCAAGACAACCCGCCCATTCTTGGTATTAATCTAGTAAACCCTCTCTGAACTGCTTCTAATGCATTTCCATTTTAATTAAGTAATGTAAGGGCCCTTCCTGTTGATTCCCCTTTCCCTCATTTTTTATTTTTGCTGTTATCATTTTGATCCATGGATGCTTAATGGGCACATATCTTCAAGTCGAGCAGGGGAAATTAGCGACTTGAAAGTTACAACATGGTGCTCATGTGCTAGCTTTGGACAGCAAAACTCAGACTTTTAGCCCCTGAGAGATCAGTGGAAGCCGGTTCGATTGGTTTGCTGGTGATTTGGCTAAACGGCCGTATTCTGCCCAGTAACAGGTTGGTGAATGGGTTGGAGACCTGGAGGACCTGTGCTGCTCTCCCTCAGACCTGAATTAATCTACAGTAACGACCATTATAAAGTGGAAAGCAGAAATCTCGACCTGAAAGCCTAGTTTGAAGGAAAGTGTGCTTAAACACAACCATCTGAAACAAAGACTCTTTACTTATTATTTTCACCCCTCTCTTCCCTCTGTGTTTGTTTGTCATGTGTGTATGTATATTTATACATTATATGGGGGGCAAGTTAACATGGGGGCGAATTGGGGATTAGATAATAATTAGCCAGTTGTATTTGCTGCATATTTAATTATAATTATTGTTAATAAACTGAATTGTGTTTACATTTACAAATCTGGTGACTGTAATTATTGGGCAAGTCAGATCCAAAGACTTGGGTATTTTTCCATGAATTCTTGGTTAATTCAATTGTGTTGCGACTCTGGGTCCAGTGGGGCTAGAATTGACTTCCCACTAGCCTCTGGGGTGGGGGGGGCTGTACAACTGAAATATAACCTCCCTACTTTTCTGATAAATTCCCCTCACAACAAATGATAATGTTCGATTAGTTTCCATAATTACTTGCTGTACCTGTAAACTAGCCTTTTGAATTAATTCATTCTCTTTTTAAAAAGTAATTTTTATTAAGATTTTCCTAAAATATCAATAACAAAATCAAAAAGGAACCCAACAGGGTTAAGTACAAAACACAGTCCAAAAAAGCAACCCTCCATACCCCCTCCCCCCTGTACATAAATAATAATTTAACGTTAACACCCCGACTTAACACAACAAATATATAAACACCCCCTCAGACCCCCCCCCCCCCCCCAGTGTAAATAACAAAAACAAAACATAAGGTTAATCCCAATCTACCCCCCCCCCCCCCCCCGAGTTTCTGCTGCCATTGACCAATGTCTACCGTTCTGCCAGGAAGTCTAAGAACGGTTGGCACCGCCTAAAGAACCCTTGTACAACCCTCTCAAGGCGAATTTCACCCTCTCCAACTTAATAAACCCCGCCATATCGTTGATCCAGGATTCCATGCTTGGGGGCCTCGCATCCTTCCACTGAAGAAAAATCCTCTGCCGGGCTACCAGGGACGCAAAGGCCAGAATACCGGCATCTTTTGCGTCCTGCACTCCTGGCTCCTCTGCCACCCCAAATATTGCGAGCCCCCAGCCCGGCTTGACCCTGGAACCTACCACCCTTGACACCGTCCTCGCTACACCCTTCCAAAATTCCTCCAGCGCTGGGCATGCCCAGAACATATGGGTGTGATTCGCTGGACTCCCCAAGCACCTAACACACCTGTCCTCGCCCCCAAAGAACCGGCTCATCCTTGTCCCGGTCATGTGTGCCCTATGCAGCACCTTATGAGGCTGAGCCTCGCGCACGATGAGGAAGAGTTCACCCTCCCTAGGGCACCTGCCCACATCCCCTCTTCGATCTCCTCTCCCAACTCCTCCTCCTACTTACCTTTCACCTCCACCACCGAGTCCTCCTCCTCCTCCTGCATCACCTGGTAAGTTTCTGAGATCTTCCTCACTCCCATCCACCCCCCCGAGAGCACCCTGTCCTGTACTGTGCGTGGAATTAATTCATTCTCTAGGACTCCCATACACTCTGCACCTCAGCTCTGTAATCACTCTCCATATGGATAATAAGCTTTTTAAATTATTCCTACAGAAATGGACAATTTCACATTTGCCTATATTATACTCCCATTTGTCATAGTTTTTCCCATCCACTTAACATTTCCATGTCCCATTGTAGCCTCCTTATGTCCTCTTTACAATTTACTTTCTTATTTATCTTTGTGTTGTCAGCAAATTTAACCACCCTACCGTCAGTCCATTCATCCAAGCCGTTTACACAAATTGGAGCACTGATCTCTGTGGCACATCACTTGACACATTCTGCCAACCAGAAAAGACTCATTTATGTCAACTTTATATCCTGTTGACTAGCCAATTTTCAATCCAAGCCAATATGTTGCCACCTGCACCATGAGCCTTTATTTTAACAATAATCTTTGATGTGGCCCCTTATCAAATGGCAGGCAAAATTGGAAATGAACAATAGTTTGTGTTTAATGAGGCGATGGTTTGGGTACAGTTGAGGTACATTCCCATGCAAGAGATAGGTAGGGAACACAAAGTCAGAGCTCCATGGATGAAGGATGGGATTAAGAATAAAATTAAGCAGAAAAAGGGTGCAGGTGACAGACATCGAGTTGATAATAAAAATAAAATGGCTTGAATGTAGAATGTTCGGAGGCGAAGTGAAATTAGAAATGAGAGGGGTAAAGAGTATGAGAACAGACTGACAGCTAACATAAAAGGGAATCCAAAAGCATATAAATACTCAATTAGTGGTAAGAGGTGGGTTGGGCCCAAGTGGGTCCCAGAGAGAAAAAAAAAGACTTTCATTTATTTAGCACTTTTCATAACCACCCAATGGCTTAAAGCACTTTACAGCCAATGAAGTACTGTTTGAGATGTAGTTACTATTGTAATGTAGAAAAAAAGTGAAACTGTGCTGGAGGTACTAAGTGGCTGAGGTACTAAATTAGTATTTTGCAGCTGTCTTTACCAAGGAAGAAGACACTGCTGAAATCATAGAAAGAGGAGGTTGAGACACTGGAAAGATTAATAAGAAGGAGCTATTAGAAAGGATGCTGTGCGTAAAGTTGATTAGTCACCAGGACAAGGTGGGATGCACATCCACATAACTTCCTCACTCTCTTTAGAAGTTGGTACTGGAAGACTGGGGACTTGCACCCATGTTTGGGAAAGGGTGTAAGGATCGACCTAGCAGCTATATCAATTTGTTTAACTTGAGTTGTGGGAAAAACTTTTGAAATGATAATCTGTGACAGCATTAACAGTCATTTTGAAAAATGTGGACTAATTAAAGAAAGCCAATGTGCATTTGTTCACGCCAAATTGTTTAACTTGACTGAGTTTTTTGTGCTAATCGAAAGGGGGAGCTAAGAGTAATGTGATTCATGTGGCATGCATGAACTTTCAAAAGGTGTTTGATAAAGTGCCCCATTATAGGCTTGTGAGCAAGTGAAAACCCGTAGAATGAAAGCATGGATATGAAGTTGGCTTAATGACAGGAGACAGTAGTGTTGAACAGTTGTGTTTCAGGCTGGAGGAAGGTATATAGTGGGGTTCCTCAGGGGCTCATTCTAAGGCCACTGATATTAATAACCTAGACTTGGGTTTACACAACACCATTTCAAAATTAGCAGATGACACAAAGCTTGGAAATTCTGTGGAGGACAATGATAGACTTCAACAGGACATAGACTGGTGAATGGGCAGACATGTGGCAGATGAAACTTAATGCAGAGAAGTGTGAAGTAGTACAGTTTGGTAGGAAGAACGAGGAAAGGCAGAATGCGGAGTGTAATTCTAATGGGGTTGCAGGAAGAGTGCCCTGGAGGTATATGTGCACAAAATAGAGGCATAGAGTTCAACAGCAAGAAGGTTATGATGCACTTCCATAAAACACTGGTTTGGTCTCCACTGGGGTATTTTCTCCAATTCTAAACACCATACTTTAGAAAGGATGTAAAGGCTTTAGCGAGGGTGAGGAAACATTTATGGGAATAGTTCCCGGGATGAAGAACTTCAGTTACATGGATAGATTGGAGAAACTGGAATTGTTCTCCTTGGAGAAGGTTGAGAGAGATTTGAAAGAACTGCTCAAAGTCCTGATGGCTCTAGACAGAGTGGGTAGACACTGTTAATATTGGCAGAAGGGTCAAAAACTGGAGGATATTCATATAAGGGGAATGACAAATGACGCACCAGTGTCATAAGGAAAAACGCAAGGGGTGATTTTTAAAAAACGCAATGCCTGAAAGTGTGGGAGGGAGATTCACTCTTGGTTTTCAGAAGTGCATTGATGAGCGCTTGATGAGAGACAATTTGCAGGTCTACGGAAGGGCATAGGTGTGGTAATTGCTCTTGCGGAGAGCAAGCATAAGTCCACACTTGTGGTGCAAATAGTCTCCTCCTAGCTGTAACCATTCTATCTATGATTGTACATACCCTCTGAATCTGTGTATTCCCAGCCACCACCCTGGTGTGTCCAGCCTTTGTTCTCCCACCAGACCCACCCCTCTCATATCCTCTGCCCACTGATTATCCCCCCAATGACCTGGAAGCCAGCTCCCATTCCCGAAGTTGCAGTTGTTGCTTGGCTAGCCAGTTGACTTATTCCCTGAATTTACAGCACTATGTTCACTCTGCTGGTTTGGCTGCATGTGTTTTAAGTCAGCTGAAATGGCTCAAGTGCCACTGATGTTGTAGTTTCATGGATTTTGCACACTTGACTAACCAGCTGTTTGGTTGCTTTGAACAATGTAGCAGGGTCTTGTTCACACGTGCTAGCACCCCCCCCCCCCCCCCCCTGATGAAGTGCAGGGAGGATCAGATGCCCATAAGGGAGCATAAGGACCTTTCAAGCAACTAATTTAAAAACAACAGGAATTTGGGGTACAGCTGTGCAATTCTCCTGGTCAGTATTGATGCAAAATCATTTTGGTTTGGTGATTTGAACTGGATTGGGGACTGAAGAATGCTGGGTACCGTCAGTACTCCTGAGAGTGCCCAGGCTGTGAATTTTAACAGGTATTTCAACTATTGTGATCATAACAGCTGAGCCAAATCTGTCTTCACCAGATATATTCACCAGATAACCATACAGATGAGTTCTTTCTGAGATTTTCATTCCATCGGAAACGGGAAAATGGTTCCTGTTTTTTCTCTCTCTCATTTGTCTTACCTACTACTGCTTTTCTGTAATCAGTAAATTCATGCAGCAATATGATGGAGCCTGGATTTTTAGTCTGGAGAGTTCAGTGGCAGCCCAGGTCGTGCCCACACTTGAAAACATAGCATTTGTTTTGATAGTTTACTTGAATTTTATTTAATTTTCAAATACTATTTCTCTATAACCTTCCTGTTTTTGCTTCAACTAGAGAGAAGGACAGTCAAAATTCAACAAGATCTATGAGTATGATTATCATCTGTTCGGTCAGGTATGCCTTCAGATTCATAAACTCTTTTAAAAACACTTCCTGAATTTTCTTCTGTTTATCTCTTTTCTCACTAAGACACCTGTTGTGAGAGGTGGAGTCTAGTAACTGCTTACAAGCCTCATCCAGAGGTTTGTATGATCTGGCGTTAAGAGGGGTTACAAGGGTGACTTGTCAGGTGGTGGTGTGCATGTGGTGAATTATTCCAACCATTTTTGCCACCCCTTTCTATGCTACTCTTGATTGTAGAGCTAGGGTGGGTACGACCAGTTGATCACATATACAATGTGTCCAACAGATTGTGCTGTTGAAAGCCGGTTCGTGATGGATAGAACTTGAGCCAGTCTTTACACTATAAGCATTGATCTTTAACTGAAGTATTAAAAAATATCATTCTTGAGTGTGGGTAGGCTGGCATTTAGTGCCCATCCCTAATTACCCATAAGAAGGTGACAGTCAGCTGTCTTCTTGAATTGCTGCAGTCCATGTGATGTAGGTACACTGACAATGCAACTAGGGAGGCTGTTCCAGGATTTTGACCCAGTGGCAGTGGAGGGACGGCAATATATTTCTAAGTTGGGATAGTGGGTGGCTTAAAAGGGAATTTCCAGGTGGTGGTGGTCGTATGCATCTGCTGCCCATGTCCATCTGGATGGTAGTGGGTTTGGAAGATGCTTCCTGAGGAGTCTTAATGAGTTGCTGCAGTGCATCTTGTAGATGGAGCACATTGCTGCTACTGTGCATCAGAGGTGGAAGGAGTGAATATTTGTGGTTGGTGTGCCATTCAAGCAGGCTGCTTTGTCCTGGATAGTGTCAAGCCTCGTGAGTGTTGTTGGACTCATCAGGCAATTGGAGAGTATTCCATCACACTCCTGATCTGTGCCTTGTGGAATGTGGGCAGGCTTTGGAGAGTCAGGGGAGTTTCTTAGCGCATAATTCCAAGCCTCTGACCAGGGTATTTATATGGCTAGTCCAGTTCAGTTTCTGATCAATGGTAACACCAGGATGTTGCGAGTGGGGGACTCACCAATGGTTATGCCATTGAATGACAAGGGGCGATGTTTAGATGATTCTCTCTTATTGGGATGGTCATTACCTGGCCCTTTTGTAGCATAAATGTTACTGACCACTTGGCAGCCAAAGTCTTGAATTGTCCAGGTCTTTGCTGCTTCTGCACATGGACAGAATCTGAGGAGTCATGAATGATGACTGCACAGAATCTGAGGAGTCATGAATGATGACTGCACAATGTTCAGCAGCAGCACACATCTCTACTTTTGACCTTATGAAGAAAGGAAAGTCATTATTGAAGCAGCTGAAGATGGTTGGGTGTAGGATACTACCCTGAGGAATTCCTGCACTGATGTCCTGGAGCTGAGATGATTAACCTTCACAACCATCTGCCTTTGTGCCAGGTATGACTCCAACTAGTGGAGAGTTTCTCCACTGATTCTTATTGACTCCAGTTTTGCTAGGGCTTCTTGATGCCATACTCTTATCAAATGCTGCCTTGATGTCAAGGGCAGTTACTCATACCTCACCCCTGGTTCTTTTGTCAGTTTCAGTCTGTGCCAATTTATAAGGGCACAAGTGAATCTCAAGTTAATGCTCCAGCACATGCAGACAATTGAACACAATTAATATAGAATTAATTTGTGCCATTGTGTTGCGTCCCTCTGGTGTAGTAATTTTTTGAAAATTCCTAGAGATGGAGGTGTATTCTGGATAGGGGAAAGACCATCTACAATCTCAAATTTCTGATCCTTACCTGTACAGTTAAAAGGAAAAAGCAGATTGTTTTGTTTAATATATGTTGGACCACCAAAATGTCCTTCCCAGCACTTCATAGTCTTATGAAAATTAGGGATGGCCTCTTGGAATTCAAGCATGGAATGAGGATAAAGAAGTGCTAGAATTTTGTGAGTTGCGAATGATATGATTTTAAAACAAAGACTTAGGAAGAATGGCCAAAAGGAGAGGCGCAGTGCACTTGTATACTGTTACACAAGGCCAGATTCAAAACAGTCACCTACTGGTAGAGGGCAGCAAATACCATCCACTGTTATCAGCTCCTGCTATAGGTCAGTTCAAAATTTACATTAATAATAAGATAAATGGAGACGGTCTTCTGTCAGGAAGTGAGTGAAAATACATTTTCTTTCTTTGTCTGTGTGTGAGGGTGTGGGCAAGTAAAATCTCAAAATGTACACACAAAAATTATGCAATGTCTGTATGGGTTTCTCCCCCACAATCCACAGATGTGCAGGTTAGGTGGATTGGCTACGCTAAATTGCCCCTTAATTTGAAAAAACAATAATTGGGTACTCTAAATTTATTTTTAAAAGTATGTAATGTAAATTTGACTTTGTTGCAAGTATAGTTTATTTGATTTCACTCAATTTTTTTTCTCATACATACAGAATGTTGCTGTAGTGATGACCTCTGTCTCGGGTCACCTCCTTGAGTTAGAGTTTAAGTCACCTTTTCAGAAGTGGTAAGTTTCTATTTTAATTTTGGATTCATGTTCAAACTCATCTCTTATATATGGACCTTGGTTAGCAGGTAGGGGGGATATTGATCTCAGGATTGGATAGATGATTAAGCCTGTTCTCATAGCCCACTAATCAAATGAACAAGGACGAACTGTAAACTATATGCCAAAATAAAATGATCGAACTTTAAAGTATTCGCATAGAAGCAAAAATAATATGGGTGGGATTCTGTGTTCCAGAGACTAAATGCTCTCGACAAAGAGAATTGGTAACTGGCATGCTGATGCTAGGAGCATCGTCGAGTTAGAATTCACAGACCTTTGCTATGCAAAATAATGCAGAGTGGTGAGCACTCAGGTTTCCCAAGTGTCGGACTGCCATTTTGAACAGGCGCCCCGATCCCAGTGTTGAGATAGCACCCCCCCCCCCCCCCCCCCACAATGCAAATGTTGACTCTCTCCACCCCGCTGATGAGCAGAGAAACCCTAACCCCTCATCAAGCCCCTCCCACCACACCACCACAGGAATAACGACTCCCCCTACGCTATAAACGACAAGGGTGACCCAACCCCCCCCCCCCCCCCCCCCCCCTTTCAGTGGCTGCCCCCTGGCATTTCCAATGGTGCATTGCTTCCGGGCACCATGGCACTGACAAACTGGCAGTGACACCCTAGCCTGGCACCCTGGACCTCAAGGGGATTAGCCCATTGCTTATGTGCCCCACTGCCGTGGTCAGGTTGCAGAGGAAAGGTCCCCCAAAGGTCCAGGGAGTTGTCCTGGGATTCTCCATTCTGCACCGCTAAGATCGGGAATTCCGATTGAGGGAAGAATCCCATGTCGGCCCAAAAACGGGATTGGCGCTATGCGACAGACCAGACCCAGTCTCCGCTACCGCCCCGGTGGCCACAGTGAACTTCCCACCTCACGCCGGTAGGAACATGCAAACAGCTCATATGCATTCATTAGAATGCTTGTAACGGGCTAGAAGCCCAAATCTCCACACCCACACTCCACCATTCCTCCCCCTTCGCCCCCCATTATGCTCTGACCCCCACAGTGGGGAGAATGTGCAAACTCCACACAACAGTGACCCGGGACCAGGATCGTCTGGACTGCCCCTTACAGCCCTGGTAACCTGAAGATCACTCCTTGCACGGTAATCTCAGGCAGCTCTCTGTTCAAAATCATCATCATGGTCTGATCTGTTTAAACTCTGAGCTGGCCTTCTCACTCTGAGCAGCTCTGCCTGAAAGCTGATGAGCAGACCAGACATTTCATTGAAGATTCAAGCCAGGAAAAATTTCCCTCTCCTCACATCTGCTCCCTCAGCCCTATGCTTTTGAAACCTGTGTTTTTTAAGTGTCAGAGCCTACCTAGAAAGCCCCCAACACTTGAAAAGTCTTGAAATTACCTGAGATCCGTTGAAATGTCCAGCATTCATTCAATTTCCCAGTGCAGTACCTTCAACTGGCCTTTGATTGACTGCTTAAAGGTTTAAACACAGCTGGCAGGTTGATTTATCTTTCCCTTCATGCTTGAATGCATCCGAAGTACCCTCCAGATCCTAACTCCAAAGCTTATAAACAACCTTATTCTGATTGACAGCTGATGACCACTTCAACACTCCTAAGTGCTTTCAGGGTTAGATAAGAAGTGAAAGCAGTTAGCTGGTATGAAGCAGCCAGGAGTTGCCAATCAGAACAAGAATGCTTATAAGGGAAAGTCTTGTTGGCTTGATTCTTCACTGAACTGTCTGGTCTGTTCTTTAGCTGTCACGCAGAGCAGTTCAGAGTGAGTAGGCCACTTCCAAGTTTAAACAGGTCAGGGATGATGATTTTGAACAGAGGGTTCCTGAGACCTCCATGCCAAGAGTAATCTTCAGGTTTCTCAGGGCTGGGAGGTGCAGTCCAGTCACGGGCGCCTATCCCGAGGGAAAGTCCTGGGCTCACCCCTTAGCCACATCCCGCCCAAATGCTAGTGGGAGTCCTTTTAGAGAAGCACAGTATCAGAGTACGTGTATAGCCCATGTTGTTTCCCTCTTCTAAATCTATTGTTCTGATACAAAAGCTCTTTTTAAATTAAAAAAATAATTGTCACTTTCGTAATTGTATTGGCGGAACAAAACATTGCAGAAAAGCATTCCATTGGATGATTTAACAAGTCTTGATCAATGGTTTGTGCCACTTTACTTTGGGTGATGTCAAACCTCTTTTTATTTACTTGTAATGTAGGCTATCATTGATAGGAACACGGGAACGAGGAGTGGGCCATTCTGTCCCTCGAGCCTTTTCCACCATTTAGTTAATCCCGGCCAATAATTTTGTTTATTCACTCCACGGTGTCAGAAGAACATAAAACTTATCCTGCCCTCATTTTAAGAAAACAATTTTCAGAATTCAACAATATCTCACAATGAGAAGAATCTTTTTGGTAAGTCTGGATTTCGCTCATTGAAGCTTGCTTTCCAATATCTAGGCACAGCTGCAACCCTGTGACTCTCTTTGACGCAGAGGTGGAGAAGTACTGCCCGGAGAACTACGTAGATATTAAGGTACAGTCATTATCATATCAATGGCTCAGGAACATGTGCTTTTATATATATAATCCATTGTGTACCTGCTGTGGGAGTGTTTGATGGGACTCTACCTAACGTGCTGTACCTGCTCTAGAAATGTTTTATGAGGTTAAAAGTGCTCGATTCCCCAGTGTTATCACCTTGATGATCAGATAAATGAATGAAATTGTGCAGATTTCAAATAATGAATCTTTGCATGAAAAGCTGATGCTGTTTGGTTAGGAGTTCATCACAGGACATAATAATTGCAGCTAATTCTTGGCTTCTGTTTGTTTATAGAGAACCCTGGAGCGAGAGGTGAGGAAATGTCAGGCCTTGATCCTTTGGACTGACTGTGATCGTGAAGGGGAGAACATTGGATTTGAGATCGTTCACGTCTGTAAAGCAGGTTTGTGTACACTGGCATGATTACATGCTTTGTTCGATGCTGGTAGCGTGGAGTGTGCCTGTACGTTTCAGTAATCATTGAAGGATTTTATTTTCATAGATTTCCAGGAATATCTGTTGATTTTGTGTGGCAGGTGGGGGAAAGGATTTACTCTTTCGCTCGACTTTTCATTAGGGTAGTGATAGGCAACCTAAGCTTGTTTGTGGCCCTCCTTCATCTCAGTGGGCTGCAAGATTGAAATGGGGCTTGTTCACTAACCATGCCCCCATGAATTTTTATTTTTTATTTTATATTTTTATTTTATAAATAAATTTAGAGTATCCAATTATTATTTATTTTTCCAATTAAGGGGCAATTTAGTGTGGCCAATCCGTCTAACCTGCACATCTTTGGGTTATGGGGGTGAAACCCATACAGACACAGGGAGAATGTGCAGCCATGATCCCATGAATAAGAATAAATACACTTCATACATGCTGAATATTTTATAATGACTTATAGAAAATTATATATTAATAGAGCTATCATCAACTTCAAATGGTAAAAACAAAATAAATGTTTACACTTTTGATGCAGAGGGAGCACACGACTCTTCCAGTCCATGTTGTGAGTGATCAGCATGCACCTCACTTCGCTTGCACTTTACGTGCGTACCACTTCAGCCATAGCGGTAGAAAAAAACTACACAGGCTGAAAGTGGTAAACCTGCGATTGAACAAGGATCAACTAATTGTCTTGAGGGCCACATGTGGATCTAGGGCCACAGGTTGCCCACCACTGTGTTAGGGTCTCTGTAGCTTAGGCAATGCTTGGAACGAGACATCTTTTAGACCTCTGCTAACCCTGCCCTGAACTGACAACACATGTCAAGCAGCTATGTAGAATCATAGAATTTACAGTGCAGAAGGGGGCCATTCAGCCCATCGAGTCTGCACCTTCTCTTGGAAGGAGCACCCTACCCAAGCCCACACCTCCACCCTTTCCCCGCAACCCAGAAACCCCACCCAACCTTTTTGAACACTTCAGGGCAATTTAGCATGGCCAATTCACCTAAGTTACACGTCTTTGGACTGTGGGAGGAAACCAAAGTACCCGGACGAAACCCACGCAGCCATGGGGAGAACGTGCAGACTCCGCACAGACAGTGGCCCAAGCCGGGAATCGAACCTGGGACCCTGGAGCTGTGAAGCAACTGTGCTAACCACTCTGCCTTCATACCTGTGGCTAGAAACTCAATAGTGTTTGTATCATTGATGGGAGTGTGTGCTATAATGTTCTCTCATCTGTTCTGTGTTAGCCTTCTCTGCATTTTATTTGGAAAATAACTGATGAAATGAATTGAAAAATGAAATGAAAATTGCTTATTGTCACAAGTAGGCTTCAAATGAAGTTACTGTGAAAAGCCCCTAGACGCCACATTCCGGCATCTGTTTGGGGAGGCTGGTACGGGAATTGAACTCGCGCTGCTGGCCTGCCATGGTCTGCTTTAAAAGCCAGCTATTTAGCCCTGTGCTAAACCAGCCCCTGAGGGTTGGGATGAGGTCAGTTTTTGTAATTAACATGTGAGTTTGTGAATGCAGTTTTTGAAGAGGATGCACTTGGTCCAGTTCTGGTAGTCCAGGGAGCAGCATTACTTGGTACAGTCCTGAGGGAAATAAATCATAATGAGATGCGATCCTCAATACATAGTCAACTAGTCAGTATTAGCCAGGGTGGCATTGCAGTTGGTGTTTGAGTATCTCTTAAGGTGTGAAGAAGACAACTAGCTGATCAGTGCAGGAAAAGCTTGCCGGTTGACATCTGGCAAGAACTGGGTTTGGGTGAAGCTGTGATTTTTGTAATTTTGAGTTTCCATTGTTTCTTGCAGAAGGACAACATTGTGGTGCATTGATTAGCATTGCTGCCTCACAGCGCCGAAGTCCCAGGTTCGATCCCGGCTCTGGCTCACTAGCCATGTGGAGTTTGCACATTCTCCCCGTGTTTGCATGGGTTTTGCCCCACAACCCAAAGATATGCAGGATAGGTGGATTGGCCACGCTTGATTGGGGAAAAATTAATTGGGTACTCTAAATTTATAAAGAAAGAAAAACATTAATCAAAAAACAAAGGAAAAGCTTGCAGGAAGACTTTGGTGCGTGTTTGTTAATGATAATCACTCTGCCTTGTCTCTCTCTGGGCAGTGAAGCCCAATCTACAGGTGCTGCGCGCACGATTTTCTGAGATTACACCTCGCTCTATCAGACAGGCCTGTGAGAATCTGGTTGAACCTGACCAGAAAGTCAGCGATGCTGTCGATGTAAGACAGGAGTTGGACCTTAGGATAGGTAAGAGGCCCAAAGGCACTTCAATATCGGTTGTTTGCCCTGTGCTTTTTCATGTGAAAATAACTTGTAAGTTGCTCACACCTCCCAATCCTCCAAAAACTTTGAACTTACCCATTATCAGTGGCTCCAACATGGTCCACTTAATTTGTTTTGTGATGTTAAATGTTGAATAGTGATTCTGAGATCAGAAGAACTCCCCTGTTATTGTATCTGACTAACTAAGAACGGACCTTAATGCATCTCAATATTGTGTGCTTGCTTCTGGAGTGAGGTTTGAACCCACGACCACTCAAGAATACTATCGACTGAGTCAAGATGACAGAAATATAACTGATATTTGTCTTTGCAGTACTGCTTGAATGGAGTTATGTAATTCTATCTATATAGGTGCCTCATTCACCCGGTTTCAGACATTGCGATTACAGAAAATATTCCCGAATGTGCTGTCAAATCAACTCATCAGCTATGGCAGCTGTCAGTTTCCCACGCTGGGGTTTGTGGTCGAGCGTTTCAAAGCAATCCAAGCTTTTATCCAGGAAACGTTCTTTAAAATCAAAGGTATGATGCAGCTGTTAGATGTTTCTGAACCCTGTTGGAAGTGTGTGTCAGTGGGTATCAAGTGATAGGGGGATCATGCTCTGGCACGTTGCCTCTGCCTGCTTGCACAGTTGAATGGCGCCATGATGTTTGCACATAAGAAGTAACAACTTGGGGCGAGGTGGGCAGAGAGCTGGGGCATGTGTGAAATCTGACCCTAGAATGAGTCTCTGCCATCAAGGAAAAGGGAAGAAAAAATAATGTTGATTCCCAGGATTTTAATATAACAGATTCTGACAAAAGGTCACTAACGTGTATTAGTTCTGTAAATTAAATGGTGGTCAGATATTTGAATAATTGAAGTCTAAACTTCTGAAAATGCAATCATGGATCCATGCCCAAAATACAGTATATGTGGATTCTGAAGGGGTGGGTAACTGGATAAGGACCTTTTGGTGACAGGTGCATTTTTACAGAGTTCCCTTATTTTTTTCTTCTATTTTGATAACATGGTACAAGTAATCAGGGTTTGTTTGTGGGCTTTTATTCATGTCAAATGTGCTAGACATCAGGGAGTTTTGTCTTTCAGTTACGCACGAGACTGAAGATGGAAACGTAGAATTTAACTGGAAAAGACATCGCCTCTTCAACCACACAGCATGCCTTGTACTTTATCAGATCTGCATGGAGGTGAACATGTGTTTAATTCTGATTATCCTGAATCCCTAAAATATTTGGAAGTGGGGAAGGATAGCAAACTGGATAAAAAGTTGGTTGGGTGGAAGAAAATAGAGAGGAGAAGCTAAAGGTTATAATTCACTGTAGTTGGAACTGGGTTGTGGTATCCCATGGGGTTATGGGACTACTTCTGTTCACTATTAATAATTTGGATAGCGGCCCAGAGAGAGTTCAGATGGTACATCAAATAGGGAGAATTAATTCTGTAGAAGGGTGAAGGAAGCTGCAAAGGGATATCGACAAGATTGAGGAATTGCCCAAAATGTGTCCAATGGAATTCAATATGCTTTAGTGTCAGGAGATGCATTTTTCTTTAAAAAGAACTATCAGCTGTAATTGTAGAGTAAATACAAGTGGGCTCAATGCTGTGGGATTTTTGGGAACAGGTTCACAGGACACTAAAGACTCAAGTTGATCTGGCTGTGAAAATATGAAACTTAGAAATTAATATCAAAAAATAAATAAAAAGAAGTTTAGAAAATGCTGGAAATATTTAGCAGCTCAAGAGGCAGCTGTGGAGGGAGAAAAAGTTGTTTCAGCTTGACTACCTTTCATCAGACTAGAAACAAAAATGGAATTTGAGGTTTCATCTTAAGAGGTATAGAATATAAACATGAGGAAATGATGATCTTGTATTCATTTTAATTTAATCCTCTTTGTTTATCGGGCTCCATCTCATTGAATGATATTGAGACTTGACAGAGTAAAGTGCTGCCTGAGGAATCACAAATTGGAAGACGTGCTTGAGTAATTGGGTCTTTTCTCGATAGAGCAACACAATTATAACAGGAGTGTGTAAAATTCTGAAGGGATGGAACAGGGTAGATAGACAAACCGGTTCTAGTAATTGAAAGGCCTAGAATTAGAAGCCATAGAAACAGGATTAAATATAAGAGCACAGAACAGAGATGGGGAAACATCTTTGCACATGGTTGTAAAGCTGAGGAATTTGCAATGTGGCTGAGGCAGGATCTCCAAATGTTTGGAATTAGTTTGGATAGGTTATTGAGGGAAATCTGGATCCAGCGAAATGGGAACTGACTGTGTACATGATATGACAAATTTCTGAGTGAAACCGTTTTTTTGTGTGGCTGAGCTTGTGGCTCTTGGGAAGCCCATTCTGCAGGGCTGTGATTGAGGTGGGGATGATGTGTGTGAAAGGGCCGTGAGTGGAATCCTGTTCATGAATAAGATGTCTCTCAGCTGCTCGTTGCACATCATGGTATTTAAGTGAACCCAGGAATAGATAAATAAAACCTCAATTTTGTAAAACACTTGTGTGTTTTTTAAATGCTCTCTTGATATCCTTTCTTTGCTGATTACAGGATCCAGTTGCGACTGTCCTTGACGTTTTTACTAAACCAAAGAGCAAATGGAGACCATTACCCCTTGACACTGTGGTGTGTATCTAGATATAGTTCACCTTCTATTGTTTTTAAAAAATATTGCTTTGTGATTATGAATGCTTTTTTTAAAAAACAAGAGTGGGCCTGTGTCGAAATATAGTTGTGACGTGCTGCAGCAGCATGAAATTTAGATGTTTCTATTTTTAATTATTTTATATTGAATGCTCTCATTCTGTGCTTTTAAAAATTATTTATAATGGAATTCTACCTGCTACTTAGCTCAATGGATTTATGACAGACAAACCAGGAAAATCCCAGCATTGACCCCTGGTCTGTGCCAGGTTAGCTGACCTTGGCCAGGCCAGTACATTTGCCTTTATGTCTGGGTTAGAAGGGAGAGATGAGCCAGGACTCTTGGTCAGTGCCCAGGGACCCCTGATAGAAGAACTGGGATGTCCATTGACAGCACTGTGATGCAGTGGTTAGCACTGTTGCCTCACAGAGCCAGGGACCCAGGTACGATTCCGACCTTTTGTAACTATCTGGGGCGACTGTGTGGACTTTGCATATTCTCCCCATGTCTGCATGGGTTTTCTCCGGGTGCTCTGGTTTCCTTCCACAGTCCAAAGATGTGCCGGTTAGGTGGGTTGACCATGCTAAGTTGCCCTTTCGCGTCCAGTGGTTAGGTGGGGTTACGTGGATAGGGCTGGAAAGTTGGCCTGAGTTAGGGTGCTCTTTTGGAGGGTCGGTGCAGATTTGATGGACGGAATGGTCTCTTCCTGCACTGTAGGAATTCTATGTAAGAACTGGAAACTACCTCCATGGTCAACACAGTTGAAGCTCATGTTTGTATATTGACCATGTGTAGATTTGGAGTTCGGCTGACATCAATGGGACATTCAGCTAACGAGGAGTCAGTGACCGTAGGAAGGAAGGACCATGTGCTTCCCTGTTCCGCAGATCCAGGAACAATGAAGCCAAATAGTTGCACCAGCTGAGATCACCTGACATGATAGAGGCAGCAGCAGCCCTACAATCTCCCTGACCATGGTGACTTCAATACTACATTGCGCTTGCTCACTGAACCTATTGTGGTGTCGTTATTTTCAAGTCATACTGTTTAATCGTATCAGGATTATAATGGAATTAATTTGAAGTTCTGAACTTGGATGTTAAAAATGATGGTGGTGCCCTCTTTCCTTCCCTGTCCTGTCCTGACAGTGCCAATTCTTACTGGAGTAGAACTGCACAATCCTCCTGTGTTTATTGACAGAGAGTGTTCACTCGTTGTGGTGGGAGGGGTAACCACAGCTGAGCCTGCCGTCTCAAGATTTGTGCGTTCCCATCACTGCCGGGAAGTGGTTTATAACTGAGCCCCAAGACTCTTTCCTTTTTCTTTCCTTATCAAGCTCAAGCTATGAAAAGTCATCAGAATTCTCCATTATTTTATTTAAAGGGCATTGAGCGTGTATTCTCCTTCGCATATTGAAGTCTGATTATCCTGAGCTGATCAATTATAAAATGTACATTTTAGTTAGTATCTGAAAACTCTCAAATGTGAGGTACCTGGCATTGATGATTACTATGATTGTGCAGGCTGGCATAACACATAATAATAATCTTTATTATTACATTAACACGGCAATGAAGTTACTACGAAAAGTACCTAGTCGCCACATTCTGGCGCCTGTTCGGGTACACAGAGGAGAATTCCGAATGTCCAAATTACCTAACTACGTCTTTCGGGACTTGCTGGAGGAAACTGGAGCACCCGGAGGAAACCCACACAGACACGGGGGGAACATGCAGACTCTACACAGACAGTGACCCGCGCCGGGAATCGAACCTGGGACCCTGGAGTTGGGAAGCAATAGTGCTAACCACTATGCTACTGTGCCGCCCATGGCTGACAGAGCATGAGGGTTTTAAAAATGAATTTTCCATTTTTCCCAAAAATTTGCCTCAAACAAACAAAAGTCGAAAGATAGCAATAGGTATCAATGTAGAGCAGGTACAGCACAAAACAATAGTCATTACATAATTGGAAACAAAACTAGATGAATTAGGGACAAAATCCCCAACATGCTCCCCCCACAATAAATGATGTCTATACCAGAACAGGATACAGACAACATTTTAGACCTACATCTCACTCATAGCTACAAAACAAAATGACAGAAGTGATAAACAATACCTCGAGAACCCCAGTGCCAAGGGGAAATCGATAAACTCTTCAGCTCAATTTAAACTTAAACTCTTCAGATTCAGATTGGGACAGGCAGCCATCCTGTACCTTCAAGATGACAAAATAGCAAAAACAAAGTCAGAGAGAGGGCACAACCAAACCTTGATACTCAGCCTAGGGTCTCCTGTAGAAATAAAAAGAGAGTAAGAGCAAAAGCCAAGAGCAAGAGTCCGAACTTCCACACTCCCATCTATTGGCCCCAGATCCAAAGATAAAACAAATCACCAGACCACCAGTACCATCCTCAAACCAACAACAGGATATTGTGGGGCCAAGAAACAAAAGGAGCATAAACTGGTCCCAATCATTAAACGGAGGAAACGCAGGAGAGATGTAAGAGCGATCCCCAAACTGGGAAGCGCCCTCAAGAGGAAGGGCACCCCCACAAACCCCCAGAACCATGGGACCACCGCCCCCCCAATAGCCTAGACCGCTCAAAAAAAAAGGAATAATAATTAGGCCACTCAAAAGCCAACATAGATCCGCATCCATGACAGTTTGGGCCTGGAGAAGAAAATGTACAGCTATTAAATTATAGGGACCTACTTAGAACATTGCAAGGACAGAACTAACCTTCCACCCATCCCTCCAGCTATGCTCAGCCCCTAAACACCCCCCCCCCACACACACACACACAGAATGAAAGAAACTGCACAAATCTTTAAATCCTGAAAGCTTAACATGATAAATTCTTGTCAACCCGCAATATTTACTACCCTGCAAACAGATAAATTGCCACCATTAACAAAACATGATTATCAGTGAGTAAATTCCAGGATAACAACTGAAGAACGAAAGCGGGATCTGAAATGGAGAGCACTCTCCCAGATCTTCGAAGGATTCCACCAATCTGGACATGAGCCTCATTACTTCCAATATGATGACTAGACCAAGCACAGAGAGTCAACAATCTAGACTCCCTGAGTGGGGGATGACACAGCCGGCTCAGGCGACCCCAATCCCTCTCAACTGACAGCAGGAACAGAACTGCCAACCCAAGATTGGAAGACCAACCCAACCACAGGCCTCGGGGACAGGATTAAATGTCCTCCATCGACTTTCAGCTGCCCAACCTCCAGATCAAGATTTCAAAACATGGCAGCCAGTTCTCAAACTCGGCTGGGAACCTCTCCACCAGAGACACCAGGCACATCTGGACTTCCCACTGGTTGCTCTTCCTCACCCAAACTCCCCAGGATGGACGACAGGCCGTGCAACAGGAACTCAACCGCACAGAGGTGGGCTTCCACCAAAGACAGTACTCTCTCTGCAACCAGGACTTCCTAGTGCGTTGCCGTCATCTCCATAAAGATGCCTCACAGCTCTTTAAATTGGGCTTCAACGTCCTGCACTGAAGAGGCACCACCCTAACTCCCGCTAGGCACTACGACCAACGAGGGTTAAAGCATTTGTGTGACGAATCTAGGAATTTCATATATATCTTGTATTATATGTGGCTGGTGCAGTAATGATTAATAGCCTGGGTTAGGGTGTGTATCGGACTTGCTGCAATAATGTTTTTTTTAAATCCGGGTTTGAAAGACAACCAGGCTTTGTGGCTACAGAGGTGCATTTAAAGCATCATAAAAGTAAGATCATAATTCATTCCAACCATGGATTCCAATTCAGCTAATGGAATTTTGTTTATAGAATGGAAGTTCCTGGGGAGTAGATAATTAGAGACATTGTGTTTAGCTGTAGTAAGATGGCCATAACCCAGTTAGTGGGATTGAGATGATTTAGTTAATGGGAGGGGCCAGGGGCTGAAGCAGTTCAGTTATTGAGGTCAGTTTTAGATCTGTCTGTGAACAGACTAGCAGCTTCTGAACACAGTGAGTTAAAGATTTGACTGTGAACACAACAGGAACTTTTTTACCATATTCTGAGAAGTTAAACAGTAGTTTGACACAGGTAATCTGCAGGCTGGTTCCTGAAGCATCTCTCTCTCAGAACAGTTTATCCAAGACATCGCTATACAGCAAGTAAACTTTGGTCTGCTAACTGCACTTAAAAGTGGGTTTTGACCTGAGATGGGTTTGCTTGATTGTAGATGTAAAGATAGCAGTTGGGAAATAAAGTATTTTATTTTATTGTTGAGCATTGTTTAACTGGTAATTGCAAGATAGTTTCCTTTGTGAGATTAAAGTTAGTTTAAGACTGTGCTAATAATAAAGTTTGTTTTAATACACCATACCCTCATTTATACATGCAATTACTCCTGGAGCGAAGTATCCTTTCCTCACAGTCTGACAAATTAAATATAATATGAGGATTTCTGACCAGTATCCTAGCAACTGTTAGGATCTGGTCTGGGATTGTGATAATCGTCTCTACTCAATAGTGCTGGAACGTTTGATTGACCAACCAGTCTCGGAACATGGGCGAAGCATGTAAACCAAAAATAGACATCACAAGGCGTGCACAAGGATAAAAATAAAGATTAAACAATGAGCAGAGCTAATGAAAACACAGCTGCTCCTGTGATGTCGCCATGAGGGCTTTTTAATATTTAATTTTTTTTTTTAAGAGTAACCAATTATATTTTTTCTAATTAAGGAGCAATTTAGCGTGACCAGTCCACTTATCCTGCACATGAGGGTTATGGGGGTGAGACCGACGCAGACACTGGGAGAATGCAAACTCCACACAGATAGTGACCAGAGGCCGGAATCGAACCTAGGTCCTTGGCTCCATGAGGCAGCAGTGCTAACCACTGTGCCATCATGCCACCCTGTGGATTTTTTAACATTGATCCTGTATATCCTTTCCTTCTTTTAAATCTTTTTCTTGCCTTCCCCAATTCTTCTCCGCTTGATGTTTCAACTCTGCCGTTGCCTGTTGGAAGCCTTTTGTGGCCGTTTGCTACATTAAGGGCACGTACAAGGAAGGATTGGTTGTTAGCAGAAAGTATTTGAACAATCTTAATCAGGACTGGCATTTGAATTTTAAAAAAAAGAACAACTTCTGTTTCCAATTTAGGAATTGGAGAAGCTGTCTTCAAGGAAGCTGAAGATCAATGCAAAGGAGACAATGAAGATAGCGGAGAAGCTGTACACACAAGGGTGAGGCACAGCGTTCTGTTGCAGTCTAGCTGTTGTTAGAATATATATTTTACTATATGAGTATATATATTTTACTATATGAGTAATGTTAATTTTTTACCATGTATTTTAGAGCCTTCAGCTGTCTTGATTCTACTCGCAATCTTTCTCCCTTGGCCCGTGTCTCACTACATCTCTCCCAGTCTATAAAATCTTTTCAAATGTTTCTTCCATTGTGCTTTTGGTCCTATTTCTTGACTCTGCTATATTTGCTTTTACTGAAAACTTTGGGCTACTCACTGCATTAAATGTATTGTATAAATGTGAGTTGGTGTCTTTGTGAATGGTGAGTCATGGGAAGTCGAAAAATGAGTTCAATTCATGGGTATACTCCCTTTCACTGATGTGGATGGTGGATGAGGACTGGGTCAGGCTTGGCTGTGCTGCCCTTACTCATGTTGTACCATTTATAGAGACTTACTGTCCAGGCTCAAACAGAGAGTGGATGATTTGGGTGAGATACAAGGGGTTGCTGCCCATTCCACTCAAACCTTGGCATGAAGCTGCCCAGGACAGAGGCCGATTAAGATAGTGTGGGATTGAGAATATTTGTGATATTAAAGAGATCACTCAATTTCATGCTTATTAAGTTGCTCCTCGTTTCTATTTGTGCAGATACATCAGCTACCCTCGCACTGAAACCAACATCTTCCCCAAAGACCTGAACCTCTCCACATTGGTGCAGCAGCAAACCGTGGACCCACATTGGGGGGCATTTGCTCAGGGTATTTTGGACAGAGGTGGGCCAACACCCCGAAATGGAAGCAAATCCGACCAGGCCCATCCACCTATCCATCCGACTAAATACACCAACAACCTGCAGGTAATTACCCTGTCTTGCAATTGGCACCTTTAAGAATGCATTGTAACCTTGCTTTGCTTGTTTAATCTATTATTTTAATAAAGTGAACCTATCTTGGGAAAAGTTTGCAAATACATCTGTAAATGGTGAGAATTTTTATTCTTTTCATCAAATTAAAAGTTACATTTGCAAAAAAAATTATCATGAGAGAAGTCATGTGGGTTGTGGAAGGACAATAGAGAGAGTTGCTCCCAAGTGTAACTGACAGCAGCTGAGTCAGAGAAAGTGGATCTACTTTTGGTCTTTGCTTTGACAGACGTCTCTTACATGGTGACTAATAGGGAGTGGTTATAGGGAATAGAATAATTGAATGCAGTTTAAAAATACTAAGACAGCAAACAGCACTAATTTGGCCTACTTGGTAAATTGAACTTTTTAAGGATCGCGAACCACCCATTGCCGCAGTGGCATTGTGTTCAGGCACTGGGAGAGCACAATCAAGCAGAAAGATTGATTGGAAATGTAACACTGATGAAAGATTAGAGGAGCTTAATCGCTGCAGTCATTACAGGCAGAGTGCCCACCTCATGACGGTGCATAGCTGAGACGAACCCAGAATGTTCAGGATAGGTCAGGTAGTGGGACTAGAAGAAGTAAATTTCAATGAAATTTCAGAAGTAGTTAGAAAACACTTCCCCACTCAAAGAATAATGAGCTGTTAATCTGTTGTGCAAGGCTATGGAGACCGTTATCAAGGTGTTCAAACATAAATTGGATGTTGACCTGGAAAGGTGGACTGTATTTACAACATAACGTAAACATTGATGTGAAGGGTTTTGCCTTTGCACTGACATTGAACTTGTTCTGTGTAAATCCCTTCAGTTGGCCATGATCTGTGGCACATGCAGGGCAGGGTGACTTGGGGTGGCAGTGTGGGGGAGGACCTGCAGCCCTGGGGAGGAGGGTGGGTTGGATGGGCTAATCTGTGGCTGACCCTGCAGCACAAGGGGGTCGAGGACGGCTGACCTGCGGCTCACATAAGACCATAAGACATAGGAGCGGAAGTAAGGCCATTCGGCCCATCGTGTCCACTCCACCATTCAATCATGGCTGATTTCAAATCCATTTACCCGCTCTCTCTCCATAGCCCTTAATTCCTCGAGAAATCAAGAATTTATCAACTTCTGTCTTGAAGACACTCAACGTCCCGGCCTCCACCGCCCTCTGTGGCAATGAATTCCACAGACCCACCACTCTCTGGCTGAAGAATTTTCTCCTCATCTCTGTTCTAAAGTGACTCCCTTTTATTCTAAGGCTGTGCCCCCGGGTCCTAGTCTCCCCTGCTAATGGAAACAACTTCCCTACGTCCACCCTATCTAAGCCATTCATTATCTTGTAAGTTTCTATTAGATCTCCCCTCAACCTCCTAAACTCCAATGAATATAATCCCAGGATCCTCAGACGTTCATCGTATGTTAGGCCTACCATTCCTGGGATCATCCGTGTGAATCTCCGCTGGACCCGCTCCAGTGCCAGTATGTCCTTCCTGAGGTCTGGGGCCCAAAATTGCTCACAATATTCTAAATGGGGCCTAACTAATGCTTTATAAAGCTTCAGAAGTACATCCCTGCTTTTATATTCCAAGCCTCTTGAGATGAATGACAACATTGCATTTGCTTTCTTAATTACGGACTCAACCTGCAAGTTTACCTTTAGAGAATCCTGGACTAGGACTCCCAAGTCCCTTTGCACTTCAGCATTATGAATTTTGTCACCGTTTAGAAAATAGTCCATGCCTCTATTCTTTTTTCCAAAGTGCAAGACCTCGCACTTGCCCACGTTGAATTTCATCAGCCATTTCTTGGACCACTCTCCTAAACTGTCTAAATCTTTCTGCAGCCTCCCCACCTCCTCCATACTACCTGCCCCTCCACCTATCTTTGTATCATCGGCAAACTTAGCCAGAATGCCCCCAGTCCCGTCATCTAGATCGTTAATATATAAAGAGAACAGCTGTGGCCCCAACACTGAACCCTGCGGGACACCATTTGTCACCGGTTGCCATTCCGAAAAAGAACCTTTTATCCCAACTTTCTGCCTGACAGCCAATTGTCAATCCATGTTAGTACCTTGCCTCGAATACCATGGGCCCTTATTTTACTCAGCAGTCTCCCGTGAGGCACCTTATCAAAGGCCTTTTGGAAGTCAAGATAGATAACATCCATTGGATCTCCTTGGTCTAACCTATTTGTTATCTCTTCAAAGAACTCTAACAGGTTTGTCAGGCACGACCTCGCCTTACTAAATCCATGCTGACTTGTCCTAATCCGACCCTGCACTTCCAAGAATTTAGAAATCTCATCCTTAACAATGGATTCTAGAATCTTGCCAACAACCGAGGTTAGGCTAATTGGCCTATAATTTTCCATCTTTTTCCTTGTTCACTTTGCTCACAGGGTGGAGCAAAGCTGACCTCTGGTCCACTGGGTTGGGGGAGAGCTGAGTTGAACTGTTGACAGATCGATGAATCTGGGGGATTCAGTTCTAAAATTAACCAATTCTGCCATCTTGAATTTGAATGGCATATGTTGAAGTCTATTCTGTTTGGAATATACTGAGCTGTTAGAATACTTAGTATATGAGTATGCAGTACTTAGTGTAGTATTTTTGGAAATATTTAGATTTGCTAAATATTTTCCCCTGTTTTTTAGGGAAATGAACAGCGTGTCTATGAGTTTGTTGTGCGCCATTTTCTGGCATGCTGCTCCCAGGATGCGCAGGGACAGGAAACCACCGTGGAGATAGATATTGCAAGAGAGCTCTTTGCCGGCCACGGCCTAATGATTGTTTCACGGAATTATCTGGAGGTTTATCCATATGACAAATGGAACACTAAGGTATTGTGTGTAAACCGAAGTAAAGGCATTTAAAAAAATTTAGAGGACCCAATTTTTTTCCAATTAATGGGCAATTTGGTGTGGCCAATCCACCGAACCTGCACATCTTTGGGCTAAGGGGTTGAAACCCACGCAGACACTGGGAGAATGTGCAAACTCCACACGGGCTGGGATCGAACCCGGATCCTCATCGCCGTAGGCAGCAGTGCTAACCAATGAGCCACACTGCCGCCCCAGTAAAGACATTTTTATCTGTGTTCTCGCCCACCCTGATTATAGCAGGGAGTGGTTTATTGTATTGTATTATGTTGCTATCCGGACGGGGCAAACCTTTATCATTGTATTGGGGACTGGAGCAAAATTGTAAAATTTGGTTAGTAAATTAAGCTAATGATTTGCATATGTTGAATGTTTAATTTGTTCAGGAGTGTGGCTTGTAATTGTCCTCAGCACTGCTGGACATGGGAGGTGTTCCTGCTCCTGCTCTGATTGGACATCCTGCAAAGTTAAACTGATAAATCTATTGGAGGTAGTGTAGTGTATGTCAGAGGTTAGGGTTGGGCAAACGTGACAGGATTGGGTCTAACTGTGAATTCTTTTTCAGTAAAATAATGTTGCTCAAACCCACTCAAGGCTCACTTACAGAGGATTGTTTGTATGGAAAGGAGAGAATAGCTGGTAAAAATAATGGAAGCTTGGTAGGATTCCAGAGCTCATCCTGGTCCTCAACCAAGAGTCATCTGGGGAGATTTGGGGGAAAAAAGTGATTGTTCAGGAGTTAATGTGGTTCTAAAGTGATGGAGTCTCTGTTCCAGGTTATACCTGTGTATGAGAGAGGCAAGAAGTTCCAGCCCACTACTATTGAGATGGTCGATGGCGAAACAAGTCCACCTCAACTCCTAACTGAGGCTGATCTTATTGCTCTAATGGAGAAGCATGGCATAGGTTAGTCTAAAGCCTGGGATTCCTCTTATTAAGCAGTCTTAAATGGCTCTGTGGCTGAATGCACTGCCTTGGTGTGATACTGAACCATGTTGACCTGAATCTTGGATTTGATCCTGGTTTTTGCAGAGTTAGAGTGGCCACTGCTATTAGGGGTCGGAAAGTAATTCCTGCCTCTTCAGTTGCTCGTGCTGGCATGTGTGGGCATTGGGTGAAGACAGTTTGAGTGCTTGAATGTGGTTCTCCTGGCTCTGCTTTAATGTTGAGAGGTTTTCCCCTCCTTTGTTAGAATGGGTTTTGATTTAATTTGCGTTAAATGCAATTATATTTGATTCGGTTTGTGGAACCAGATGAGAGAGACAACAGGAATGCATGGTAGGGTAGAATTGAACAACAGGTTTATTGCGATATACACAAATAACAAAACTGCGACTCCTCTCCCCGAAGGGCCACCCTCCCTCACCTGCATCCAGGGTTTTTAGACTGAATGGTTCCATCGTGTTGAGGGGAAACCCCGCCCTCAGTTACCAGGGGAGTTCATACTCAGCTGTAAAGGGGGGAATTGTATTCAGCGCAGTCCTTGGCCCCCAAAGGGGTCGTAACATAGTTCACAAAGGTTAAGTCCAGAGATAGGTAAGATCTCTGGGAGGATCAGAAATACCAGTTGAATCTATCGCCTCGGGTGTGTCCTCTCTTTCCACATTCAAGCTGTTGAGCACAAATCCTGACTCGAGCTAATACCCCTTCATGCCAGAATGTTTTTTGTTCAGTGTGCCCAGTAGGGGGGTTAGCTAATTAGACTATTTAGTTTCTTCAGCTCCTTGCAAAGCAGGAGGTTTCTTTTTCAAGGTGGTACCTTTGATTGGCAGCTTGATGAACCAATCCAAAACAACACAGAGCTGAGGGAGGGGTCAGAAGTCAACCTTTCCCTTTCTGCCTCTGCAAGTCAGTGTAAGGTAAATCAATACCTGGAACAGCAAGTGAGAGGCTCTTCAAGTAAGCCAAAGACTGACTTGAGAATACATTTGACCTGTTCAGTAAAAAATGAGTCCCAACCAGTTTAGAGACTGCTAATTTGTAAATTGAGTTTGGCCCATCAGTACATACAAATCGGGAGCGGGTGTAGGCCACTCGGCCCCTCGAGCCTGCTGTGCCTATCAATAAGATCATAGAATCCCTACAGTGCAGAAAGAGACCATTTGGCCCATCGAGCCTGCACTAACCCTCTGAAAGTATACTCTACCTAAGCCCAATCCCCCGTCCTATCCCCATAACCCAGTGCATTATCAAGGCCAATCCACCTAACCTGCACATCTTTGGACTGAGAGGGAACCGGAGCGCCTGGAGGAAACCCGTGGAGAATGTGTAAACTCCACACGGCCAGTTACAAAAGGCAGGAAACAAACATGGGTCCCTGGTGCGGTGAGGTAATGGTGCTAATCACTGTGCTGCTCTCTGATTGTAACTTCAGCCCCATATTCGCACTTATTCCTGATAATCTTTGACCCCCTTGCCTGTCAAGAATCTGTCGAGCTCTGCCTTTTGAGGAAGAGAGTTCCAGAGACTCACGGCCCTCCGAGAGAAAACATTTCTCCTCATTTCTGTCTTAAATGTCGATGGGCCGAATGGCCTAATTCTGCTCCTATGTCTTATGGTCGTATACTGAATTTCTTTAAGACCGATAGATGGGTTCTTGATTAATACGGGGATCATTAGTTATCGGGAGAAGGCAGGAGAAAGGGGATGAGAAACATAGCCATGATTGACTGCCGGAGCAGACTCGATGAGCCGAATGGCCTAAATCTGCTCCTATGTCTTATGGCCTTAAATGAGTGAGCCCTAGTTCTGGAGTCTCCCCTAAAGGACACATCCTCTCCACATCCACCCTATCAAAACCCCTCAAGATCTTGTATGTTTCAATCAAGTCGCTTCTTGCTCTTCTGAGCTCCAGCAGATACAAGCCTAACTTTTCCAACCTTTCCTCATAACACAACCCTCACATTCCAGGTACTAGTCCAGTACTCCTTCTCTGAGCTGCTTCCAAAGCACTTCAAACATTCCTCAAATAAGGAGACCAGTCCAGTACATAATAGTCCAGCCACCAATGCTCTTGTGTAATTCAAGGGACAGAGTGGATTGTTTCCTTATTTTCCAAGGTACACGAAGCCTTAAGAAATAGATGCATTTTTTACTTTCTCTGCAATCACCTGTCTTGTGCAAACTGAACCAGTTTGTTGGAGAAAGGTTGGCCCACAGTTACTAGTGAGCTAAATTTTTCTTTCTGAAATGAGTGCATGTGGCAGTATGTGTTGGAGATCAGTGTGAGTAAGTGTAACAAAAGGTTACCATAGTTCCTGCATTGTTGAATTAGACATTAAGCAATAACGATGCACTTTGGGATCATAAGAGCTATGAGGTCTGCTTACAGGAGTGACTGGTGACACTGAACTGAAATAATATTCAATGCAGACTCATTGCGTTGCTCAACAGAGAGGATGTTTGTTGCTTTGCCAAAGGTTACATCAGCAGAGGCTTAGATTTAGCTTCTGTGTTTGGATTCACCTGGTCCTCTGTTGGTGGTCCTCTCTCGGTCTCTTTCCCCCCTGTCCCCTGACAAAAATCAATGGGGGCAGCCTTGGCAGGGGCAGAGGAGCACCCCAGAGTCTGTGTATGCGTGTGATAATACATTGGAGCCTGTGGGGTTATGTTGCCACTGACATGTATATTTGTTTCCTCTCAGGGACTGATGCCACTCACGCAGAACACATTGAAACGATCAAATCTCGAATGTATGTGGGCTTGACACCAGATCAAAGATTCCTCCCGGGGGAATTAGGAATGGGTTTGGTAGAAGGTGACAGCAAAAGTTCTAAAACGCTTTTTTAAACAAATGCAACATTTTATTTTCTGAAATCATTTTCTGCAGAACTTTATGTATTGATGTAATTATAAATCTAGCTTCTTCACTCAGTAACCTCTAACTTGGTTCCCCTCGGTGAAATTAAATTAATTAGTAAATTGTACTGTCTATGTGAATGCTAATTGAGTGTGGAGGAGGGAGCTGCACAGATTTCGCCAGTTAGGGGCACAGTTTTTGTGTTGGAACTGAAGTCACTAAGAAATCCAAGAAAAATATCTCCCAGTTTAGGGAATTTGGTGTCCCAGATGGTCATTGATGTAGAACCAAATCTGGAAAAGGAAAAAATATCTATTAGTGATATAGCAAGAAGCAAGGGAACTGGGGTTGACCATAAGACGTAGGAGCAGAAGTAGGCCACTTGGCCCATCGAGTCAATGAGATCATCACTGATCTAAAATGATAATCCTCAACTCTACTTTCCCACCGTAGTCCCATAACCTTTGATTCCTTTACTGATTAAAAATCTGTCTATCTGAACCTCGAACGTACTGAATGACCCAGCCTCTCCGGCCCTCTGCAGTAACAAATTCCACAGACTCACTACTCTCTGAGAGAAGAAATTCCTCCTTCTCTCTGTCTTAAATGACCTCTTACTCTGAGATTGTGTCCTCTGGCCCTAGACTCTTCCACAAGTGGAAACAACCTCACAGCATCTACCTTGTCAAGCCCGCTGAGAATCCTATATATCTCCATAAGGTCGCCTCTCATTCTTCTAAATTCCAGTGAATACAGGTTCAACCTACTCAACCTCCACTCATAAAAAAAATCCCTCCCAATACCGGGATCAACCTAGTGAACCTTCTTTGAACTGCCTCCAATGCCAGTATATCTTTCCCTAGATAAGGGCACTAAAACTGTTCACAGTATACATGAGAGAGTGAGAGTACTGATGTAACTATGAAAATAGTGCAGCAGGTCCAATGGGCCAATGTTCCTGCACTCTTGCTTTCTGTGGTGTTGGGACATGGAAATACTTCCATTAACAGAGCATCTTATTATGTAATTGACACCTCAAAGTGGTGCCACGTTGTGTTGCGTGAAGGATAATGACTTGCTTGGGGAGGGGGGGGGGGGAGGGAAGAGATTGTTTAGGCTGTCTGGATGTAACCTTGGGGGAGGGAAAGGTTGCTTCCAAACAAGGGCAGCACGGTAGCATAGTGGTTAGCACAATTGCTTCACAGCTCCAGGTTCCCTGGTTCGATTCCCGGCTTGGGTCACTGTCTGTGCGAAGTCTGCACGTTCTCCCCGTGTGTGCGTGGGTTTCCTCCGGGTGCTCCGGTTTCCTCCCACAGTCCAAAGATGTGCAGGTTAGGTGGCTTGGCCATGATAAATTGCCCTTAGTGTCCAATATTGCCCTTAGTATTGGGTGGGGTTACTGGGTTATGGGGATAGGGTGGAGGTGTGGGCTTGGGTAGCGTGCTCTTTCCAAGAGCCGGTGCAGACTCGATGGGCCAAATGGCCTCCTTCTGCACTGTTACTTCTATGATTCCAGGGTACCCGATCCTGCAACCTCCCCACCCCCAAATAATGGGCACTGGGATTTGAACTCTGTTGTTCCTGCCAGGGAAACTCACAGCTTGTGCATTGCAGATACTCGAGCTTAATCCCACACAGATAAATGCTTGACTCCCTTAGCTCAGTGTATCTGGATTTTAATATCTGGAGTGTTAACTGTTTGTGCCTTTGCTGCAGGGTACGACTCCATGGGATATGAGATGTCTAAGCCAGATCTACGAGCTGAGCTTGAGGCAGATCTGAAGCTTATTTGCGAGGGAAAAAAGGACAAGTTTAGTGTGCTGCACCAGCAAGTTCAGAAATACAAGCAGGTGTTCATCGAGGCAGTGGCAAAGGCAAAGAAGTGAGTGTGTTTTAAATTACTTGTTCCTGGGGTGTGGATGACACTGGCATGGCTAGCATTTATTGTCCATGCCCAATTGTGTACTAACATTAGATAGAGCTGAATGTCTTGTTTGGCCACTTAAGGGCACAGTTACGTGTCCACGTGTTTGTATCCCATATTGGTCCTGACCTGGAAGGGATGGCAAATGGGCTTTTAATGACAATCTGACAGATTCATGGTCACTTTTACTGAAACTAACTTTTCAGTTCTTCTGCGCATTGTTTTTATGATTGGGTTAACTTCTCAAACTGCCCTGGAGGGACTTATTCTTGAATTCTTTAAATTATTAGTCCATGCTTCTGAGGGTTGTAGCAACTTTTGGAGCATTTTATCTTGAACTATATGACAGTGATGCACAGACACTAAGTGTTCAGTGATGTGTTTTTTACAGACTGGATGAGGCTCTATCCCATTACTTCGGGAACGTGACTGAAATGACACAGTCCGAGGAGCTCCTAATGGAGATTTCGGAACCTGTTAGAAAATGTCCTCAGTGTGGTTGGGACATGGTTCTCAAATCAAAGAAACATGGAGGGTAAGTATATCTTTATACATAGGCCGTTCAGCTATTTGAGCCTGTTTTGCCATTCAGTTAGATCATGGCTAATTCTTACCTCAACTTCATTTATCTGTCTTTGCTCCATATCCGTTGATTACCTGTACCCAACAAAACTCCTCCTGCCTCTGTTGCTGTGATGCCCTGGTGGTGATGTTTTTTCCAGGTCCTGCAAATGTTTCTCATTTTTGCATAATTAGTTAGGAGCATATGTAATATTACATTTTCCTATGGATTTCACCACCTGTTTAAGAAAATATTTTTCAAGGACTTCAGTAAACTCTCACATATACTGTAGAACACGGCACCCGTCCAAAACATTAAAATGCCTCACATATATATCAAGACATTTCACTAATCTTTGTTTTGCTCCCACTGTTGTCTATTCCCTCCGTTTTTATTCTCTGAGGTCTTTGAACATTTTCTTGCCATTCATTCTTCCTCCTTTCTATGCTGCAGAACCACTTACTACAGTTATGAGGATAGATTGGAGAGAAGAAGGCTGAGAGGAGATTTGATAGAGATGTTTGAAGTCATGAGAGGGCTGGACAGAGTAGATAGGGAGAAATTGTTCCCCCTCATAAAAGGATCAGGAACGAGAGGGCACAGATTTAAGGTGATTTGCAAAAGCAGCAAATGTGATGTGAGAAAAAGCATTTTCATACAATCAGTAGTTCATGTCTGGAATGCACTGATTGGAAGTGTGGTGGAGGCAAGTTAAATCGAGGCATTCAAGAGGACATTAGATGATTATAATAATGTGCAGGGGTACAGGGAAAAGGCAAAAGAATGGCACAAAGCCATAACGCTCATTTGGATAGCTGGTGCAGACATGATGGGCCAAATTGTCATGATATGCAGACACACACATAATGATATACAGACAAGCAGCTAATGGACACAGAGAACAGGACATGATCAATAAGCAGGCAGGACACTCGGGGGTGGGATCCGACTATAAAAGACACGAGGCACTCACACTCCGCCTCTTTCCACTGATGAACATCTAGAGAGTTAGTCAAGGGTGTTGTTACAATATCACACCTCCACCACGTGGCTAAGAGCTAGTCTGGTTCAGTCAGACAGAGTAACCACACTTAAGTTAGCAGAGAGTCAAACTCACAGAGAACTGTGCTGTTAGTTCAATAAACCTGATTGAACTAACTTCAAGGTCTGGAGTATCTTTCTAAGCTGCATCCAGTGTACCTAACACGACACAAATGGCCTCCTTCCGTTGTGTAAAAAATTTGTGATCTATCAATACCAGTCCCCTGGTAAACAGTGCAATCCACTTCCAGTGTGAATCTCTCCAGTTGTATTTTTTTTTGTGGGCTCAGCTCCATTAATGCTATCCTTTTTGGAATTCACATCATGACTCTCTCTGCACTTCTTCTCTTCCGATAAAATGCTCCTTAAACCCCAAGTTTACAACCAGGTTTTTGGTCACTGCCCTAATACCAAATTTGTTAATTACTCCAATGTTGTTTTATTCCATTAAAGCTGCTATATGAGAACATAAATTATTCTGCTGCCAAGATGGGCTGAGTTGTTTAATGAATAACATTTTGTGATGTGGGAGTAGTTGGCAGGACTGATTTTTTTAATGCTTGCCCCTCATTGCCCTTGTGAGGGTAGTGGTGAGTTGCAGTGGTGTTACTGCCATTGACTGTGCTTTATTCTTGTTTGTTGCAGGTTTTATCTTTCGTGTACAGGGTATCCAAACTGTAAGTCTGCAGTCTGGTTTCCTGACTCTGTTCTGGGTGTCAGCAGAGATGAAAGTGTATGCCCCACATGTAAACCTCACCCTATTCACAGGTAAGGACTAAGGCAGCAAAATGTAAACCCAACAAATCTTAGTTTCTCAGGATAAAAAAAACCTATGTTCACTTTATTTCTTTCAAACTTTCAGGTTAAAGTTCAAGTTCAAACGAGGCAGCGTTCCTCCACTGGTTCCCCTGGAGTTTATTGGTTGTATTGGGGGGTGTGATGAAATGCTAAGAGAAATCTTGGAACTGAGGTATTTACGAGGAGCGTCACAATCAAACAATCAAACTGCAAACCATTTGCCACAGAACAGGTCAGAGAACCGGTCTTTCCAGGATCACAGGAACACTCTGCCCAAGAATCGAGAGGTTGCTGTGAAACCAGTATCCAGGACTGTCCCTTCACAGATGGCAGCTGATAATGTAGTTGTGTGTAACTGTGGCCAGGAAGCGCTGCTACTGACGGTTCGGAAGGAGGGACCAAACCAGGGACGGAGGTTTTATAAATGTAACATTGGCAGCTGCAATTTTTTCCTGTGGGCTGACCAGGATGCAGGTGACTCAGGTCATGGAGGACCGGTTGGTAGGGGGAGTGCGGCCCCTGGTGCAGGAGGCTTCCAACGAGCTGGAGGCCGTGGAACCTCAGGTGGAGGGGATGCAATGTGCATGTGTAATCAGTTAGCCGTGACACGCACTGTGCAGAAAGATGGACCTAACAAGGGACGGGCGTTCCATACCTGCTCTAAGCCCAGAGATCAGCAGTGTGGCTTCTTCCAGTGGGCTGATGAGAATGTTCCACCAGGTACGTGACACGGTAACTGGACCTCAAGTCAGGACTGTCCTTGTTTCTTCATCAAACACACTGCCCAGCACTGCTTACTGGCAAATTGTAGCTCTCTAACTTATTTCTGAAATCCCATAGCTTGTAATTAATGTGTGTGGATAACACATGATTTCATGTCTATGGTGTGTATACATAATAGTCTTTATTACTGTCACAAATAGGCTTACATTAACACTGCAATGAAAGGGCGGCACAGTGGTTAGCATTGCTGCCTACGGTGCTGAGGACCCGGATTCGAATCCCAGCCCTGGGTCACTGTCTGTGGAGTTTGCACATTCTCCCCGCGACTGCGTGGGTTTCACCCCCACAACCCAAAGATGTGCAGGGTAGGTGGATTGGCCACGCTAAATTGCCCCCTTAATTGAAAAGTAATAATTGGGTACTCTAAATTTATATTTTTAAAAAACACTGCAATGAAGTTACTGTGAAAATCCTCTGGTCGCCACATTACGGCGCCTGTTCGGGTTCACAGAAGGAGAATTCAGAATGTCCAATTCACTTAACAAGTACATCTTTCGGGACTTGTGGGTCAAAACTGGAGCGCCCGGAGGAAACCCACGCAGACACGGGAAGAACGTACAGATTCCACACATTCAGTGACCCAAGCCGGGAATCGAACCCGGGTCCAGAGCACTGTGAAGCAGCAGTGCTAACCACTGTGCTGCCCATGAAGAAGAGAGTGAGTTATTTAGAGTCATAGAACATTTATAGAGTGGCAGAAATGTTGATTAAAATTCCTCATTAACCACTTTGAATTTACTCCTGTTGCTTATTGTACTGAGCTTGGCTGTTGGCTTGGCTGAGGGGAGTTGATGGCATTGAATGGCACCACCAATTAGATATCTAGAAGCGAGGGCGGTGTGTGGCGTGGTGGCTAGCAATGGGACTGCGGCGCTGAGGACCCGGGTTCGAATCCCGGTCCTGGGTCACTGTCCGTGTGGAGTTTGCACACTCTCCCCATGTGTGTGTGGGTTTCTCCCCCACAACCCAGAGATGTGCAGGGTAGGTGGATGGGCCACGCTAAATTGCCCCTTATTTGGAGAAAAAATAATTGGGTACTCTAAATTTATATTATAAAAATGATATCTAGAAACTATTGTTTGGCCTGCAGTGAATTAAGTGAATGACTGCTTTGTTATGAAATGATTTTAACTCATTCGCAGAAGTTGGTATTTGAGTCATTCAAAGCTTCCAATCTAATATATTTTTTCTCCTGTCTCAGGGGTGACAAATAAACGGCCGGATGGAAACTCCTCCAGAAATGGTCCAACTGCAAAAAGGCCACGATCCTGTGGGTTGTGTCACCAGCCGGGACACACCAGGACAAAGTGTCCCCAAAACCGATGATTCTTTCCCCAGTACTGACATTTCGCAACAAACTAGAAAACATTTGACTGCAGAGAAATCTGCAAGTTCCACCATTCTCGCCTTTCCTGCCAAAACCGACAGAGTCCCTTACAAACAGCTTTTAATGTGCTGCCAGACTTTACGTAGAGCTTGCGGCTTCATTTCTGGTTTCACTAATGTAGACTTTTAACCATACAGCACCTGGTTATAAGTTTCTTAAGCACAGCTACTCTTGTAGTGTTTGTGCAGATGTGTGGTGTGAGCGGGTGGTGAACCGTGCTGCATTGTGTTGGGTGCCCAGTTGAAGATTCTGGAAATCATATTGGGCCCTGTTATTAAACCCAGTCATCAGAAGCTTCTGATTCAAAACCCCATTTGTGAATTTTATTCCTGAAAATGGTATTGGTGATTTGGTGAATCAAATCATTCTAGAGATGGTGCATTTTACACTGGGGAATCCGGGGTGAGGGGTGGGGGGGTGGAGGGGTTGGTGAGGGAGGGTGGTGGCCAGATTGAGATTAATGGGGAACAATACATTTTATTCCGGTCTCTTGGTCTGAATTTTAACAGGTGCTGGCTGCTCAGAGAATTATATTTTCATATAACTCCACACAGGGTAATATTCAGGTGTATTGCAGAGTTATCTTTCAGTTTAAGATGTTGGTATTTACTTTGGTTTAAATCAGCTGCAAATATCAACCATGTTTCAGGAGTAGGCTGGCTGTTAGTACATTGCTGTACTAACTACTGTGGGTTCCTTTTCACATCATGCACAATAGTTTGTGACTAAGGAGTAAGTTATAGGCAGCATCGTTACTCATTTTAGTGACATGCAAGTGTGAAACTTACCTTCCATATTCCCTTGGTATGGAAAAAAACGACAAATGTTCTCAATTCCAGACTTTAGTGGTGGCCGGGGAGAGTGTTTCTGCTTTATAAACACTGGAATTTCAGTTCTAGTGGGTACAGTTCGGTCACTATATACCATTGGATGGAGACGGGTCTGGATACAACACTGGGGCACTTTGATGGGTATAGCTCTTTCACTGCGAGGCTCTGCCACTTTTTTTTATTTTGGAGTACCCAATTCATTTTTTCCAATTAAGGGGCAATTTAGCATGGCCAATCCACCTTGCTTGCACATTTTTGGGTTGTGGGGGCGAAATCCACGCAAACACGGGGAGAATGTGCAAATACCACACGGACAGTGACCCAGAGCCGGGATCGAACCTGGGACCTCGGTGCCGTGAGGCTGCAGTGCTAACCCACTGCGCCGCCCCTCTGTCACTATCTTTAACACCGAGATACAGTCTATACCTGTCATTGTCCTATAACACTGAAATATAGTCCTGGTGTGTACAGATCTGCTTTTGTAGAACACAAGGGTGCTGGTAGGCATAGGTCTCCTATTGTAACACTGGGCTACAGTACATGTGGGTGTATGTGTATCAGTAACACTGGTGCAGTACAGCATTAATGACCGTTGTGCTGTTTCCCTGTGATGTGTTAATTGTGCGCAGTTATAGTACTTCCCTGGATCTGCTCCCTGTTTATATGTGGTTTATTACACTAATTCTATATTTCTACAATGTTCACTTCAGTGTTAGGTTTCTTCCTTGTTCATGTACAGCTGCTTCCCCACAGAACTGGCCATTGGGAGCTGTGACTGGCTCTTCAGGGATTTGACTTGGGTCCTACTTTCACTCCGATGAGCTGTAAATGTTACAATATGACTGAATTGTTTGTCAGCATTCCAAAGTCAGGTGGATCTTGTGTAGCTGCCATGACACTTGTTCAGTAATAAACATTTAGCAGAGTACTGGGAGAGACCTTAAAGAATAATTAAATATAGAAAATCAGCTACATTTTAATGCTGAGCTATTGTTCATTTTGGTATTATTTTTAAAATTTGAATGATATAAATCAAATTTATTTTCCAAGCTGTTGGTTCGTTTATATTCATGACATTTAATCTGAAAGTGTGATATCCCAAGGATAATAATGATAAACTATCTGTCTCATGTTTAGGACATGGATCTCTCCCAGTGTATGACACTATGGTTGAGGAAATTAAATACATTTGTAATCCATGTCACAGTATCAGCTGTTCCAAGTTTTCATAAGAACAGGATGAAGTCACTCAACTCCTTAAACCTGTTTTACTTTTTGTAAGAAATAATAATAATCTTTATTAGTGTCACGGGTAGGCTTACATTAACACTGCAATGAAGTTACTGTGAAAATCCCCTAGTCGCCACACCACGGCGCCTGTTCGGGTATCCTGAGGGAGAATTCAGAATGTCCAATTTATCTAACAAGCACGTCTTTCGGAATTTGTGGGAGGAAACCAAAGCAGCCGGAGGAAACCCACGCAGACATGGGGAAAATGCGCACTCCGCATAGACAAGAGACCCGGGTCCCTGAGTATGTACTCTATTTGCATGTTCGCAGTTTCAGCAGATCACCTTTGGTCTACCTATCTGCAGTACTCCCTTGGTGCATTTGTAAGAACTACTACCCAACTTGTAGTTCCTGCCAATCCTCATTTATACTAATACCAGTAATTCATATGTATTTTTAATTATACAGGAACAAAAGGAGTATAAAGAATTCAACTTCTACATTACTGTGACTTGTTTTCAGAATAGTTTCTAAGATCTTGATTCTTTTCAGAATCCTTTTTAGTAAGCACAGTTTGATTTTGGAGCTGATTTATATCAAATAGAACAGATCTTTGTAACAATTGGAACACTTCTCTGATATGAAATCGGATCAAAGCCATTATCTCTTACAAAATGAATCTTCTTTTGGTTATTTATTTATAATCACTCTATTAATCGACAACATTAGCTTTTATTGCAACAGATTTGCCTGATGCTGGACTAGGTCTTTTTGATAATTTAATACAGGCCAGCCACAATCATATTTAATGTTGGGACAGGCATGAGTGCCTCATACTCTTCCTATGGTCTTAAAAATGATCCCAGTAAACACATACCCATTGTGATTAATTTTCTTTCTTCTGACACTGCAACTTGTAACCTTCTCTGGAACAGGCTGTCCTGTTACTAGTGGTCCTACATGACAAACTTTGGACGTAGTGTTCTGTTATTACATCATGTTGACTGCATAATCTGTGACCATTGGCATTCATTTTTTCCATTCCTGGAAAAAATTTAATTCAAGCTGAAGCCCCTCCCTGTCAGAACTGGTAATATGTAAAATAATACATATTATAGGTCAAAGCAGGAACGTTGCTGTGAGTGGACATGTCCATTGGCCTGAACAGCAATTGCCAAAGCTGAATTATCTCAGTTTATGCTGAGGCCTATTACTTAACTGAACTCCTTCGAGTCTTGTCTCAAGATTGTTGTCAGATACAGCCTAAAACCTCTACCACAAGCAACGTCCTGGAAACACAATTCTGACAGATGTACATCACCATTCCTCCCTAACACCACACTCTCATCACATGTGTAGTGGGTTAAGGAGGAAGCTCACTAGCACCATGATAAAAGGCAAATAAGGGTGGGCAATAAATGCCAGTTTTGCTAGTGACATCAACACCTCAGGATAAAATTTTACATCATTTGTATTGAGACCAAAAACAGACTTGTATCAATTACAGTTTAATAATGAATGATTGAAATGAGCTGTGCACTTTAATGTTTTGCACAGAAGCCATTATTTATCACTGGCAGTTGTCATTTATGATGGCATTAGGTTGCCTGGGTGTCAATCAAAAATACATTTAATAAACATGTCCCTTTTTAAAAAGGAAACTTAAATAATTGTTTTCTCTGCCTATAATGCATGCTATTTTCTCCTCGTGTTCATTTGTGTACATTTTCAGTGACCATTCTATCCTCTGCAAGCTACTTAATTGTGTTGGACTTTTTTTTTCAATCAGCTATCACAGATCTGACATTGCTCAAGGCTAATTCACAAGGTGCTGTTTGAGGAAGGACAGCTGTTTTGTAATTTGTGTATTATCCTGCTATATTGGAAATGTGCCTTTAAACCCAGATTATGATAAATGTGTGGTCATTCACACTTTGTCCAGGGGATGTTATTGAATGAAGTGTTTATTCAGTTGCAAAATAATGGGCATATTAAAAGAATGACCCAGTGGCTACAGTGTAGTCCTACTGTTTAAAGGAACACCATCCTCCATCAATTTTCAATATTAAACAAACTATCCACTACCACACTGGAGCAAAACATCTTACTAATAAGAAAATATTTATTATCTAATCTGTGAGTCCACATCCCCTCTTCCCTGCTCCCCACCAGAAGTAACAGCAATAGTTTCAAATGCAAAACCCTCCCTGATCCATTCCAGCTTAGTGATATCGGTTATGTTGTCACCATCAAGACATATTGAAAAACACAACCCTGGACTGCTGGACAGAACATGTACATGGCAATGTCTAGTTACTGCTGTTGGAAAGTGGCTGAGAGTAACGAGAAATTATAGAATTGGGCTGCGATATCTGGTTAAATTCTGCTCTCTCCGTCTCAACTTGGGTAAACTATGGTAAATTTGTTCAAGTGCAGGTCATAGAACTGTATCCTCCCATGAAGTAACACATTTAGAAAGGCAAAAAACTTGGTGTGTAGGGAAGAATAAATATCTTGTGGATGAAAGGAGGAGTAGTATTGTACACTTTCTTGAGCAGGGCTTTTTAAATTCATTCCTGGGATGGAGGAATCACTGGCTAGGTGATGGACCATCAATAACAGACAAAGTGAGTTATAGAACTAAATTGTGGCTTTAATACACTGAGATGTGTGCTTGCCTGCTGCTGATCCCTCACTGGGGGCAGGGCCACAGATCAGCCAACTATATACAAAGCCTGAGGGGTGGAGCCAACAGAAGCAACAACAACAGTAAGTAACAATGGAACAAACAATAACAGTGAATATATATATATATATATATATACAGCTGTGAGTAACAGTGGAACGTGGTTCACCACACTAGGACAGCATTTATTGCCCATCCTTAAGTATCCTTTATGGTGGTGGTGAGCTGCCTTCTTGAACCCTTACAATCATTTTAATGCTGATTATACTTTGTGATTGCGATTTGGTGACTCAGTAGGCCATTTCAAAGGACAGTTTAAAGTCAGCCACAATGCTATGGATCTGGAGTTACATAGGGAAGACCAGGTAACAACAGCAAATTTCCTTCCCTAAAGTGCATTAGTAAAACCGATCATGGTCTTTTCTGGATTTATTTAACTGGATCATTAAATTCCCCCGCTGCTTTGTTTGAACACGTCTCTCTGGATCATTTGTCAGCCTCTAGATTACTAGTTGAGCAACATAATCACTGTACTGCTGTTCCTGTATCGATGGTTTGTGCTGATGTTGAAATTACCGTAAATCTAAAGTCAATGGCTGTTGATAATTTGGCTTCCATTCAACTCAAACCTGCTGTCCTCAATACCAGCACTCATTATTTTAATCAAAGAATGGAGTTAACATTTCCTCTAACTTGTTCTGTACAGTTTTCTCTGACCTCAAAGTACACTGACTAATCTGATTCTAGTGAGTCCTGCAAACACTCCAGTACCAGGTCCTGTAAAAACCTGGATAGTGAAAGTGAGCAAATTCTTCCACTGTGGAGCATCTCATGTAGACTCTTACGGTACAGGTGGAGAGACCTTTAGCCAGTAAAAACTATTAAATTAATTCCATTCCCCTTCTCTTTCCCCATCGCCCCACAATTCTTTTCTCATCAACTATTTATCCAGTTTCCATTTGAAAGTTATTAAATCTGCTTCTGCCCCTCCTTCTCGGGCATCACTTTCCAGATCATAGTTTGCTGTGTATTTAAAAAAATCTGATCAATCCTTTGATTCTGTTTTTGAAATCTATTCTGCTTTCCTAATGCTCACACAAGCAGTGTATATATAGCAGGGGCCTGGGCTAGTGAGCAAGATTGGGAACTTTCTGGCTCATTAAATAGCAGAGGCCCAAGCTAGTGAGCAAGATTAGGAACTTTCTGGCTCATTATTGGCAAGAATGATCTTTTAAATTAGATCCTGAGAATGAGAGTTTTGTATGTTTTGGCTGTTTTCTAAAATTTTCGTTTCGGTACCAAGTACAAGTAGAGATATTGCAAAATGAAACATCACATGATGATCTCTAAGCACTGTAATCTGAATGTAGGTGAAAAAATTAGTCATTTTAAAATAACAATACCATAAATAGATCCAGCTGAAATTGGCTTCACTTCTCACCTGCAATAAAATAGGCAATTTTAAATTTAAAGATTGTCATGCAGGCTGCAAAGAGCTGATGCTCTGGTGATAAATAAACCCAGCAGCTCCAGTCTGTTGAATTCATTGTTAAAATTACATCAGCTTCATCTAAGACAGCAATAATAAGAGAGAAAATGATAGGAAGGTAGCCTTGGGATTTAACAGGAAAAACAAAATAGTTGGACTGAAACCTCCAAAACACTAGTAAAAAGCTTGGAACTGCAACCACTTTCCATAAAAGTGACTCTTTCCAGCTGATTAAACCACAGCTCTGAACAGAACGGTTTACGGAATTTACAGTGCAGAAGGAGACCATTCGGCCCATCGAGTCTGCACCGACCCTTTGAAAGAGCACCCCCATTTAAGCCCACACTTCCAACCTATCCCCATAACTCCACCTAACCTTTTTTTTGGACACGTAGAGCAATTTGTTAGCATAGCCAATCCACCTAACCTGCACATCTTTGAACTGTGGGAGGCAACCGGAGGAAACCCACGCAGACATGGTGTGAACGTGCAGACTCCACACAAACAGTGACCCAAGCTGGGAATCGAACCTGGGACCCTGGAGCTGTGAAGCAACTGTGCTACCAACTGGGGTTGATGAAAGGTCAAAAAATAGGGATGACAGATTCCGAATCATTTATAAAGCAAGAACCAGGGAGTAATCATTGGTGAATTAAAGCTTTGCTTCTTTCATAATCCCCATGAGAACCAAGAGGAAACCATCATTGATCTTGTTGAAATCGTGGAGTACGAGCCTCCTAGATGGATTGGGGGGGAGGGGCAGAGGCCACCCATCTGGGGTTCATTATGAACTGAGGTAAAAGGGCCTGGTGAGTTTAGTCCTCCCAGCAGGGACTACTGGGAGTGACATGCTGCCTTCAGCAGGACTTTGTAAATAGTCAAATAAAGTTATGTTCATTTACTATCGTCTTCATTTGGGGCATTAAACTGGCAACGAGGATAAAGGAAACTCCAGATTTGCTTGTAGATTTGCCTAGCCGCCAGAGGTTTGTGTGGATCATCACGTCAGAACTTCGGAAAGTTGTGAAGTTTTTGACGCGAGTCTGGAAGATTGAAAACAGTATGCGGAGCTCATGAAACAATCCAGGCAAGCTGGATTTTGGGCGAAGATTGATGGAAAGTCCTTGTCCTCACCTCCTGCAGAGCCCACACCGAGTCTGACTTGGCAAGATGCACCAGACTCCCAAATCCTTTGATACGCTGGTTGCATTGGTTTCATAACACACTGACCCCCAAGCCTTCTGTAATTATGCAACGGTATCATTTTAATGCGGCTGTGTGGTCTTCGGTCAAGTCAGTCATCGACTTCTTGACCCAGCTGCGGCCTCTGGATGAGCACTGCGAATTAGGCCATCCCTCTCCCAGATGTTGAGGGACTAGCTCGTGTGTGGCATTAACAATATGGCAACAGAGTTAGCTGTTGGTGGAAACCACCCTCGATTCGAAATGGGCCATTGAACTTTCCCTATCTTGAGAGCACATGGAGAAAGGTGAGCAGGAGCTGCAGGGGTCCATGGACTATGGCGTCTATAGTTTGGCCTGCCCTTCCTTCCGAACTCCCTCTGCATCACAGAATGGTGTTGGTCTTGCAAAACTTCCTCCGAAAGGGTCGCCTCAGAGGCAAGATCGCAGCAGAGTTCAAATCTTGGACGCTACCGCTGGGATACCTCGTCCAAGGATGAAAGGAAGAACTGGCAGCATTGCCAACTGTGTGGTCGGCGTACTCATGAGGCAGGGCCACTGATTTTGGTGCAGAAGATGGGGGAACAGTGATGGTCTGCCCCAGTGGAGGATAAAGTTTGTGCTATAAAAGTGGCCCCAACGCCACTGAGCTCAAGACTTTTTTGGGATTGGTCAACTACTATGGAAGTTCATTGTCAACCTGGCCACTCGGTTAGCTCTACTCCATATGCTGTTAAGGAAGGACCAGGAATGGCGCCAGGACGCTTCACAGAACAAAGCATTTCCGTCCATTCTCCATACAGCTTCTAACACATTATGACCTGGTGTATCTAACTTTGCCTTAGTTTAATTGCTCTGTTTTATCACCTTTGCTCTTGAGTCGCCAGGTATCTTTATGATACCGCCACGTGGTTCAAGTCCGAGTAATGATCAATAATCCAATACACCGATTAGTAAGATTTAAATCAAAGCACATTCATTATACACAGTAAGGACACCCTGCTATAGGACCTGCATGATGGTCATCCAGGAGTATCTAAAATGAAAATGTTGGCCCGCAGTTATGTCTGGTGGCCCAGCATCGATGAGGACATCGTGCACAGATGGCCAGCATGCCAGGAGCATCAGAAACTCTTGCCAACAGCGTCCCTCCACTCTTGGGAATGGCCAGACGGCCATGGGTTCGCTTACATGCAGACTTGAAAAAATAAATTTAGAATACCCAGTTATTTTTTTTCCAAGGGGCAATTTAGCATGGCCAATTCACATAACCTGCACATCTTTGGGTTGTGGGGGTGAAACCCATGCAGACACGGGGAGAATGTGCAAACTCTAAACAGTGACCCAGGGCCAGGATCGAACCCAGGTCCTCAGCGCCGTTGCAGCAGTGCTAACCACTGCACCGCCCTCTTACTTTGCCAGAAACTTCCATGGGGTCTACCTTCCTCGCGATTGTGGATACCCGCACGAAGTGTGCAAGTTGATCTCAACATCTTGGCGACTGAAGGTGGACTTTCGTACTTTGGGGTGTGGGAGAGGTGTCAGAAGCCCTACGAGAGCCAAGAGGAAACCATCATTGATCTCGCCGTGGGACTTGTGGGAGTATGAGTTTCCTAGAGAGAGAGGGGGCGGGCATAGGCCACCCATCTGGGGCTCGTTATGAACCAAGATAAAGCAGGTCCAAAGCCAGGCCTAGTGAGTTTAGTCCTCCCAGCAGCGAGTGACGAGGTGCCTCCAGCAGGACTTTGTAAATAATTGAATAAAGTATGTTCATTTGCCACCAGCTTCCTCTGAATAATTAAAGCTGCTTTGTAGTTTTAAAATAGACCTAACCCACCAAATTGCATTCTGCAGCATTGAAGAGATCCCACCAAGGTATCATAGAATTTACAGTGCAGAAGGAGGCCATTCGGCCCATCGAGTCTGCACCTGCTCATATTCCGGTTGCGGCGATGCGGCGCTAAGCCGCACGATTCGGCAGCTCCCGCGATCACAGACTTTCGGGCTCTCCAGAGGAGCCCCAACGGGAATTTTTTGAAGACGTTCCGTGTGGGAAGGTGAGAGTGAGGTCCCCCTTCACTGTCTATGGAACGGACAAGAAGCAAAACGGCAAAAAAAGCAGCGTTGGAGCAGAGAGAGAAGCGAGGGAAGAAACACAAGATGGCGGCGGCCAGGGATAAAGTGGACGGCGGGCCGGAGCTGCAAGAGTTCATTAAGCACGGTTTTGAGGAGCTGCGGAAAGAGATGCTGGTGCCTATGCTGTCGGCGATTGAAGGATTAGGGATGACCCAGAAGGCCCACGAGGTAAAGATCCAGGAGGTGCAGAAAAAAGTTAATGAGAACGAGGATGAGATCTTGGGCCTGAAGGTGGAGGCGCACGAGGCGCTGCACAAAAGGTGGGCGGAAAGATTCGAAGACCTGGAGAACAGGTCGAGGGGAAAGAATCTTCAGATCCTGGGTCTCCCTGAAGGAGTGGAGGGGGCCGATTCCGGGGCATATGCGAGCACGATGCTCGAGTCGCTAATGGGTGTGGAGGCCCCTCCGAGGTCTCTGGAGCTGGATGGGGCACATCGGGTGCAGGCGAGGAGACCCAAGGCTAATGAGCCGTCAAGGGCGATTGTGGTGAGGTTTCACCGGTTCACCGTCAGAGGGTCTTGAAATGGGCCAAGAAAGAGCGGAGTAGCAGATGGGAGAAAGCGGAGATCCGAATATACCCGGACTGGAGCACGGAGGTAGCAAAGAGGAGAGCGGGTTTCAACCAGGCCAAGGCGGTGCTGCATCGGAAAGGAGATTCGGAATGCTGCAGCCAGCGCGATTGTGGGTCACATTCAAGGATCAACATCACTATTTTGAAACGCCCGAGGAGGCTTGGACCTTTATTCAAACTGAAAAGTTGGACTCAAACTGAGGGTTTGTGAGGTTGGGGGGGGGGGGGGGGGGATGTTCGATGTTTATTGTACATAGGGCGTTAATCACGCGCATGAAATGTTCCACAGATTGGGTGATGGATGGGGAAAGGGACCGGGTGAGAAGACTGTACGAGACGGTGGGCGCCGGTGCTGGAGGGAGGGGAGGCTCGGGGATGAGGGAAATGAGACAAGGCCGCGACAGGAGCTGCGCCAGAGGGGGCAGGGCAGGCTTAGGAAAGCGCAGGCTTTTTCCCGCCCTAGGGAAGGATGGAGGGGGGTGAGGAGAATGAAGGAGCGCACACTGAAGGGGAGATTCCCACACGGGGGGGGGTCAATGGGACGGCGGGGGAAGCCGGGGTCAGCAGACTTACGGGAGTGCTATGGGGGGGAGCAAAAGAGCTAGACATGTGTCTAGCGCGGGGGGGGGGGGGGGGGGGGGGGGAATAGGGCCGCTGCTGCACTGGCCGAGGGGGAATTGGACACAGAAGAGGTGGTCGCGGCGGGGGTCCCCCGTCCGGGGGACTGGAGGGCGGCGCGGGCACGGGGCTGGCCTAGAAAAGGGGATGGCTAGTCGGCGGGGGGGGGGGGGGGCAGGGAGGCCCCCCAATCTGGCTGATAACGTGGAATGCGAGGGGCCTGAATGGGCCGGTAAAGAGGGCCCGAGTGTTCGCGCACTTAAAGGGACTGAAGGCAGACGTGGTCGTGCTCCAGGAGACACATTTGAAGGAGGCGGATCAGGTCAGGTTAAGAAAGGGATGGGTAGGACAGGTATTCCATTCAGGGCTGGATGCGAACAGAGGCGTGGCAATATTTGTGGGGAAGCAGGTGTCATTTGAGGCCAAGAATATCGTAGCAGACAATGGAAGTCGATACGTGATGGTGAGCGGTAAGTTGCAGGGGACGTGGGTGGTATTGGTAAATGTATACGCCCCAAACTGGGATGATGCTGGATTCATGAAGCGTATGTTAGGGCGCATTCCGGACCTGGAGGTAGGAAGCTTGATAATGGGTGGGGATTTTATTATGGTGTTGGATCCAGCACTGGATCGCTCCAGATCTAGGACCGGAAAGAGGCCGGCTGCAGCCAAGGTGCTTAGGGGTTTTATGGACCAAATGGGGGGAGTAGATCCATGGAGGTTTGCCAGGCCGCAGGCCAGGGAATTTTCTTTTTTCTCCCATGTGCACAAAGCCTACTCCCGGATATAGCCATTTCAGATCACGCCCCGCACTGGGTGGAACTGGAGTTGGGAGAGGAGAGGGACCAACGCCCGTTGTGGCGGTTGGATGTAGGACTGCTGACAGATGAGGCGGTGTGTGGGAGGGTGAGGGGGTGCATTGAAAGGTACTTGGAGGCCAACGACAACAGGGAGGTGCAGGTGGTATGGGAGGCGCTGAAGGCGGTGATCAGGGGAGAGCTAATCTCCATCAGGGCTCATAGGGAGAAGATAGAGGGCAGGGAAAGGGAGAGGTTAGTGGGGGAGATTTTAAGAGTGGACAGGAGATACGCAGAGGCCCCTGAAGAGGGACTACTTAGGGAAAGGCGACATCTCCATACGGAGTTCGACCTGTTGACCACAGGGAAGGCAGAGGCACAGTGGAGGAAAGCACAGGGGGCGACGTATGAGTATGGGGAGAAGGCGAGCCGGATGCTGGCACACCAGCTCCGTAAGAGGATGGCAGCGAGGGAGATAGGTGGAGTCAAGGATGGAAGGTGAGCTACGGTGCGGAGTGCGACGAAAGTAAATGAGGCATTCAAGGCCTTCTATGAGGAGCTGTACAGATCCCAGCCCCCAGCGGGGGAAGAGGGGATGTGACGATTCTTGGACCAACTGAGGTTCCCGAGGGTGGAGGAGCAGGAGGTGGCTGGTTTGGGGGCACCGATTGGGTTGGAGGAGCTGACCAAAGGTCTGGGGATATTGCAGGCAGGGAAGGCCCCGGGACCAGACGGGTTCCCGGTCGCGTTTTATCGGAAGTACGTACACCTGTTAGCCCCGTTGCTAGTGAGGACTTTTAATGAGGCAAGGGAGGGAGGGACCCTGCCCCCGACAATGTCTGAGGCGACGATCTCTTTGATCCTGAAACGGGACAAGGACCCACTGCAATGTGGATCATACAGGCCGATCTCGCTCCTCAACGTGGCTGCTAAGTTGCTGGCAAAGGTGCTGGCTACGAGGATCGAGGACTGTGTCCCGGGGGTGATCACTTAAATCATAGAATCACAGAATTTACAGAGGAGGCCATTCGGCCCATCGAGTCTGCACCAGCCCTTACAAAGACCACCCTGCTCAAGCCTACATCTCTACCCTATCCCGGTAACCCAGTAACCCCCACTTAACCTTATTGGACACTAAGGGCAATTGAGCATGGCCAATCCACCTGACCTGCACATCTTTGGACTGTGGGAGGAAACCGGAGCACCCGGAGGAAACCCACACAGACACAGGGAGAATGTGCAGACTCCGCACAGCCAGTGACCCAAGCCGGGAATCGAACCTGGCATTCTGGAGCTGTGAAATAACTGTGCTAACCACTATGCTACCGTGCTGGCCTCAATTGGTATAATTCTGAATGGTCAACCATACAGTTCACAATTGAAATTTTAATTAATGTTTAACCCCAAAGAGCCTCTATTTAACGCACATACCATTGGTCCAATATCTATTTCCAATTGTTAATTAATTTTTCATCAACACATGAAAGCATGCTTTATATGGTTTTTAATTTATGGAGAACATTTTTCTGCTCCCAAGTAGCGACATCTTACAGCTGGTTAAACTGCAGAGAGAAACTGTAAATGTCAGAACAGCTTTTTAATTGAACTTGATTAGTTGGTAGTTAATAGGACTCTAATCCCAGGATTCTGGGTTTGAGCCCCACATTGAGTAATTATTTTTCTTAAATTTAAAACTCAAGCTATATTAATAGATTGACACTGCATCTGCACAATCGGAGTCTGAATGTTTAAAGTAAGAGATACTTTTAGAGTACCCAATTCATTTGTCCCAATTAAGGGGCAATTTAGCATGGCCAATCTACCTAACCGGCACATCTTTGTGTTGTGGGGGTGAAACCCACGCAAACACGGGGAGAATATGCAAACTCCACGCGGACAGTGACCCAGGGCCAGGATCGAACCTGGGACCTCGGCGCCGTGAGGCAGCAATACGAACCACTGCACCACCGTGCTGCCCTAAAGTAAGAGATACTTAAGTGAAGCTCTGCTTTGTTGCTAAATAACTAAAGGACAGTTTAAGACACCATCATTCACAAAAATGCATAATTTCAGCAACAAAACTGTTGCCTCACTTCACAGACTGGAGATTGACTTTGCATTTGCACGTGTGCAGGATTTGCTGTCCCTCATATTGCAGCACAAATAAATGGCACTTCCTGATTTGGATAATTGTATTTCCAGATTCCTTTGGCCCCAGAAGTTACAGTAACAGCTTTTGTTCTGGATTCTATCTTCAAACTTAAATAGTAGGACACAGCCACAATCCTAATTTTATACCTTCACCACTGTTTGGACAAGAGGGGCCACGGACCTCAACCTTTCGCCAGGGAGGGGTGTTCAGAGGGACTGAAGGTGGGTTATCTGTGGTGGTGGGGGGGGGGGGGGGGGGAAAGAGAAAGAGAGACAGCTGATTTGGAACAGAAAACATACCATCTTTGTGTATACAACTATAGTGAAAAGGGAAGCACCTAAAAATCTAGCCAGTCACTGATCCAGTGTACATGATTAGCTCCCGAGAGATCAGCATCAGTTCTCATAATTCGTTATGCTTTATTTCGCTTTTAGTTTTCACTGAAGCAACATCCAAAGACTTCGAGATAGTGTGAAACCTTTGTGTATATAAAAAATACCCAGAGCAGGATTCCAGGGTGGAATGGAAGGGCTGGGATTCAAAAAAAAAAAAGTCGGAAAAAGACAAGTACTCCAAACAATGCGATTTATATCCCTGTGCGGTGGTCTCTGCTTCCTGGCAGCCAAAAGAAAACCCAATCTGTGAGAAACCTTCCCGCCACGACTGCTGGAACATTTTAAATTCAATTCATCCAACTGGAAAGTCTTCAGCAGAGGAAAAGGAAAACTGTGGCAGCAGCAGATATTATACCTTCTCGGCTACCGCTCTGAAGGACGGGAGTGTGCAGGTCAAACGAGTGGTTGAGGAAAGAATGGAAGACTCTGAAGGCAATGTTGAAGTGGTAAGATAGTCAATATTGAATATGAATATGAAGAAGATGACAATGAAGTGAGGCCAACTTTCCAGTAGAATGAGAAGATACTCGAATTGTCTCCAATACTGACCACATCGCCCTGTCTCAAGATAGAATAGCAAGGCACGAAAACAACTTGTGAAGATAAAGCAGAAACCCAAAAACAGAAGAAACTATTTTGCCAAGAATATAGTGTGTTTACTCACTATGCCAAAACGAGTGAAGAAACATTTGCAGTGGTTGAACATTGCTTGGAGTTCTATTTCAAACAGCATTGTGATGTTCTTGCTGCTTCGTACAAACATGCTAAAAAGAGGACTATCCAAAAAGACTTCAAACTTCTAATGAAAAGACAGGGATTTGTGACTGCCAAGACACCCTTGAATCTACTGATACTTTGTTACGACAACAGATAGATTTGTAGATCCCAAAGAGAAAATGCTGGCAAATTTCAGCAGGTCTGGCAGCATCTGTAGGGAGAGAAAAGAGCTAGTGTTTGAGTCCAGATGCCCCTTTGTTAAAGCTAAAAGACAAAGTGGGAAATATTTATACTGTGGAGTGAGAGTGTGGAGTGAGAGAATGAAAGATGAGTCATAACCACAGAAACCAAGGGAACTGGGTGCTAATTGCCACAGAAACCAAGAGTGCTAATGGCTGTCCCCAGAGAGAACAGAATATGTGAAAGGCCAAACAGCAGAGAAACTATCAGGTGATAAACTTGTGACAGATGTAGATGTGGGGAGAGGGTTAAATATGTATATATATATATACACACATGAAAGACCAGAAAGAAGGAAATGGTAACAGATAGTTAAAATGAAATGGGATGAAAACAAAGGGATTGAGGTGGGGTAGAGCTAATCATCTGAAGTTGTTGAATTCAATGTTGAGACTCCGGAAGGCTGTAGCGTGCCTAACAGGAAGAGATGTTGTTCCTTCAGTTTGCTTTGAGCATTGGAACATTGTAGCAGGTCAAGAACAGACATGTGGGCATGGGAGCAGGGTCTTGTGCAAGCAACGGAAAGGTCCGGGTCTGAATTCGCACAGACCGAAGGTGCTCAGCAAAACGATCACCCAGTCTGTGTTTGAGCTCTCCGATATAGAGAATTTGTAGATACTGCATTTATATAAAAAAAAAAAAAGAGCTTCTACACCTCTATTTTGGAGTTTTGCATTTTGACCCAGACATGACTTCCATGCCCAATGTTTGAGAACACTATAATGTTTTGTAATTGTTTTAAGGAAAACCTGCATCTAGTTCAGTAAAACTGGATCTGACCCTTCTACTTATATAATCTTTAAATTCCCATTATTCATATCCATCCAATAACAGCTCCAAATACCCTAGTAAGTTTCTTGTAATTTCAAGTATTTTAAATTACTTCATGTTTTATTGGTTTACAAAGTAAATAACAAAGCTAATTTCTTTTTAAAATTTAGAGTACCCAATTCATTTTTTTCAATTAAGGGGCAATTTAGCATCGCCAATCCACCTACCCTGCCCATCTTTGGGTTATGGGGGCAAAACCCACGCAACATGGGGAGAATGTGCAAACTCCCCACGGACAGTGACCCTGAGCCGGGCTCAAATCTGGGACCACGGTGCCATGAGGCAGCAGTGCTAACCACTGAGCCACTGTGCTGCCCTAACAAAGCTAATTTGACTTGTTAAAAGTATAGAAATAATAGGAAGTGATGAATCATGGCAGTAATTTATGCCACTTCTGCAAATGTCAATTGTAACTACAACATGTATCTCTGCATTGTTCATTTCTGTTTGGAATATTTCAGTCTTATCAACTGTAATGTTTGTAAGTCTGTAGAATACATAATAAAGGCATCAAATTATTTGTAGAAAAAAAACCTCAGTAGGTCTGGCAGCATTTGTGGAGAGAAAATAACGGTTAGAGTCCATTTGACGCCTCTGCAGTTCTGAAGAAGTCCTATGGACTCACGTTAACTTAGTTTCTCTCTCCCCATATGCTACCAGACTTGCTGAGTTTATCCAGCATTTTCTGTTACTATTACCTAAAATTTAAAGAAGTGTTCCAATACTGTAGATTTAAAAACCCTCTGATTTGAAGTTAGTGTGACATTACATTGCAGTTCCTGTCACTTAAACAGAATGTCCAAATGTGACACAGCACAGTAGAGGGTATAACCAATCTCATCAACCTCTTCCTCTGACAAATCGGACAACAGATTCACCTTGTTGTTCAGGTAGGCTGGCAGGCAGCCCATTTCCAAGTAGCCAATAAGCTCTTTGAGTGTTTGAGTAACCCGTTCAGCCAGTACTTCCTTGGTCCAGTCTTTTTCCAGTTGGCTCAGGTGCAGGATAACATTGGTTAGTTGGCTGCCCGTCAGCTTCCGCAGTGATAGCTGGTCCCTGCAGACTGCTTTCAGTACTTTTAAACAGAAGGATCTGAAGCCCAGGTCTGCACTGTCCAAGGATCGTAGCCTGCTGGTCTCAGCAGTCCAGAAACTCTGCTGCCATATATTTACAAGATTGCCTCTTATTTGTGGCTTGGAGACGAGTACGGTACCCTCCATTTCAATTACGGGCAGGATATCAATGCACAGGAGTTTCTCCCCATTGTGCTGTACTTTCAACTGCAGGACTTCAGCAGAAGCCTCTGGTCGAATAATGCAATCCAGTAAAGTACTGATCACCATCCAGTTCATACTCTCCAGCACCATCTTATGGAATACCTCAACGATTAACTTTGGTGACAGGTACCTTCCCACAATAAATCGATCCCAATAACTGATGCCTCGGGGAAAATATTCAGTGTTGTCCCTCCGTACCATCCATAGATCAGGGATGTTCAGTATGGTTTCTTCCCCTGCAACTAGGATCCACAGGTTTTCCTCAAGCAGCAGCGGCAGCATCAGGCAAACGTTGTCAGGGGCCACCATTTGGAGATCGTTGTACAGACTACCACTGAGGTACAGCTCTCCCAGGGGCACGCTTGGGTGCTTACTTTGAACAAATTTCTGCAGCTCAGTGCAGATGTTCATTGCGCACTGCTTGGCTTGGTTTAGCTCTACAGGAGGGATTGATCGGAGTGTGTAATAAGCTAGAAGCTTCTCCTGCAGACTGTCGCTGTGGTCAGCTTTACTGCTATCAGGTGTCACACTCTCCAATAAATAATCTTGGCAATTCCCTAGAAAATACAATCAGAGTTAATTGGAACATTAAAAAAATTCAATATATGAATTTTATACTCATCAAGATGAGGAACGTAATTTAACTTGTACGTCCCAAGGGTAGATACAGCATAAGGTTAGATCCAGTAAAGCGGCCTCTAGACTGTCCCATCAAACACTCTCCGAGCAGGTACAGTGCAAATTAGTTACAGGCAAAGAACCCTCAACTTTCCAAATATTGAGGGCAGCACGGTGGCACAGTGGTTAGTACTGCTGCCTCATGGCACCGAGGTCCCAGGTTCGATCCCAAATATTTAGGTGAAACAGATCTGGGAAAAGTAATCTCTGCTGTGGAGTGAAAGTTCAAGAATCAACCTGTGATCTTGCTGGTTTCAACATGGTTCAGAGCTATTCCTCAGTACCTTTATCCACAGAGCTTTTAAACATTCCAAAACTTTATTGCAACTGATTTGATTTCTAGAGAATAGTTTCAATGCACAATGAGAAGTAATTGACAAGAGTGCAGTCCCCGAGGCTAGGGACCTGATGTGTGATATTCTACCTGGAAATTATCTGGATGTATATGGAATAAGAAAGGCACAGAAAGAGGTTAATGAGCCCAACCAGTCCATGCCTGTGGTGTTAATAGTGCACTCATGCTTTCTCCCCTCTTTGCTCATCCAAATCCATTATTGTAACCCTCTACTTTCTCCCTCAAATGCTCGTCTAGCATCCCCTTAAAAAAAGTCTATACTATTCAACCACTCCGTGGTAGCTATTTCCACATTCTCGTCACTATTTTAGTAAAGAAGTTTCTTCTGAATTCCCTATTGGATTTCTTGGTGACAATATTATATTAGCCTCTGGTTACGCTCATCCCAATGACGAATGTGATATAAAATAGTTACTTTAGAGTTACTAGTTAATGTAATGTAGAAATAAGCCACTTTGATTCTTGCAGTTAGGGACAAAGGAATTTGAGACCGCATGGAAAAAGCAGGAAGAGGTGGGTCTATGAGAGTGATGCTGCATTGATAGGGGCCAGAGAAAGGGATTGGAAGTGAGCCAATCAGAATAGATCGAACAGGTCAGGAGGGACATAGGCTGACCTATGTCCGTCGAGTATGTGAAACTTGATACCATTTGAATTGATTTTGCAGAGATCCCTTTGTCTTTTAGTTCAGTCGTTTTCTGGGATGTAAGAAGCTGGATGTCTCTTACATTTCTGTAAGATGATTCAAGCTTGCAAGCTAAATAAATAACTTCTGTTTACGTGCGAATCCGTCTCAACTTTTATTGAGGCCAGACTGACAGAGAAAGAAATTTGGAGATCTACACCAACAGGAGGAATCATTCTCTCTCTATGTACTTTTCGGTCATCCCTCAGCCTTATTTCTTTCAAGAGAAAAAAAAAAAGATTTCCTGCCAATCTTTTCCTGATGTGTATACCCACACATTTCTGGTATAATTCTTGAAAGTTTCCTCTGCACCCTCTCCAGTGCCTGCACATTTTTATATATGGCAAACAGAACTGCACACAAGTATGATCTAGGGGCAGCACATGGTACAATGGTTAGCATTGCTGCCTACGGTGCTGTGGACCTGGGTTCGAATTCTGGCCCTGGGTCACTGTCCCCGTGTCCGTGTGGGTTTCACCCCCACAACCCAAAGATGTGCAGGTTAGGTGGATTGGCCATGCTAAATTGCCCCTTAATTGGGGAAAAACAAATAATTGGGTACTCTAAATTTATAAAAAAGAAAAAAAAAGTATGATCTAACCAAAGTTCTATATAGGTTCAGCATAACTTTCCTAAATTTTAATTCTATTCCTCTGGGAATCAATGATGTGGACCTGCTGTTGTAAGACTTCTTACTGTTCTGGGAATCAAGTCAGTGCTTGGTTTTCTGGCTCTGTTAACATATGGTGCAACATTCAGTGACTGGTGTATTTGTATTTTGATCCCCTTGTTCCTCTGCACCACCTAGACTTGCACCTTCCAAATAATAAGTGAATTCCTATTCTTCTTTGTCAAATGAAATTCAACATAGATAAATTGAGGTAGTATTTTACTATTATTTGCCCATACTGTGTGTTTACTAACATCTTCGTGTAGTTTGTTGGATTCCTCCCCCACTCCCCTCATATAATCTGCAAATTTTAAAATTGTGCTTTTGATTCCAAAATCCGAATTGTTAATGTAAATAGCGAACAGTATTGGTCCCAGCACTGATCCTTGTGGGACACCATGTCCCAACTTCTGCCACTCTCAATAACGCCCCTTTACTTTCGCTGTCTTGAGGCCAGCTCACAATTCATTCTTCCACTTGCCTGAATCCACATTATCTAGCCATATTCATTAGTATATTATTATGGGACATTTTATAGAATACCTTTTGAAAATCCAGATAAATTACCAAGTCTACTCAGTTAACTTCTCAAAAACTTCAATAAAGGCTGAACAAGCTAGATTTTCCCCTTTGAAATTCATGCTGGATATTCATTATTGTATTTCTCTTTTCTAGATGTTCTCGATTAATTTTCATAATAACAATATTGAGCTTGGTCTCCACCTTCTTGAATAAAATAGTTACACTAGTCATCCTTCAGTCCTCTGCCACTACTTTTTCTAATACATTCTTAAATGTTTAGTAATGCCTCTGTTATTTCTTCCCCAAGATTATTTTAAAATAAGTGGATGCAATCCATCCAGAACAGGGGTTTTAATCCAGAGTTTGATTAGTTTATTTAATACATCCTTTTTTTTTTTTAATTAAAAGAGTGCTGATCTCATTGCTCATTTGATCTTCTGTGCCGGTCTACCTGTTCCATCTCCCTAGTAGTTAACAAAGCAAAGCTATTTAATATGTCTACCATATTTGTATCATTATCCTATCTATCCCTCCTATTCCCGAAAGGTCCTATTCCCATGAGTCTTCCTTTTTTCCAATGATGTGCCTGAAAAATATTTTACTATTCTGTTTTATGTTCTTTAATATTTTGATTTCACTGATCCTCTTGGACTTCCGAATTGTCTTATCTCCCAATCTCTTCATCTTCTGTTATTTTCTGTCCCTCTGCTGCCTATATCGCAACAGGAGTAGGCCATTCAGCCCATCAAGCCTACTGCTTTATTCAAATCAATCATGGCTGATCGGTCACTTCTACACTAATCGGAAATCTATCAATCTCTATCTTAAACATACTCAATGACTGAAATCCCACAGCCCTCTGGGGCACAGAATTCCAAAGATTCACAACATTTTGTGGAAAGCAATTTCTCCTCATCTCGGTCAAGAGTGGCATCCCCCTTATTTTGAAATTGTGCCTCCAGGTTGTAGCTCCCCAACTAAAGGAAACTTTTTACCTGCACCTACACTATTCTTTTTTAAAAATAAATTGAGTGTACCCAATTCAGTTTTTCCAATTAAGGGGCAATTTAGCGTGGCCAATCCACCTACCCAGTACACCTTTGGGTTGTGGGGGCGAAATCCACGCAAACCCCACACGGACAGTGACCCAGAGCCGGGATCGATACCCTATTCTTTAAGTATTTTGTAGATTTCAATAAGATCACCTCCCATTCTTTGAAACTTTAAGAATACAGGCCCAGTTTGCCCAATCTCTCTTCATAAGGCAGTCCCACCATCCCAGAATAAGTATGACAAACCTTTATTCTACTCCCTCTATGGTAATAATATCCTTTGAGGTAAGGGAACCAAAACTTCACACACTACTCCAGGTGCGGTCTAACCAAGCTTCTGTACAACTGAAACAAGACCGCAGTTCTCCTATATGCAAATCCTCTTGAGATATCCTTAACATATGCTTTATATCTTTATTCATCTAGGGAGAACCACTAGTGTTGCATTTGTTCTTTCCTTTTAGCTTAATCTATTTTATATTCGCTCTGAACACAGTTTCAAATGTTTGCCTAAATTGTTCCAAATTATTTTAGGAAAAAGGTAGTTTTAAGGAATTTAAGTTATATTAGTAAACATTAGAAGTAAGCTATAGCTTTAGGCAGGCTTAATTTGATGTTTCTGTGCCTGGAAGGATCTTATAGTTAGATTCATACTGGACAAAGATGTTTTTGTGTGTGTGTTGGGGGGTTGGTTAAGTTAAAACTGATAGAGGCAGCTACAGTGTGAAGAGTAAATATAGTTGTTTGGAGCCCCCCCCCCCCCCCTGTTCTTTAGTTTAGCTGGAAGCTATAACACTTGGCGGGGAGGGGTGGGGACATTTCTCTCAGCTTTGCCAGAAGAAAAATCAGACAAAGGAGTAATGATTAAGAAAGCCAGTGCCAGAAATCTCAAGGAAACTGGAGAAATGAAGAGGAGTTTCCAGGGAGCCTGAAGTTAAAGGAACAAAGAGGAACTGGGAGCAGAACAGTGTACTGTTCATTTCAGGTCATAGAACTGTAAAGAAGCTGGCTAGTGAGAAGTCACAAAGATATCTGAAGTAGCTCTAAGGTTTGTGATACTTTGCTACAGTTTTGAGAAGTTAATTGAACGAATTGTGGGAACCGGTGGCTAGATGAGTAAAAGTAGCAAAGACACAAATTTCCTAAAAGGGGTTGGTGTAAATTCTGGAGTAGATTCGCTGGTAGACGTGGAGCAGAAACTGTTCAAAAGAGTCCTTTGAATTCAAATGCAACCTGCTAATGGAAACCCTTATTACAAGAGAAGATTTTAAAATGTGTTTTTGGGATTAGAGTTTGGGGGATTCCGAGGAAGAAATCCACAGACACTAACTTGGTCTCAGAGCAGAGTGTGTATTTGACCACAGCTAAATCAGTGTGCCTTAAAAAATGAACTTGACCAGTGTAGCTTCAAAAGTACTTCTGTCATCCGCATTACAACCTCTCTCTAAATGTCAGAAACACCAAGGAACTGATCATCGACTTCAGGAAGCGTAACACGACACACACTCCGGTCTGCATCAATGGCTCCGAAGTGGAGATGGTCGATAGCTTTAAGTTCCTGGGGGTCACCATCACCAACAGTCTGTCCTGGTCCACTCACGTTGATGCAGCAATCAGGAAAGCCCAACAATGTCTCTACTTCCTACAGAAGCTAAAGAAACTTGGCATGTCTGCATCAACTCTCACAAACTTGTGCAAATGTGCGATAGAGAGCATCCTATCCAGCTACATCACAGCCTGGTATGGCAACTGCTCGTTCCAAGATCGCAAGAAGCTGCAGAGTGTGGTGAACTCAGCCCAACGTATCACACAAGCTTGCCACCCCCACATTGATTCTGTATACACCTCCCGCTGCCTCAGAAGGCTGACAGCATTGTCAGAGACCTCTCCCACCCAGGCATTGCCTTCTTCCAGAACCTTCCATCAGCCAGAAGGTTCAGAAGTCTAAAGACCCACACATCCAGACATAGGAACAGCTTCTTCCCCACAGCTACAAGACTCCTCAACGACTCCCCCTCGGACTGATCTGTTCTCTGTAAGAACACTATTCTCAACGCCCTATGCTGCTCTGGCTCATTTATTTGCTTTGTTTGGCCCCTTGTTCCGTGCTGTAATCAATCACTGTTTGTTGATGTATCATTTGTCAATGTCCTCTGTTGATTATTCTTTTTGTACGTACGTTCCCTCGGCCGCAGAAAAATACTTTTCACTGTGCTTGGTACATGTGACAATAAATCAAATCAAATTAATCTTAAAGCCTATGTGTAACTGTTAAGATAAAGGGGGAGTAAAGGAGTGTTGTATTATAATCCAATTTTTCCATTTTTTTTGTTAAAGTTAATTAGTGGTCTGTGACTCTTCCTCCACGTTTGATTTTATAAAAAGTAAAAGTTGCAGTCATTTGAGCCAGGGTTCCTCCCATCTATTTATATCAACTAGATTGTACCAATTGATGTTTGTCAAGGTTGTTGTCCATTTTATTTTCCCAAGTTCTATTCTCAGTCTCTCAAAATCAGCTTTATCTAATTTCTTCACTTGTTGTCTAGATGCTTTACTTCTCATATCTGCTCAGGTTCATTCCCTGGTACTAGATCCAACAACAAACCTTCCCCTATTTGACTTTTTTTAAAATCAAAAGGCAGAATACTGCAGGTGCTGGAAATCTAAAATAAAAATAGAAAACGTTGGAAAAATCTTTCCTTATTTGAAAATACACATTGGGAACTCCATTTCCTTCTCCCCATACTTACCTTTTCTGTCCAATTAATATCAGGATAGTTATAATTCCTGATGATGATTAGTCTATGTTTTTATATTCAATTCCCTAATTTGTCCTCCTCCACCTCCCTTCCACTAGAGAATTACAGTTTAGGAGCACAGCTTTACCGTGTTCATGGTTGGATTTGGTACTCGGCATTCCGTGCAGAGATTCATCTGTCTGCATGTTCACCAGTTTTGGAGGTGCATCAATCCAGGTGTAATCTTGCTTCACTGGCTGTGTGACTATCTTGTCCAGGGAGCTGTCTGGTGGATCACTGGCCTTGTCAAACATCTAAAAGAATACAAAAGGATCTCAACAAGTTTGCTTTGCTTTGTTCCATGTAAAATCTCAATCGTTAATAACTTGACAGACCTCAATCTGAACAATCCCAAAGGGGTGAATACAGAGTAGTTAAAACAGGGACTCATGATTGATTTGACCTCCACCTTTGTCCAGTGTCATAAGGGACATACTGTCCATACTATAAAATTGTGTGGGTGATGCTGAATTAATGTGATCTGTTCCCCCCTCCCAAAAGAGATCCTCAGCTTATTCATCCCTTTCAAAACATCAACCCACAGATGCGATACAATAGGAAGCCCATAGAAAACTCTTAGCGGTACCAACTCACCCGTTTAACAGCCACCGTGGCAATAGCGAGTACAGCAGCCCCTCCAACACCCAACACCAGCCGGGCATTTGCCAGCAGGAAGTCAATGACATCTCCCAGCCCACTGTCCCTCCACTTTCCTTTTCCCTGAGCGATATTGGCCATCCTGAAGCAAAACTCTAGCTGGGAAAACATTACAAACAATACATTTTAAAACCTTCAATAACAGTTTTACTCAGTTTCTTCCCCGTTCCCAAAAGTAGTAATGTCTGCTGGCACGAGGTTCCATAAGCACCAGGAGTGGTTCCATAAGGAGTCTTCATGAGTGAAAAATATTGATGGGTTTAAAAAAAAAAAAAAATTTAGAGTACCCAATTCATTTTTTTCAATTGAGGGGCAATTTAGCGTGGCCAATCCACCTACTCTGCACATCTTTGGGTTGTGGGGGCGAAACCCACACAAACACAGGGAGAATGTGCAAACTCTGCATGGACAGTGACCCAGAACCAGGATCGGACCTTGGCGCCGATTGATGGGTTACTTAACTGTGGAAGGCACTGCAGCAATGCCAAAATTCTGTAGAACCTAGCCAACACATTCATGGTCATAAAGATACTCAGAACCCAATGAATTACGGAGAAGTGCAGTTACAGTTGGGAGTTGTTCCAAAGGTCTGCCCTGTGCTCAGTGACAATGCCCAAGGGGCTGCTTTGATGTTCACACACTGCACCAGCAATACATGGATAGCAATCAGAAGCGGATCATTTTAGTTTTGTTTAAGTGCCTTAACTCCCTGCTGACCTAGTTTTCATTTTCAAAGGCAGTATTCAACAAAAGAAAAATAGATAGAAGTGTATTCAGTTATCGGCAAGGTACAGAGAAGGGCACATTTAAATCCCAGAATTTATATGAACAACAGATTAGGAAAGATGACAATCCGGAGGCTTTCCTCCCTTGAAAATAGGAGACTGTCATGTTATCAAAGATATTGTACAATACACAAGCATTATAGAATTTCTACAATGCAGAAGGATGCCATTCGGCCCATCAAGTCTGCACCGACTTTTGGGAAGAGTACCCTACCTCAGCCCACACCCCCACCCTATCCCCGTAACTCAGTAACATCACCTAACCTTTTGGACACCAAGGGATAATTTAGCATGGCCAATCCACCTAACTAACCTGCACATCTTAAGACTGTGGGAGGAAACCACACAGACATGGGGAGAAAGTGCGAACTCCACAGTGACTCAAGGCTGAAATTGAACCCAGGTCCCTGGTGCTGTGAGGCAGCAGTGCTAGCCAGTGCTGCCCACCCACCCCATTTACTATCTAGTTATTCTCCTCTCTCACCATTCCGTCACAGTAAACCGAGTGTCCATTGACACCTGTAGCTGCAGCCTTAGGAACAAAGGGTCTTAATGCCACATTAAAAAATGGAAACGGAACTAGTTTGAATATTAGCAGATACTTTGGTTAACTTTTTCCTGCACATCAGAGATGGTTCAGAAGAAGTTTACTGGATTGATACCTAGAATGAGTGGGGTTTTTTGTGAAGATAGGTTGGAAATACAGCCGTTTCCACTAGAGTTAAGAGTATACCTGTGTCTAGGGCAGCACGATGGCACAGTGGTTACCATTGCTGCCTCACTGCTCCGAGGTCCCAGGTGGGGTTACAGGGATAGGGGACAGGAGATTGAGACTAAGTAGGGTGCTCATCAGAGCAAGGGCCAGTGCAGACTCAATGGGCTGAATGGCCTCCTTCTACAATGTAGGGAATCTATGAAAACTTGATTGAAGTATAAAAGATCCTGAACGGTATTGACAAGCTAGGTGTTGAAAGGATGTTCTCTCTTATGGGCGTCGGTCCAGAACTAGAGGGAAACGGTTTTAAAATTAGGAAGTCACCCTTAGAGATGAGAATTTTTTTCTTTCAATGGGGGGGGGGGGGGGGAGAGATGGGGAATGTGGAACTCAACAGAATGTGGAACTGGTTTGCTGTCTCGACTTGGCAGCAAACCAGTGCCATGCCGGCCCGTGCAACAGGGACCGATGGAGCAGTACCGTGCAGAAGCGGGAGAGGGCTCAGAGCCCCACATTATTGTAACCTGCTGAAAGAAATACCAGACCGGCCTCTGGACGGCCAGCACTTGGACCTGCGGAACCCATTTTATAAAGGAAAACTATCATTTAAAAAATAAATATTGGCATTAAAGCAAAATACTGCTGGAGATACGAAACAAAAGAACTCAACAGGTCTGACAGCATGCGTGGAGAGAGAAAAGCGATAACCTTTCCAGTCCAAATGAGACCCTTCGGAACAGATGCTGTCAGCCCTGCTGAGTTTTTTTCCAGCACTTTCTGCGTCTATAGACATAAACGTGACTGCGGCGAAAAAAAAATCCGCATTCGGTTGAGAGATTGACAAAAAAAGTCACCTGGTAATTAATTTAAAAAAATCATAATTCGCAATTTCAAATGGAGATGCACATCTGACCTTAAAAATAACTGTCCAAAGTCAATATTCCCATTTCATAATTAATAATTGATTATAATTAGAGTAATTAATCCTATAATTCAATTTAGAAATTGTTTTTTTTTAAAAAATCTACGACTTACATTTTGGGACGATTGATGTTTAAATCATAGACAGGTGAGCCGGGCACAAGTTCCTGTCAATCATTCAGTGACCGGTGGTGGGGGGGAATCTTTATTGGATGTCCTGGAACCTGACTGTCTCAGACAACGACTAAAAGACGAGCGGCCGGGCTATCACTCGCCACCTGGGGAGACATTTTCAACCGCTTCCTCCAGCTTCGCGCGGACACCCGTCTTTCTCAATTTCTTCTTGGAAGCGACGCGCGATCCACACAGCGCCCCGCCCATTAATAGTGACTGACAGCAGACCTGATCAATCACCGACGGTGGCTGGGCAGTGAGGGGTGGGTGGGAGCTGGAAGGTGACGTCACTTCGAGAGGCGGGAGAACCGGGTGGTCACCGAACCTGATGGCCGCGCTGTGATTGACGGAACTCTGGACCAATCACAGCGTCAAAAGGCCCGGAAGGCGTGGGGAGCGGAGGGGTGGGGCTTAGAGGCGGTTGGTTGAGGGACGCCGCGAACAACTGTCACAGTCAACATGGCTGCAACTGGGGTCCTACCCTTCATCAGAGGCGTAGATTTAAGTGGAAATGATTTTAAAGTAAGTTAGTCACATTATTGTCAATACAAATACACTGTAATTAAGTTGGGTGTTAAATACCAGGGGTTTGTCGCTCAGTTTCTTCAGTCAGTGAGGCTGAAAAGGCCCAGAGCCTCGGCCTGGGTGTCGACCCTTCTCTAATTTAATATTTACGTTCCCATATAATTTGATATATTCCCTGATGTCTGTACAATATCTGCAAAGTGCTTGATACCTTTATATAGTTGTTAATTTAACAGCAACAATAGCTTGTATTTACGTAGCTCTTTTAATAAGAATATAAGAAATAGGAACTGAATTAGGTCATTTAGCTCTTCGTGCCTACTTCCGTCATTCAACAACAGTATGGCTGATTTCCTGTTGCAACTCCCATCTTCCTGCACTATTTCCATTTCCCTTAATTCCCTTAATACTCAAAACTCTATCCAACTCTGTCTTGAATATACTCAAGCGACTGGCATCCACAGCTCTCTGGTCTAGAGAATTCTAAAGATTCACAAGGATGACTCCTTATTCTGTATCTGTGCCCCATGTGTTCTAGAATCCTCAACTGGGGAAACATTTTCTCAGTATTTGCCCTGTCAAGCCCCTTAAAATGTTTAATTTACATCACTTCTCATTATTCTAAACTCCTGGGAATATAGGCTGAGTCTACCTTATCTTGTCACAGGACAATCTCCCCATCCCAGGAGCTAGTCTAGTGAACCATTGTTGTGCTTGCTCTAGGACAAGTATGTTCTTCCTTGGTAAGGAGACCAAAACTGCACACTACTGCCAGTGTGGCCTCTCCAATGTCCTGTGTAATTGTAGTAAGACTCCTTTACTCATACACTCCAATCCCTTTGTAACAAAAATAGCATGTCAATTACCTTTCTACTTGCCTGCTGTAGCTATGTGCTAACTTTATGTGATTCCTGTACAAGGAAATCCAGGTTCCACTGAATGCAAATGTTTCTTAGTGTCTCACCATTCAGAAAATATTATTTAAAATTTTCTTACTGAAATGGATAAGTTTCACCACATTGTGTTCCATCTGCCATGTTCTCTCTATGACCCTCTGCAACATCTCTGTATTCCCCTGTCCACTTACTTTCCCACCTGGGCAGCACGGTAGCACAATGGCTAGCACTGTTGCCTCACAGCACCAGAGTCCCAGGTTCTGTGCAGAGTCTGCACGTTCTCCCCATGTCTGCGTGGGTTTCCTCCGGTGCTCCGGTTTCCTCCCACAAGTCCCGAAAGACGTGCTGTTAGGTAATTTGGACATTCTGAATTCTCCCTCTGTGTACCTGAACAGGCGCTGAAATGTGGCGACTAGGAGCTTTACACAATAATGTCATTGCAGCATTAATGTAAGCCTACTTGTGACACTAATAAAGATTATTAATTATTAACAGTGTATTGTCAACAAAATTGGGTGTGTTACACCCGTCTATGCCTTTAATATAGATTGAGATTACTCTCCGATTAGTCATGATCTTCTTAAACGACAAAGTAGGTTCGAGGGGCTGGTGATCTACTCCTTGTTCGTGTTGTAAATAGCTGATGTAGCAAAACATTCCAAGGTACTTCACAGAATGTTATGGACATTGAGCCACATAATGAGAAATTAGAGCAGATGACCAAAAGCTTGGTCAAAGAGTTAGATTTTAAGGAATGGCCAAAAGCAGAGTAGAGAGGTTCAGTGAGGGAGTGCCAGAGCTTCGTGGCTTGGCAGCTGAAAGAATAACTGCCAATGGTAGAGTGATTAGAACAAGGAACAATACAGCACAGGAACAGGTCCTTCGGCCCTCCAAGCCTGCGCCGATCACGTGTCCTATCTAGACCAATGACCTGTATCCTTCTATACCCTGTATTTTCATGTGGCTATCCAGATAAGTCTTTAAAGTCGCTAACTTATCTTCCTCAACCACCTCACTTGGCAGTGCATTCTAGGCCACCACCACTCTCTGTGTAAAAAAACTTCCCCCATACATCTCCACTGAACCTATCCCCCTTCACCGTGAACTTGTGCCTCTTTGTAATTGTCATTTCCACCCTGGGAAAAGCCTCCAACTGTTCATCCTATCTATACCCCACATAATTTTGCAAATGTCTATCAGGTCACCCCTCAGCCTCCGTCTCTCTAGGGAGAACAATCCAGTTTATTCAATCTCTCCTCATAGCTAATACCCTCCATACCAGGCAACAGCCTGGTAAACCTTTTCTGCACTCTCTCCATGTCCTTCTGGTAGTGTGGTGACCAGAATTGGACACAGTATTCCAAATGTGGCCTTACCAACGTTCTATATAACTGTAACATGGGCAGCATGATGGCGCAAGTGGTTAGCACGGTTGCCTCACGGCGCCGAGGTCCCAGGTTCGATCCCGGTTCTGGGTCACTGTCCATGTGGAGTTTGCACATTCTCCCCGTGTTTGCGTGGGATTCGCCCCCACAACCCAAAAGATGTGCAGGGTAGGTGGATTGGCCATGCTAAAATTGCCCCTTAATTGGAAAAAAATTAATTGGATACTCTAAAATTAAAATAAATAGATAACTGTAACATAATTTGCGAGCTTTTATACTTGATACCCCGACCGATGAAAGCAAGCATGCCATATGCTTTCATTACCACCATTTCTACCTGTGCTACCACTTTTAAGGATCTGTGGACCTGCACGCCCAGATCTCTCTGTGTGCCTATGTTCCTGATGGTTCTGCCATTTATTTTATAGCTCCCTCCTGAATTGAATCTACCAAAATGCATCACCTTGCATTTGTCTGGGTTAAATTCCATCTGCCATTTCTCCACCCAAAAGATTATAATCATATTTTTTTTTCATAAATTTAAAGTACCCAATTCATTTTTTTCCAATTAAGGGGCAATTTAGCGTGGCCGGTCCACCTAGCCAGCACATCTTTGGGTTGTGGGGGCGAAACCCACGCAAATTCCTCACGGACAGTGACCCAGAGCCAGGATCGAAACTGGGACCTCGACGCCGTGAGGTAGCAGGGCTAACCCACTGCGCCACCGTGCTGCCCTAAAGTCATATCCTTAAGAGGCCAGAAATTGAGGACTGAGAAATCTAATTGAAGTTGTGCAGCTGAAGGAGATTGCGGAGATAATGGGTGAGGCCATGAAACAATTTAAAACAAGGATGAGAATTTTAAAATTAAGAGGTTGCTTGACTGGTTGACTGGGTGCCAATGTATGTTCGCAAATCCAGGGAGTCGAGTGCTATACATGACCTCAGTAACCAGGTGGAGTGCATGGGACCTGGTGTGACATGGGCAACAGAATTTTGAATAACTTTGAATTTGCAAAGTAAAGAATGAGGAAGACCAGCAGGACATGCATTGGAATACTTAAGTCAAAATTTTTCAGGGTTTCATTAGCAGATGGGCATGGACAAATTTGGGTGTTACATTATTGTCAAATTTAATGTGTCAATAGTTTGTGAATCCCTCTTCCTGTCAAAGTTTTAAGCTGTTATCAAGATGGTACTTTGTTCATAACAATAAAAACTTTACATGTTATATTTCCAAGTTATTAATCGTAGTTTAATTTTTCTTTACACATAATTTGCTGGTGAAATAATGCAAATAAATAAAGGAATTTCTTGTAAAATGAAACAGTTCTGCCTGGTGCTCTCCCAATATTTATATCTCAAGCCTAATCATTTACATTACCTATTCATTTATCTCATTGCTGGTTTGGGACCATATTCTACGCAAAGTGGCTGCTGTGTTGCCTACATTACAATGGTGATTTAAGCATCATGTTGATTTCTCATATTTATTTAGAACATGAGTAGCTATGAGCTTGTCAGTAGCTGGCCTATGGGAGTACCATGTTTGTGGAGGATGGGAAAGGTTAATTAATATGATCACTTTTGCAATAGCATGGTGGTTAAAATCAAATCTGTCCTGATACTTCAATTCTCTCATGGTTAGGTTTTTAACTCAAAGTCTGAGATTGACCAGTTCAGTTCCTTATGATTCTCTAGTATGGAAAATTACAGCAGTATTACAAAACTAAATGATAAAGATTGTTACATTTAACTTTCAATATTAAGTGCGGAAACATGATTCTGAACCGCTTACTAGTGCTTCTCTCTTTCCCCGCCCCAAGTCGATGTCTTTGTTATTTTTAATATGAAAATAGAAAATGCTGGGAATACTCAGCAAGTGAGTTTGCATCTGCGGAGAGAAATAGCTTTAACAATTCGGATCAAATTGCCTTTCATGAGAATAGTATTTTGCTTTTCATTGTTTATAACTTTGAGATTCACTCTCTGGCTAGTGATATACTTTATAATTATTTCTAATCGTTTTACATATTTCTATAAGAGTGAACATTTCACAATTATTTTGCCGCCTTTTCCCTGTTTTAGAGGTGCAAGCAAGATGTGTTTGGGGAAAGGCCAGTTTTTAAGTACTCATGACAGATGTGCAACGCTAAAGACTTATTTCAGACCCCAAAACCCACCAGCAGCTGGCTACATTAGACATTTGTAGCATTTGGGAGTTTAAAGAAGTCAATGCACAAAATTGATAACAAAACTTTGGAACAAAATAAAGTACTGCCAGTGAAACCACTATTTTCAGTAATGCACTGTATTATTGCCCAATGAATCAAAAATATGTCAATATAATGGTGCAGCATTTATGTGCTGGGGGTTGATCTGCATTAGTTATAAAACTAGAATGATAAAATAATATTTCAATGTTCCAATATTTAATTGTTTTCTTTGTTTACAAATATAGGTTATGGTGCAGAAAAAAAGGCTGTTCAGCCCATTGTGTCTGCACCGGCCAATACAGATGAAAAATAGATTAACCGCTCATTTCAATCCAATTTCCAGCCCTTGGTCTGTAACCTTGCAGGTTATAGCATGTCAGGTGCAGACCCAGGTACCTTTAAATGAGTTGAGAGCTTTCGCCTCACCACCAACTTAGTGAATTCCAAACACCCACCACCCACTAGGTGAAAAGGTTTTTCCTCATGATCCCTCTAATCCTTCTACCAATTACCATGGATCTATACTCCTGGTAATTGACCCTTCAGATAGCAGAGATAAGTCTTTCCTATCCTGTCTAGACCCCTAATAACTTTGTACACTTCAAGTAGGTCACCCCTTAGTCTCTGTTCTAAGGAAAACAACCCTAGCCCATTCAATCACTCTTCATAGTTGCAATTTTCAAGCCATGGCAATATTATTGTAAATCTCCTCTGCACTCTTTCCCGAGTAATTATGTCCTTCCTGTAATGTGGTGAACAGAACAGTACACAATACTCCAGCTATGCCGAAACAAACATTTTGTACAGTTCCATCATTAGATGCCTACTTTATATTCAGTACTTCGTCCAAGAAAGGAAAGCATACCATATGTTTTCTTGACCATCTTGTGTCCTGCTACCTTCAAGGCCCTGTGGACATGTGCTGTAAGGTCCCTCGCCTCCTCAACCCCTCTTAATACCATACAATTTATCAAGATTCCCATGCTTTGTTTACTCTCCTCAAATGTATTACCTCACACTTTTCCACTATCAACTACATGGCCAATTTTTGTGTCATCTGCAAATTTCTCAATCATGCCATGCACATTTAAGTCTATATCATTAATATATACAATAAACAGCAAGGCCCCCAACACTGAACCCTGTGGAACACCTCTGGAAATGATTTTCCATTCGCAAAAGCACCCATCAACCATTACCCTTTGTTTTCTGTCACTGAGCCGAGCCAATTTTCGATCCAACTCGCCAACTTCCCTTGCATACTATGGGGTCTCGCTTTTCAGACCAGCTTTCCATGTGGGGCATTGTCAAATGCCTTACTGAAATCCATGTAGACAATATCTACTGCCGTACCCTCAACATTTCTCAAAAAACGTTCTCAATTTTTTATTAAATTAGTAAGACACGATCTTCCCCTTAACAAAACCATCCTGACTATATCTGATCAATTTGTGCCTTTTTTGATATTTTTTTAATTAGAGTTTTTTCATTTTTACAAATAACACAATAAACCCTGAAAACTGATAACTTACTGCATGAATATTTCTCCATATATGAATACAGAAAAAAACAGGAGCACACCAACGTAGTTGGTTCAGTTTAATCATTATGCTGCTGCCTCTGTTGACAGAAAAGAAACATTGAAATGACAAGTGAGAGGATAAGGGAAAAAAGGATAAAGCTATGGAAACATGGCAGGATGGTGCACACCCTCCTGAACAGCATGTTAAAGAAACCTTGTCGGTGTGAGTCAGACATCACTGAACCTATATATTTGAGATAGGGGTCCCATACTTTTCAGAATGCATCTGATTTGGATCAGAGTATGCAGGTTAGGGATTTCATTGGGATACATTCCACGATAATTCAATGCCAATTCTGAACTGAGGGAGGACATTCTTCGGCAAATGTTAGGATATTATACAACCTTTTTATTAGCTACAATTATCTTTCTATCTGGGAGCCCCAGACGTAAAGAGAAAAGGATCAAATTTTACGGCCATATCGAATACCTTCTCGCGTTTTCTAAGTACACCAGAGTAGTAGGATTTATGTAGATTACCTTGCACTTTTGGCACAGCGAAGGTCAAACCTGTGTCTTAGGCTTGGTGTGATGTGCAGATGGTGTAATACTTTAAATTGAGTCTCCTTCATTCTGTTACAGCCTGAGATTCCATTGGCATTTTCCCATACTACCCCATGTATCCTCATCAATATTCACAACAAAATCTTTTTCCCTAGACTGCAGAGTCTCTGGGATATTCACACAAGATCTAGAATACAAAGTGACAGAAAACCTGTTGATGAATTGCTTGCGTTCTGTGGATGTCAGGATTTTTTTAACCAGTGTGACATATTCAGTGAAATGCAGAGATGTCTTATTAATAATCTTTATTAATGCCACAAGTATGCTTACATTAACACTGCAATGAAGTTACTGTGAAAATCCCCTAGTCGCCACACTCCATCGCCTGTTCAGGTTCACTGAAGGAGAATTCAGAATGTCCAAATTACCTAACAGTATGTCTTCAATATCTTTTTTTTAAAAATATGTTTTTATTAAGAATTTTTTAACAACAATATTTTCCACCTTACAAACAACACCCCCCCCCCCCACACACCCGTAGCAAAGAAAATAAAAAGAGCTCGCGTGGCAAGACATGAACATGGCAAGTCAATAAGATACAGAACTTTGTACATTGGAATCTTCCCGTACATGTCAGTTTCCGGATCATTCATGTGCTTTCTTGCTCAAATGCCCCCCAGCGGAACCCCCCTCCCTCTTTCTCCCCCCCCTCCCCCCTGGGTTGCTGTTGCTGCTGTTCGACCTTCATCTAACGCTCCGCGAGATGATCTAGGAACGGTTACCACCGCCTGCAGAACCCCTGCGCAGACCCTCTCGAGGCAAACTTTATACTTTATCCTTTCCAACTTGATAAACACTGCCATATCATTTATCCAGGCCTCCACGCTGGGGGGCTTCGCCTCCTTCCACATTAGCAAGATCCTTCGCCGGGCTACTAGGGACGCAAAGGCCAGAATGCCGGCCTCTTTCGCCTCCTGCACTCCCGGCTCGTCCACTACTCCAAATAGTGCTAGCCCCCAGCTTGGCTTGACCCGGACTTTCACCACCTTAGATACTGTTCCCGCAACTCCCCTCCAGTGCCGGGCATGACCAAAACATATGGACATGGTTCGCCGGACTTCCTGAGCACCTCCCACATCTGTCCTTCACCCCAAAGAACCTACTCAGCCTCGCCCCCGTCATAGGCGCTCTATGAACCACCTTAAATTGTATCAGGCTAAGCCTGGCATACGAGGAAGAGGAATTAACCCTACTTAGGGCATCAGCCCATAGCCCCTTTTCAATCTCCTCCCCCAACTCCTCCTCCCATTTACCCTTCAGCTCCTCTACCAAAGCCTCCCCCTCTTCTTTCATCTCCTGGTATATCGCCGACACCTTGCCCTCTCCGACCCATACGCCCGAAATCACCCTATCTTGAATCCCCTGTGCCGGGAGTAGTGGAAATTCCCTCACCTGCCGCCTCACAAACGCCCTCACTTGCATGTACCTGAAAGCGCTTCCCGGGGGTAGCCCAAACTTCTCTTCCAACGCCCCTAAACTCGCAAACGTCCCGTCAATGAACAGGTCCCCCATTCTTCTAATCCCTACCCGATGCCAGCTCTGAAATCCCCCGTCCATCCTTCCTGGGACAAACCGATGGTTGTCGCTGATCGGAGACCACACCGAAGCTCCCGTCGCACCCCTGTGCCGTCTCCACTGCCCCCAGATCTTTAGCGTTGCCGCCACCACTGGGCTCGTGGTATACCTTGTCGGCGGCAGCGGTGCCGTCACCAGTGCCCCCAGGCTCGTTCCTTTGCAGGACGCCATCTCCAACCTCTTCCACGCCGCCCTCTCTCCCTCCATCACCCACTTACGGATCATTGCCACGTTGGCTGCCCAATAATAACCACCCAAATTCGGCAACGCCAACCCTCCTCTATCTCTGCTACACTCCAAGAACCCCCTCCTTACCCGCGGGGTCTTGCTCGCCCACACAAATCCCGTAATGCTCCTGCTTATCCTCTTAAAAAAGGCCTTAGTAATCACAATTGGGAGGCATTGGAATACAAAAAGAAATCTCGGGAGGACCACCATTTTAACCGACTGTACCCTACCCGCCAGCGAGAGTGGCAACATGTCCCACCTTTTAAAATCCTCCTCCATCTGTTCCACCAACCGCGTCAAATTAGGTTTGTGCAGTGCCCTCCAGCTCCTAGCTACCTGAATGCCCAAGTATCGAAAGCTCCTTTCCGCCCTCCTCAACGGTAGGTCGTCTATCCCTCTTCCCTGGTCCTCCGGATGGATCACGAAGAGCTCACTCTTTCCCACATTGAGCTTATAGCCCGAAAAGTCTCCAAACTCCCGTAGGATCTGCATTACCTCAACCATCCCCTCCACTGGATCCGTCACATACAGCAACAGATCGTCTGCGTACAGCGGCACTCTATGTTCCTCTCCCCCTCGAACCACCCCCTTCCATTTCCCCGACTCCCTTAACGCCATGGCCAAAGGTTCAATTGCTAATGCAAACAGCAGAGGGGACAGGGGGCACCCCTGCCTCGTCCCTCGGTGCAGCCGGAAATACTCCGACCTCCGTCGGTTCGTGACCACACTCGCCACCGGGGCTTTATACAGGAGCTTAACCCAACTAATAAACCCTCCCCCGAACCCAAACCTCCTCAACACATCCCAGAGATACTCCCACTCTACCCGATCAAAGGCCTTCTCCGCGTCCATGGCTGTCACTATCTCTACTTTTCCCTCCACCGATGGCATCATCATCACATTTAGGAGCCTTTGCACATTAGTATTTAACTACCTGCCCTTTACGAATCCCATCTGGTCCTCGTGAATCATCCCCGGGACATAGTCCTCAATCCTCATGGCCAACATTTTTGCAAGCAACTTAGCATCTACATTAAGGAACGAGATCGGTCTATACCACCCACATTGCAGTGGGTCCTTATCCCGCTTCAAGATCAAAGAGATCGTCGCCTCCGACATTGTCAGGGGCAGGGTCCCCCCCTCCCTTGCCTCATTGAAGGTCCTTACCAGCAACGGGGCTAACAGGTCTACATACTTCCTGTAGAACTCCACCGGGAACCCATCTGGCCCCGGGGCCTTCCCTGCCTACATGCTCCCCAGTCCTTTAACCAGCTCCTCCACCCCAATTGGCGCCCCCAAACCAACCACCACCTGCACCTCCACCCTTGGGAACCTCAATTGGTCCAAGAATCGCCACATCCCCTCTTTTCCCCCTGGGGGCTGGGACCTATACAGTTCCTCGTAAAAGGCCTTAAAAGCCTCATTCACTTTCCCTGCACTCCGCACCGTGGTTCCCCTGCCATCTTTGATTCCGCCTGTTTCCCTCGCTGCCATCCTCTTACGGAGCTGGTGTGCCAGCATCCGGCTTGCCTTCTCCCCATATTCATATATCGCCCCCTGTGCCTTCCTCCACTGTGCCTCTGCCTTTCCTGTGGTCAACAGGTCGAACACCGTCTGGAGACTTTGTCTCTCCCTGAGTAGTCCCTCATCAGGAGCCTCTGTATAGCTCCTGTCCACCCTTAAAATCTCCCCCACTAACCCCTCCCTTTCCCTGCCCTCTCTCTTCACCCTGTGAGCCCTGATGGAGATTAACTCTCCCCTGACCACTGCCTTCAGCGCCTCCCATACTACTCCCACCTGCACCTCCCCATTGTCGTTGGCCTCCAGATACCTTTCAATGCACCCCCGCACCCTCCCGCTCACTTCCTCGTCTGCCAGCAGTCCCACATCCAACCTCCACAACAGGCGTTGGTCCCTCTCCTCCCCCAGCTCCAACTCCACCCAGTGCGGGGCATGGTCTGAAATGGCTATGGCCGAATACTCTGTTCCCTCCACTTTCGGGATCAAGCCCTGCCCAGAACAAAAAAATCTATCCGGGAGTAGGCCTTAGGTACGTGGGAAAAAAAAAGAAAATTCTCTGGCCAAAGGCCTGGCAAATCTCCACGGATCTACTCTCCCCATCTGATCCATAAACCCCCTAAGCACCTTGGCTGCAGCCGACCTCTTCCCCGTCCTAGATCTGGAACGATCTAATGCTGGGTCCAGCACCGTGTTAAAATCCCCACCCATTATCAAGCTCCCTACCTCCAGGTTCGGAATACGCCCCAACATCCGTTTCATGAATCCCAGTTCGGGGCATATACATTCACCAGTACCACCTCCGTCCCCTGCAACCTACCACTCACCATCACGTATCGGCCTCCCTTGTCCGCTACTATGTTCTTGGCCTCAAAAGACACCCGCTTTCCCACCAGTATTGCCACCCCACTATTCTTCGCATCCAGCCCCGAATGAACACCTGGCCCACCCATCCCTTCCTTAACCTGACCTGATCTGCCACCTTCAGATGTGTCTCCTGAAGCATGACCACGTCTGCCTTCAGTCCCTTTAGGTGCGCGGACACTCGGGCCCTCTTAACCGGCCCATTTAGGCCTCTCACATTCCACGTGATCAGCCGGATTGGGGGGTTACCCCCCCCCCCCTGCCAACTAGCCATCTCCTATCTTAGGCCAGTCCCGTGCCCGTGCCTCCCGCACCGTCCAGTCCCCCAGGGGGGGAACCCCCACCCCGACCACCTCTTCCATTTTCAGTTCCCCCTCGGACAGTGCAGCAGCAACCCTAGAATCCCCCCCCCCCCCCCCCCCCCCGCCCGCTAGATCCTCATCTAGCTCTTTTGCTCCCCCATATTACTTCCGTGAGTCAGCTGACTTCTGCTGACCGTGACTTCCCCCGCCTTCCCGTTGATCTCCCCCGTGTGGGAGTCTCTCCTCCTCCTTACCTTCCTCCATCCCCCCCCCCCCCCGGCCCCTTTTGGCGCGGGAAAAAGCCCGCGCTTTCCTGAACCAGCCCCGCCCCCTGTGGCGTAGCTCCTGTTGCGGCCATTATCCCAGTTCCCTCATCCCCGAGTCTCACCTCCCTCCAGCACCGACGCCCACATTCCCCATCATCATCATCTCGTCTACAGAAAAGAAAAAAGGAAATTTTAGGAATTTTAACTAGAACTCTACCCACATCCCCATCCATCATCCCACCCATGAAATATTCATTACCCATATTTACAACCCCATATACAACCAACATCTCCCCCCACAACCACATCCCCTCAGTTCGAGTCCAGTTTTTCCGTCTGAATAAAGGTCCAAGCCTCTTCTGGCGTTTCAAAATAATGGTGTCGGTCCTGATAAGTGACCCACAGTCACGCAGGCTGCAGCATGCCGAACCTGACTTTTTTGTGCAGCACCGCCTTGGCCCGGTTGAAGCCAGCTCTCCTCTTTGCCACCTCTGCGCTCCAACCCTGGTATACTCGGATCACCGCGTTCTCCCATCTACTGCTCCGCACCTTCTTGGCCCATCTCAGCACACTTTCTTTGTCCGCGAAGCGATGGAACCTTGCCACTAACGCCCTTGGCGGCTCATCAGCCTTGGGTCTCCTCGCCAGAACCCGGTGAGCCCCTTCCAGCTCCAGGGGGGTCGGAGAGGCCTCCGCTCCCATCAGCGCATGGAGCATCGTACTCACATATGCCCCGGCATCAGCTCCCTCCACTCCTTCGGGAAGACCCAGAATCCGGAGGTTCTGCCTCCTCGACCTGTTCTCCAGGACCTCAATTCTCTCGGCCCACCTCTTGTGCACCGCCTCGTGCGCCTCCACCTTTACCGCCAGGCCCAGGATCTCGTCCTCGTTGTCATTCATTTTGTCTTTCACCTCACGAAGCTCCACCGCCTGGGTCTTCTGGGTCTCCTTCAGGCCCTCAATTGCCAACCGCATTGGCGCCAGCACCTCCTTTTTCAGCTCCTCCACACAGCGCTTAAGGAACTCCTGCTGGTCAGGCCCCCATGCTGCTCGCTCTCCACCCTCCGCCATCTTGCTTTTTCCCCCTCTATGTTGCCGCTGTTCCAGAGCCTCTTTTTTTCGTCGCTCCACCGCTGATCTCGGCCATATATCGAAAGGGGGGACCTTACTGCACCTTCCCACACGGGATCAATTCAACAAAAGTTGGAGCCCAAAAGTCCGTTGTCGCGGGAGCTGCCGAAACGTGCGGCTTAGCTCTGCATCGCCGCAACCGGAAGTCTTGTGTCTTCAATATCAAGCCAAATGGAGGGAATGCCCACTCTGACCCATTCCCATGTGAATTTAAGATGCAAAGTTAACTGAAACATCTTGATATTCAGCATCCCTTAACCCTTCTTTGAACTGGGAAGCTGCATTTTGGCTGGTTTTAAGCAAGGTTTCTTTTTGTTCCAAATAAAAGAACTATGCACCCCATTAATTTCCTTTAGGACCTTAGCAGAAAGTAAGATTAGCAGCATCTGTAAAGTATACAATAACCGAGGCAAGACATTCATTTTGAGCAGTGCTAGCCTGCCCACCCATATATCAGTAAGGAGGCCGAAAGATGTAGATCCCACTTTTAATGCAAGAAAGGGGGGGAGGGGTGGGTCATACAAATGCCTGAAAGAGGGTTAATAAAAATACCCAAATAAGTAAAACCTGAGGTTCCCATCTAAATGGCAAATTAGCAAAAGGGGAGGTGTCCCTCAGCCTTTGCAACGTCATGACCTCAGACTTCATAAAACTGATTTTATAACCCATGAAGAGATTGAATCTGCCCACCACATAAATAATAGCGGGAACAGAATAGATGAGCTCAGATGGCTTGACAGCTGGTTCGTGATGCAAAGCAAGGCCAACAGCTCGGGTTCAATTCCTGTACCAGTGCAGTGAAGTTATTCATGAGGGTCCCGCCTTCTCAACCTTGCCTCTTGCCTGAGGTGTGGTGATCCTCAAGTTAAGTCACCACGTCAGCTCTCCCCCTCAAAGGGGAAAACAGCCTATGCTCATCTGGAAATATGGCGACTTTATTTAATAACCTCCTGACCTTATTACATGAATTCTGGCACTTTATGAGGCCAGTCTGATAACCCTGGATAATCATAGGGTACTCTGGATCATAGAATTCTTTCTAGTGCCGTGCCAACACCTTAGACAACAATTTCAAATCTATATTCAGGAATGCGGATTTGCCTATAGAATGCACACTTACCTACCTTCAAAATTAAGGAAATATTCGCTTCACGTAGCGTCTGTGGCATCAGACCTGCTTCAAAAGAGTGATTATACAGACCAGTCAAAGGCTCTATTATCAAGTCTTTAAATTCTTTGTAAAATTCACATCCAAAGCCATCAGGCCCTGGGGCCGTACCAGATTGAAGTTCCCTCAGGGCAAGAGCCACTCGCCAGAAATGGGAGCATTCAGGATCAACCTTTGGTCATCAGAAATTGTTAGGAGTTTAAAGAAGGAGAAGAAACTCTCCACATGCATCAATGCATTCTCAGACAGGTCTGTTTTCGAAAAGTTGACATGAAAACCTTTAAATGCCCTGTTAATGTCCCTTCTGTTTCTCTGGTGTCTTGCACAAAGGGAATAACCCTGCAGTCTGCCCTGTTCCTAATAAGAAAAAACAGAACTCCCTCCTCTTGTTTCCAAACTCATAACTTTTGTTTGGTAACTCCTCTCAGCATGTTTAGTCAACAAGGATTCCAGTGCCATCCGAGTTGCATTAATTTCTTTCAGCAACGATTGGCTAGGATTCCTGTCATACTCCTTCTCTGTTTTAGCCAATTTTACCTCCAACTGGCGCTGTCCCTGTAGCATTTAACACCTTCTGTTGGCTGTATACAAAATTACCAAACCCCGAGCATAAGCCTTGCTAGTTTCCCACAGAGTTGAGGAGCTTACATCAGAGAGAATTGACTGAGTAGAAGAGAACAAATTCAGTTTTAAAAGTACAAGATAAAGTAAATCTCCCAAGGGTGGAGGGATGGGTCCCCTTGAGTAAACCTGTGCCTTTCTAAATGACAGTTTATCTTGTCTCTCAGAATTGTTTCCAATAATTTTCCCACCGTGGAAGTCTGACTGGCCAGCCTATAGTACTCTGGCTTACCCTCATACCCTTTTTAAATAATGGCAAATGTTTGCAGGCCTCCAGTCCTCTGGTATCTCACCTATATCCACCGAAGATTGGGAAATGATCCTCGGAGCATCCACTATTTCCTTCCTGGCTTCTGGCTTCCTTCACCAGCCAGGGATACAATCCATCTGGCCTTGTTGATTTATCCACCGTCAAAGATTCTGGTCCCTCCAGTACTTCCTCTTCAATATGCTTATTTAAAAAAAAATAAAAAAATTTAGCATACCCAATTATTTTCTTTTCCAATTAAGGGGCAATTTAGTGTCGACAATCCACCTAACCAGCACATCTTTGGGTTGTGGGGGTGATTGTGGGGCCGGGATTCGAACCCGGGTCCTCAGTGCCGCAGTCCCAGTGCTAACCACTGTGCCACATGCCGCCCTTCAATATGCTTATTGTATTTCCTCCTTTGTTGTATTTGCTCCCACTGTTTATCTAACAACACAAAACTGTTATTTTAGACAGTGTCTTTGCAATTTTTGATAAATAATGAACCAGTTGCAGTCGTGTCCTTTAGTTATGTAATACCTGTTGAAGCAACAGATGCTGTATATATAAGTAACAGTGAAATCTTTTGATGCCTGACAAAGACCTGTTACATTTTAATTGCTAATTCATAGTTCTTTTCCTTTCTAAGGGTGGATATTTTCCAGAACACGTTAAATGCATGACCAGCTTGAGATGGCTGAAGCTGAACCGGACAGGACTCTGCTACTTACCAGAGGAATTAGCTTCTCTTCAGAAACTGGTAAAGCATCAAGTTGGATTTGATACATGATATTATGATGTGTAGTAGTGTTCTTTGTCAATAGTTTTCCTTTGGTCATAGTCTTTACGTGTTTTAAAAATTAATTCACAGGATGTGAGCCATCATTTATTGCCCTTCCCTAATTGTCCCTTGCTAGGCCGCTTCAGAGGGAATTTAAGAGTCAACCACATTTCTGTGAATCTGGAGTTACATAAAAGCCAGATTCCCTTCCCTAAAGGACATTGATGAATCAGATGGATTTTTACAACAATTGACAATGGTTTTGTGGTCATCATTAGATTCCAGACTCAAATTTCACCATTTGCCATGCCGGGTCCCCAGCGCATTACCCTGGGTCTCTAAATCACTAATCCAGTGACAATATCACTGCGCCACTGCCACCCCTACATCTGTTGCCAGAAAAGTAGAGGGAGCAGCAATGGACTCCAGCTTGGTCAACATCTCACAGCTACTTAGGATTACAGGGGAAAAGGAAATTATTGCAATTAAGTACCAATCTATGGAATTACATGTTACGCTTGCCAGCAGAGGAGGAAAGACTCTGGAATCCTGAGTAGTCGTTTTGGGAGACCAGGGAGGAAGTCGGCCAGGGTTCCTGCTTCTCCTTACTATCAAGAGACTACTCTGCTGGTAACTATTTTTGTCGGAGAACGATCAAGCTTGGTGTGATGCTTCTCATCACCTAATAGCCTTCTGACTTTGTGTCAAGGTGTATATATGAAGGGAGGAAGGAAGGAATCGCTGGGCCTTATGAGGAAATTGTTCCATCTGTAAGGTGTACTATGCTGAAAATTGGGTTATATTAGTTATTCTGGTGGAAAATTCTATGTTCTGACTCAAAAGCTTTGGATCTTGTTTAAGATAAATTATAAGAGTGGGAGAGAGACACACTGGGCAATCTGTTTTCAAAACTGGTCCATCATCTGTGTCATTGTCAATTTTATATGCACACTACAAATTAAAGGAAACATATAAAATGATTTACTCCACTCTAACTTGGAATTCTTTTGGCTTTGTTGCAGGAACACTTGTCAGTAAGTCACAACAGCCTGACGACACTTCATGGGGAGCTGTCTAGCCTGCCATGCTTGCGGGTGAGTAATTAATAAAGCCAAGAATTCTGGAAAGCACTGTGGGAACCGTAATTGCAACCGTTGTACTACTAATGAGCTATAAAATCAACATTTTTTTGAAAGGATTATGTCTTAATGGTGGATGCCTCCTTCACAGTTCCTGGCCCTGACCTAAATTCCAAATCTCTCTGATGCCTATTCAATGTGCTCAATTTCACAATTTTACCTCCTATGATCCTGGGGAATCACTAGATTGTCATACCTCATCGTGTCAGAAAACTTCATGGTTATAAATATATAATTGGTATTATGTAACAGACATACAGGTCATAAAGTTCATGAAATAAACTAATAATAGCTTTTAAAGTAGACTCTGAATTCTGTGATCCATTTGAGACTCCAGTGTATTAACATGATTAATCACAAAAAACAGTACAATCAAAATGTTTTCCCACATTATCTGAGAATTGAAGTTGTGTGTAATGTACTCTGTGCTCTCTGTAGGCCATTGTTGCCCGAGCTAATAATCTGAAGAATTCTGGTGTTCCTGATGACATTTTCCAGTTGGATGATCTCTCTGTGCTGGTATGTTGACTGAAAGGGTTTGGTATAGACCAGTCATTGTGTGCAATTTGGGGGAAACCTGTTGTGAATAAAAGAGCCATCTGGGCTTGTGCTTTGAGATTAACTTAACAATAAAATGAAAACCCATAATAGCAGCCAGGAGTGCATTTGAAGTTCTGTTTGTTGCATATTTGGTACATAACTGATATAGAGAAAATATTAATAAAATTCTGGTGCTTCAATTCTTTCTTCATGTCTTTTTTGGATTCTTTGCAAATGCAATTGAGTACTATTAACAAATATGGCAGAAGCATCCATCCTATCCAATTTTATATCCTTTCAAATGATTGATACGATTTTGTGGGAGGTGAAGTGCTCCAATGTTTAACCGATGGCTCTCCTCCTGTGTGAACTGAGATGATGAGTGACAGCAGGCTTTTTAATGGGTTAACGTTAAATTTAGTTCATTTTTTGTCCCATTTCCCCCATGATACCTGACCTCCAGCTCAGCGTGTCCCGAGGTATAAGGTCAAAGATTGGAAGCGATGATGTTGGTAGGATTCAAATTTATTGCATTTTATAAAATAAATTTAGAGTACCCAATTCTTTTTTTTTTCCAATTAAGGGGCAATTTAGCGTGGCCAGTATGGACGATAAGGGAATAGTGTAGAGTGGTTTCACAGGTCGGCGCAACATCGAGGGCCGAAGGGCCTGTACTGCGCTGTAATGTTCTATGTTCTATAACCTGCACATCTTTTTGGGTTGTGGGGGTAAGACCAATGCAGACACAGGGAGACTATGCAAACTCCACACGGACAGTGACCCATGGTCGGGATCGAACCCAGCTCCTCGGCACTGTGAGGCAGCAGTGCTAACCACTGTGCCACCATGCTGCCCTAGGATTTGAATTTATAATGCCACTTCCATGATGCAATGTTGGATCTAAGGAGTGAAGGTGGAGGAATAGTTAGTGGTTTAATTATTCTTCATCTACAGCATTCTTAAATAATTTATGCAATGTTTGTTAAATGGGAATGCAACTTGCGGTAATTGCTTGAGATGTATGATCTGTGCATTAAAACATAGGACAAAAAAATATGTTCAATACAAACAGTTTTTGAGAGAGGATTTTTTCCAAACAAAATTGAACTTCTGTTTTGAAATTTGTGTCAACCAAAAATATGTTCTTGTGTTTCAGGACCTCAGCTATAATCAGCTGACTGAGATTCCTAGGGAGCTGGAGAATGCGAAAAACATGCTTGTGCTCAATTTGAGCCGTAACAGGTAAGCTCATGATAAAAACGATAGGGAATATAATTTTGTATTTTTCCTTTTTTTTCTTTAGTTATAGAAAAATTAATAACTCAAATTAATAACTTTGTTATAAAACAAGAGAATACGGTCATAATCTGAAAAAAGGTTAATTCAATCTAAGGCAATACTTTGTGCAAGAATGAAAACAATCAAGCTAGAGAATGTTGCTCTTTTTAGCCTTAGTTTATTAGCTCTGATTACGTCACCTTTGCTCACGAGTCGCCAGGTATCTTTCTGATACCGCCACGTGGTTCAAGTTCAAGTTATGATTAATAAGTCAGCCCACCGCTTCGTAAGATTGAAATCAACGGTCATTTATCATATACAACAAGTAACGTTTACACAATAATCCTACTATCTATATAATAAACCTATCACTTGGCAATTGAACCTCTGGCCATGGCGTTGAGAGACTCCAGGAAATGGAGAGGGGTGATTAGAGGGGGAGAAGAACACCGAGTCTCGTTATATGCGGATGACCTATTGTTATACGTGTCGGACCCAGCGGGGGGAATGATAGAGATTATGCGAATTTTGAGGGGGTTCGGGGATTTCTCGGGGTATAGGCTAAACATGGGGAAGAGTGAATTATTTGTGATACATCCAGGGGACCAGAGTAGAGAGATAGAAGGCTTGCCTCTAAGGAAAGTGGAAAGAAACTTCCGATACCTGGGGATTCAGATCGCTAGGAGCTGGGGAACCTTGCACAGACTTAATCTGACACGGTTGGTAGAACAAATGGAGGAGGACTTCAAGAGGTGGGACATGCAGCCTCTATCGCTGGCGGGCAGGGTGCAAGCAATTAAGATGATGGTCCTCCCGAGGTTCTTATTTGTATTTCAATGTCTCCCTATACTAATCACTAAGACCTTTTTTAATAAAATAGACAGGAGCATCACGAGCTTCGTGTGGGCAGGGAAAGTTCCGAGAGTAAGGAGGGGGTTCCTTCAGCGTAGTAGGGACAGAGGAGGATTGGCACTACCGAACTTGGGCGATTACTATTGGGCCGCCAATGTGGCAATGATACGTAAATGGATGATGGAGGGTGAGGGAGCGGCGTGGGAAAGACTGGAGAGAAAGTCCTGTAAAGGGACGAGTTTAGAGGCGCTGGTGACGGCGCCGCTACCGATCTCACCTAAAAAGTTTACCACGAACCCGGTGGTGGCGGCAACATTGAATATCTGGGGACAGTGGAGGCGACAGAGAGGGGTGCGGGGAGCCCTGGTGGGGTCCCCAATCAGGAACAACCATAGGTTCGCCCCAGGAAGAATGGATGGAGGATTTCAGAGCTGGTTCCAGTCGGGAATTAGGAGGGTGGGAGATTTATTTATAGATGGGACTTTTGTGAGCTTGGGAGCATTGGAGGAAAAGTATAAGTTGCCCCGGGGAAATTTCTTGAGATATATGCAGGTGAGGGCATTTACTAGACAACAGGTGAGGGAATTTCCATTGCTCCCGACACAGGGGATACAGGACAGGGTGCTTTCAGGGGTGTGGGTCGGAGAGGGCAAGGTGTCAGAGATTTACCGAGAGATGAGGGAAGAGGGGGAGGAGTCGATGGGCGAACTAAAAGGAAAGTGGGAAGAAGAACTAGGGGAGGAGATAGAGGAGGGTATGTGGGCTGATGCCCTAAGCAGGGTAAATTCCTCTTCCTCATGCGCCAGGCTTAGCCTGATTCAATTTAAGGTGCTACATAGAGCACACATAACGGGAGCAAGATTGAGCAGGTTCTTTGGAGTGGAGGACAAATGTGGGAGGTGTGGCGGGAGCCCGGCAAACCACGCACATATGTTTTGGGCATGCCCGGCACTGGAAGGGTATTGGAAGGGAGTGACGGGAGTGATTTCGCGGGTGGTGAAGGCCCGGGTCAAACCAGGCTGGGGGTTAGCTCTATTTGGAGTTGCGGAAGAGCCGGGAGTGCAGGAGGCGAAAGAGGCCGACGTTGTGGCCTTTGCGTCCCTAGTAGCCCGGCGCAGGATCCTACTCATGTGGAAGGAGGCGAAACCCCCCGGACTGGAGGCCTGGGTAAATGATATGGCGGGGTTCATTAAACTGGAGCAGATAAAGTTTGCCCTGAGAGGATCGGCTCAAGGGTTCACCAGGCGGTGGCAGCCATTTCTCGACTACCTAGGGGAACGTTAGAGGGAAGACAGATGACCAGCAGCAGCAACCCAGGGGGAGGGGGGGGGGGGAGGGTTAGTTTAGGTCAAAGATAAAGGGGTTTTGTTACTTGTGTATTGTTTAAAATTTCTGTATTGTTATTGTTGCGTTTGCTTTGTAAGAGGGGAAAAATTGTTGTTTGGGAAAAAAATTTCAATAAAACATTTATAAAAAAAAAAACAATAAACCTATCACTACTGGCCAATACCTAACTTTAGGAAGAGCCCACCAGGTCAGGGAAATGAATGGCTTATCCAATCGGATCTGGCCCGCGGGATTCAAAAGGCTGCTACAGGTCGATGGCTAGGAGTCTTTACCGGATAGCGATCGCTGGATTCAAACTTACAGTTGCCGGTTGCTGTTCTTGCGAAGGTCTCGAGCAGGCGAAGAAGGGAGAGAGAGAGAGATCTGAACTTGGCCCCTCACTTTATAGGGCCCAGGGACTTCCCGCCTCCCGGGGCGGCCATTGACCCCGAGTCCCAAGTGATTGGACTTGTTCCCAATCACTGGGGTCGATACGTCAAATTGCGAGGCGATTCCCCGATCGGGGGGGGGGATGGTCGTTCACCTGCCTTTGTTTCGGCCACTGCAGGCGCCGACAGGTCTGGCCCGATTCAATTGCTAATATGTTGCAATTGTTCCCGGGGATAGCTGATTAAACTGCAGATGTCTGGGTGGATGGGCTGTTAATAGCCCTGAGTATCGATCTGGGCCAACTTCCCCAGAGCCGAATATGCTATTCTGTCTGCAGCTGTCCGTTTCTGTCTTGTTACCTGCTTTTCCCAGCAGCCTTTCCGGTTAGCCATTTAAAATCTGGTTTTGGCCAAATTAATCGGGAAGCAGCCATTTTACGTGGCTACAAGAAATGCATTTTTCAATATACATAAATGTGTGGTATCTTTGTGGGTATTCTATTATTTGTTCAGAACTGCAACAAAGGTCAGAGAGAACATAGGTGCACTTTGTATTCTCCCCTTCCCTGGGATGCTGAGATTGAGTATCACTTTCTGGATACTGGCGCTCTGATTTTAGTTAGCAGGACAATGTGTGTGTTTGATTCTTTGCTTTTCTCTTTTTAACTGCTCAAAGATTGAGCATTCATTCTAGAGAACTGAAGATACAATCTTGTGTCATGAACTTTCAAGAGAAAATGGGCCAATATACGAACTGAATCTTCAGTTTAACGAACCGATAGTTATTCAGCTATATTATTAGAATTTCTTTGTGTTTATAAGAGGCACTTTCTCGTTTTTTTCCTTTTTATCCTTGCCCAGGAGGTGCGATGTTTACTCGCTTGAACTTTGCTAGTGAGGTGTTGGCTGCTTGAAGTTATAGGCCTGAATGTAATTCTTTGTTCAATTCTTCCTCTACAAACAGCAAGGAAAGATCCTAGCTCCAGCTCGAGGCTACATCGCTGTCCTATAGCTCAATATTGATAGCACGAGGGCTGGAACCCATCTTACTAAGCCAGAGCGATGTGTCATTGCCGGAGCATATTACATTCCTGGAATACTTGTCTGCCCTTTCTAATACTTTTGCACCATGGTACTATTCCAGCTTCTAATGCCATGTATTTCTTTGCAGTATCGACAACATCCCAAACCAACTGTTTATAAATTTGACGGATCTGCTTTACCTGGACCTAAGCGATAATAACCTAGAGAGTCTGCCTCCTCAGATGAGGCGTCTGGTTCATCTCCAGACACTGATTTTGAATAACAACCCACTCATGCATGCCCAACTGCGGTAAGGAGCAACCAGCAGAAGATCTCTGCTGCTGCATAATTACACAATGTAAAATAATCAAGAATAACAAAGTACGTTGAATGTGATGAATGTAAGAAATTGGCGTATTTTATATTTTTTGCAGTAATGTTATTAAAACCTCAGTTAAGGTGAATACAGACAGTTGACTGCCAGAATAATGATTACGATGTAAAAGTGCGCCAATCCTTTATTTGCAGGTGAAGTATTCAGCTAATGGATCTGGAGAACCATTTACTTGTTTACAGTTAGTTAGCGAATGGAATATTGTTTAGGTTTGAAGGGCCCCCTGGGGTGTAGATAATTTGAGGGGTATTGTGTTCGGTCCTGGTTAAACAAGTCAAGGAACATCTTGTAAGAAGGGACAAGAGAATGCCTTATGTTTTGGGTACAGGTGACGTAGTTAATGGGACGAGCCAGGTCTGTCTGAAAAGTCAATAAGTTCTAGAACTCTCAGCTGAGCAGAGGTTTCAATTTGGTCCTGAATGGTTCTCTCTCCGAAGATGCGGCGCAGAGAAAGGCAAGTAAAACCTTGGTTGTTAACTTTATTTGTTTATTTTTAAAATACGTTTAGAGTACCATGGCCAATCCAATTATCTTGCACATTTTTGGGTTCTGGGGGTGAGACCCACGCAGACACTGGGAGAATGTGCAAACTCCACACAGACAGTTACCCGGGGCCGGAATTGAACCCGGGTCCTCGGCGCCATGAGATTGCTGACCACTGCGTCACCGAGCCGCCCCAACTTTATTCATGAGTGGAATTTGATATATATTAGTTTACTTAATTGGAATATAGTGGCAGGTTTAGGAAGTAAGTTAATTTACTTAAGAACTGTTAACTGTAAAGCTATTCCGTTGTTGCCAATGTGGTTAATTCTGTGATTAAATTAAAGGTTGCTTTAACATAAAAGATACCTATTGGTCAGTGTTATCAGTCCTGTGGTGCAGTAACATTTCCTCACATATTTACAAATTGAAAATCGTTGGGTTCTCGTTTGGAATCCTACCAAATGATTCTGATGAACTAATGGCACCGTAATAGAGACGAAAACCCTGAAATTTTCAGAAATGTTAGATGCTGTGGTGAGAATGCCTATGTTTATAGTTAGTGAATTAAGATAGGCTGAATGTCCCTTCTCATTTGTCTCTTGTGATTTCATTGACTGGCAATAATATAATGCACTGAGCAGTGTGATATTGAGACACCTTAGACTAGGAAGGCATGATTTTCCCTTGAGGAACCATGATGGAATAGTGACTGAGTTTTGAACTTAAGAAAAGTTGGGTCCAGTGCACTTTGCTTTGAGACTTGTGGAGCTGGGAGACTGACTTGATTCTTTAAATTTTTTTTTAAAGTGCTCAAATATATTTTTTTTCCAATTAAGGGGCAATTTAGTAGGTGGCCAATCCACCTAACCTGCACATCTTTGGGTTATGGGGGTGAAACGCACGCAAACGCGGGGAGGATGTGCAAACTCCACACGGACAGTGACCCAGAGCCGGGATCGAACCTGTGACCTCAGTGCCGTGAGGCAGCAGTGCTAACCACTGTGCCACCATGTTGCCCCATACTCTGCACATCTTTGGGTTGTGGGGGTGAGACCCACACAAGCACTGGGAGAATATGCAAACTCACACGGACAGTGGTCCGGGATTGAACCCAGGACCTCGGAGCCATGAGGCAGCAGTGCTAACCATTGCGCCACCCAATTAAGACCGAACACAATTAAGTCCCTGATTGACTTAATTCTGATACCTGTCTAATTCAGTGTATTGCTGTCTTGCAGGCAACTTCCTGCAATGACTGCTTTACAGACATTGCATCTCCGGAATACGCAACGCACACAGAGCAACCTGCCCACGAGTCTGGAAGGCCTGTCCAGTTTGCTAGGTAAGCTGAGCTCTTTGTTACATTGTGCTGTTAATGCAAGTTTGAATAAATCTGTTTGAAAAATAAATGACCTGTTCTCATAAATTAATGCTCTTTTTCACAAAGCCGTTTGTAGCATTATAACCCCAGCTCTTGCAATTTTCTATAAACTTCTGTTTCAACCTCAGCCTTGCAGTTCTTGAACTTTGATGTCCATTACGCATTTGCCTCAGGCTTCCCCGATTGCTGCTCACACACCCTAATGCAAAAGCAGACACTGCATTTAACCAATAACTCAACATAAGCCATAACTCTCTAGTTTAAAGTTATTTTTACCTTGTGCTCTGGGGTCAGTCTCTTCCCCACTTCAGATGGGAAAGTGTTGAGTTTTTGCTTCTCATTTTTGAGACTGCCCAGTGTATTCTATTCACTTGTGGTAAGCCAGCCATGTACCACATCCTGAAAGAACCCATGACCACACAGTTGCTTGGTTGCAATCCTAATGAATGAGCCTGTTTACGCCCAAAAAACTCCTTGTCCCTCCCTGTTACATTTCCCACCCCAACAATATATAGTTTTTTAAATTTTTATAAATTTAGAATACCCAATTCTTTTTTTTTCCAATTAAGGGACAATTTAGCGTAGCCAATCCACCTAACTACCCCTTTGGGTTGTGGGGATGAAACCCATGCGTTCACGGGCAGAATTAAATATATCTAGTCAATGAACTGTTTCATTAAATTTCACTCTGTACCAAGACAGTAGTGTTTTTAAGTCCTCTTTCGTACAATACAGAGCAGCAAAATTGACACAAGTAAGTTTGGGCTGGACATATCCATGTGCCTGTCTGGCAGCACGGGCACTGATGATACTTTGCTATCAAAGAAGGTATGCAGAAGATAAGCCTACTATTGATCGTGGTGCCTTGTTTAATTTGCAGATGCAGCTCCATACCATTCTTTCCTTCCTCTTTCAGCTTATGTTATCTATGTTACATGGGGTCACCACAATGTTAGTTGATCACTCTCTCATGTCAACCATTAATGTTGGATTTGGTAGGTAATTTTACAGCCAGATGCCTTTCCTGCAGATAACCTCCTTCATTTATTTGGCCTGGAGATTTGCACTGAAGTGTTGGCATGCCTGCACCCGTGACTGGATTAGAGACAGCTCCATACTATAAGCTGGATATTCTATTATTGGTCTTAAAATTATTCTTTGAAACACTTAATTGAATATCCACATTGAGAGTGCATAGGTTTTCTGGATGATAAATTATTTTACCAATGGGTAAGGTTTTGTGTCAGCAGATTTCTTAGTGATTCCCATCACACAATTAGTTTGGTGACAATAACACCGCTCGTGATTCATTCACTGATGTTTTTTGTAATAACGAGCTTTACCACTGTGGCTGCTTTTGGTCTTTGATTTATAAATCAAATAAATCATTATTTATTAAATGGTGATATGCAAATAATATACCTGGTTCCCAGACTTTAACTACTTCCAAGAATGCTCCCTGAAGTCAGAGAATTGTGGTGACTCTGTGTGGAGTTTGCATTTCTCCAGACCCTTGAATACTCTGGAGTTAAAGAGAATCCAGTTCTAATGTCTGAAGAAGAGTCATATGGACTCGAAAGGTTAACTCGATTTCTCTCTTCACAAATACTGCCATACTGCTAAGTTTTTCCAGCATTTCCAGTTTTTATGTCCGATTTCCAGCATCTGCAGTATTTCACTTTTAGTTTAAGGTTTCATAATAAACCTTGGCCTGTGCTTATATAACACAAAGATTCATAATTTGTAGATTGCACATTCAGCTGAGGCTACATTTGTACTTGTTTACCCAGCTTATACTTCTTTCATCCATTGTGTCTGGTACAAGTGTTGTTTCTTGTACAATAAGCACTTGGGACAAAAGAGACAGAATTAAGATTTTACTTTCTCTCCCATTTGCTCTACCATTACAAATGTTAAAAGAAAAAAATATATTATCATTTATTTTAGTAGTATGATTTTACATCATTAAGCCATTATGATAAGTTCATCAATGACCTATATTTTCTGGAACTATAAATACCTACCTGTTCTGTGAACCATATGTATTCCAGTAGAATCAGACAAATGTTTTGACATCTCAAAAAAACTTTGCTTGTTTCTCAGATGTGGACATTTCCTGTAATGATCTCAGCCGGGTGCCTGAGTGCTTGTATACCCTTTCTTCTCTACGCCGGCTGAACCTCAGTACAAACCAGATCTCCGAGCTCTCACTTTGCATTGATCAGTGGACACAACTGGAGATGCTGAACTTGTCCCGTAACCAGCTGACTTCACTTCCTGTATGAATGTTAAATTTCATTATTGATGTTTAATTTAATGTAGTGCATGTCTTTTGTTCTGATTGTTTTCTGGAAAGATAACCTCAGCTGTTATTGTGGATGGTGTGAAAGATTATTTTTACGGTCCTGATCCTGTTTCATTGCTGAATTCATTTGAGATGTTTGATGTAAGATTTGCAATTCCAGAGACCGTGGCCTTTTTCTAACAGCCGAAGAAATGAGGTGGTTTGGACAGGCAACATTGCAGGAAGCTGAGACAAACATATCTGCCAGGAACCGGGTTTACGTAGAATTCGTTGTCAGCCTAATTTTAAAAAAAATTCATTTGCAGGATTTGGGTTTTGTTGGCGAGGCCATAATTTATTGCCCATCCCGTATTGCCCTTAGGAAGGTGGTGGTGATGAGCTGACTCCTTCAACTGTTGTAATCGCTGTAGTGTGCATGCACCCACAGTGGTGCTAGGGAGGGAGTTTCAGGATTTTGACCAAGCGACTGTGAAGTAACTGCAATTATAGTCCCAGGTCAGAATGGTGTGGTGAGTGATTTAGAGGGGGTGCTGATGTTCCCATGTGTCTACTGCCCTTGTCCTTCTGGATAGTAGTGAGCGTGGGTTTGGAAGGTGTGCCTAAGGAGCCTTGGTGAGATCCTGCAGTGCATCCTGTAGATGGTACATAATGCTGCTACTGTACATCGGTGGTGGCGGGATTGAATGTTTGTGGATGGGGTGCCAATCAAGTGGCTGCTTTGTCCTGGATGGTGTCGAGTTTCTTAAGTGTTGTTGGAGCTGCACTCATCCAGGTAAGTAGTGACTATTCCATCATACTCCTGACTTGTGCCTTGTAGATGGTGGACAGGCTCTGGGGAGTCAGGAGGAGAGTTACATGTTGCAGGGTTCCTAGCCCCAGACCTGTTCATGTAGCCACAGTAGTTATATGGTAGTCCTATTCAGTATCTGGTCAATGGCAACCCCAGGATGTTGAACGTGAGGGTTCAGCAATGGCAATGCCATTGGAAGTCAAGTTCGATGGTTTAATTCGCTCTTGTTTGAGATGGCCATTGCCTGGTGCAAATGTTATTTGCCATTTATCAGGCTAGGCCTGGAAATTGTCCAGGCTTTGTTGCATTTGAACATGAATTGCTTCAGTATCTGAGGAGTCACGAATGGTTCTGAATGTTGTGCAGCCATCAGTGAACATCCCTACTTCAGACCTTGTGTAAGGAAGGTTATTGACAAAGCAGCTGAAAATGGTTGGGCCTAAGATACTACCCAGAGGAACCCCTGCAGTGATATACTGGGATTGATAATTAACCTCCAGCAACCAAAACCAACTTCTTTTGTGCCAGGTATGACTCCAACCAACAGAGATTTTTCCCCTTAATCTCCATTGACCTCAGTTTTGCCAGGGCTACTTAATAATAATCGCTTATTGTCACAAGTAGGCTTCAATTAAGTTACTGTGAAAAGCCCCTAGTCGCCACATTCCGGCGCCTGTTCAGGGAGGCCAGTACAGGAATTGAACCCGTGCTGCTGGCATTGTTCTGCAATAGCCCTCTGTGCTAAACCAGCCCACTTGGTGCTACACCTGGTCAAATGCTGCCTTGATGTCAAGGGTAGTCACTCTCTATGCAGTGGCTTCACTGCTTCATTGACTCCTGAAATGCGTGTGTGTTAGGTGATGGTGAAATTGGGCTTCACTGTGTCAGAATCAAACACATTACCAATATGAATGATAGGTGAGAGATAAACATCAACCTTGGCAGAACTTCCTCTGCTCTTCAAACTAATGCTCTTCTAATAGTGGCCGTGGAATCTTTTATATCTACCTGACAATACACACAACCCTGGTTTAATATCCTGCTTTCATCTCTTGCTGAAGTTCCATCGGTTACCCTGTCAGAACTTACACCGGTTCCCACATGAATGTGATGCCTAGTCAAACTCCAGCCGCAGTCCATGTTTTCAAAAAGAAAATTGATGCCAAAAAAAGTAGCCTTCCGTCCACTCTACCAACTCTGCAAGCAAATCCTAAATTAGGCTTTTTGCAGCTTTCTCTTCCTCCTTTAATCCATTCATCCTCAGCAAACCCCAGCCAAATGGGAAAGCTAAGCAACATATTTTTCTGATACCCACACCAAGTGTCAGTCAAGTGAACGTGGAACAAGGCAGTGGGTGAGCAGGTGCTGCCTGCATGTTGGGGAAACACCAAGATACCTGTGAACTTGGAGCTAGGTCTGACCCCAGGCAAAGATAATTAAAGTCCTTGGCATGTGCTGCTGTTGTGTGTGAAATCTCTTCAAAATGTGTATGCGCCTGTAATGGAGCAAAAGTAACTTGCCCTTCAATTGCTGAATGATATAAGTGAGAGTATTTGCAGAGAGGTTATGTCCCTTTCAAGTATTTGAATAAATGTGACACAAAATGTAAAAAAAAAAAGGGTAGTCACTCTCTCATCACTTAGAACCATAGAATGAATAGAACCTAGCATTCACACAGTGCAGAAAGAGCCCATTTGGCCCATCAAATGCACAGACCCCCTGAAAGAGTACCCTACTTCGTCCCACTCCCCTACCCTATCTCCGTAACTCCACCTCACCTGTTCATCTTTGGACACTAAGGGGCAATTAATATGGCTGATCCACCTAACCTGCACATCTTTGGACTGCGGGAGGAAACCCACGCAGCGGGCAACATGGTGGCACAATGGTTAGCACTGCTGCCTCACAGCACCGGGGACCCGGGTTTGCAGATGATACGACTGTGGTGGGTTGTACCTCAAACAACGACGAATCAGACTACAGAAGGGAGATGGATCACTTGGTTGCATGGTGTACCGGAAACAACTCTCACTAAATGTTGGAAAGACCAAGGAACTGAATGGCTCCGAAGTGGAGATGGTCGATAGCTTTAAGTTCCTGGGGGTCACCATCATGAACAGTCTGTCCTGGTCCACTCACAATGATGCGACAAGTCAAGAAAGCCCAACAACATCTCTACTTCCTACGGATCCTCTCCGGTTGCATTACAGCTGGTATGGCAACTGCTCGGCCCAAGATCGCAAGAAACTACGGAGTGTGGTGAACTCAGCCCAACGCATTACACAAGCTTGCCATCCTCCCATTAATTCTGTATACACCTCCCGCTGCCTCAGGAAGGCAGACAGCATTGTCAGAGACTCCTCACACCCAGGCTTTGCCCTCTTCCAGACCCTTCCATCAGGTAGAAGATACAGAAGCCTGAAGACCCGCACATCCAGACATAGGAACAGCCTTCTCCCCACAGCTACTAGACTCCTCAACGGCTCTCCCTTGAACTGATCTGTTCCATGTAAGAACACTATTCACGACGCCTTATGCTGCTCCTGTTTGGCCCTTGTTCCGCGCTGTAACCAATCACTATTTGTTGATGTACCATTGTCAATGCACTCTGTCGATTATTGTTTTGTCTACTTTGTACGCGCTGTGTACATTCCCTTGGGCTGCAGAAAAATACTTTTCACTGTACTTCGGTACATGTGACAATAAATATCAATCAATCAATTCCAGCCGTTGGTCAATGTCTGTGCGGAGTCTGCACATTCTCCCCGTGTCTGTGGGTTTCCTCCGGGTGCTCCGTTTTCCTCCCACAATCCAAAGATGTCCAGGTTGGGTGGATTGGTCATGCTAAATCGCCCCTTAGTGTCCAAAAGGTTTAATTGGGATTAGTAGGTTCTGGGAGTAGGGAGGGTGCTCTTTCAGGGGGCTGGTGCAGACTTGATGGGCTAAATGGCCTCCTTCTGCACTGTTAGGGATTCTATGACACGGAGAAAATGCAAACCCCACACAGAGTCACCCAAGGCTGGAATTGAACCCGGGTCCCTGGCGCTGTGAGGCAGGAGTGCTCACTACTGTGCGTCCCCTAAATTCCAGACACTTCGACCAATTTATTACTCAAAACATTTTACCTAGATGCCCTTATCTGTGAGATGAACAAAGGACAAACACAAATTCACGATTCAACTCCAGTTTATTTTCAAACACAGTAAAACAGTTTTTGCTTAAATTATCTAATCTATTGTATGCCTTAAGATTTTTAATGAACTGGATCGAGCTGTGGGTCAAAATCTCGGTTGTCTCCGGGCCTTCGTCTGCGAAGGTGGGTCTCGCGTGCTGCTTCCTTCTGTGCTCTGGTCCACCACTGATCTTCTCCGCTGCCTCTGCATCGAGCCTTCACTGGGGAGGGTCTCTGGAAGCCTCTTCCTTATACCCCTCTTCGTGCCCTTCCAGAAGCTTCTCTGGTCGGTCTGGGGTTGGGGTCGCAGATTGCAACTCGGCAGGATACCAGGAACCCACCCCCAGGGATCCATATTCAGGTGCATTGTTCACACCTGAGTGGCAGGAAATCTAGGTGCCAGAAAATCTGACTTCATTTGGGCAACCCACAACAATCGATCCATTTGAATGGGACCGATTATCTTCAACGTCTTGTTTGCAGAGCAGGCCCAAGTTTGCCCCGGCTGTCTGTCTCAGTGTATTCAAACTTGGCTGTTCAAATTTCCATCAGGCCTGTGGTTCTGACTATGGTTTAATTTAAAGTGTCCAATTCTGTATCTAAAATTCAGGCCAGTGGCCATTTTACCACAATAACTTTCTATTAGATCACCTCATTTGAGATCAATTCAGCACAACAAATCTAAAAATTACTGTTGTCCTTTTGTACTTGAGTGTGGATACCAGAAATGTCACTGTCCTAAATTGATTTGAGACTGCTGCAGCACGGTGGCGCAGTGGTGAGCTCTGCTGCCTCACAGCGCTGAGAACCTGGATTAAATCCTGAACTCGGGTCAATCGATCCTCGTGCTCCCCCACCGTCTCCTCCATCTTTTTGATTGCCAGGCCCTGTGTCACTGGCCGTGTGGTGTTTGCACATTATCCCCGTGTCTGTGTGGGCCTCACCCCCACAACCTAAAAGATGTGCAGGATAGGTAGATTGGCCACGCTAAATTGCTCCTTAATTGGAAAAAAAAATTTGGTACTCTAAATTTATTTTTAAAAAGGAGACTGCTACAGCATAATAGTTTCATGCTTGTGTGAGATTATGCTTTGGTGCGGTATGACAATGAATGCTCTGTTTTCACTGGTCTAACTTGCAGATTTAAAAAAAATTATGTTTAGATCTGAAGCGCATTATATCGATGCATGTATGTGATTTATTAGGAGTGAGGGAAAATGCAAGTATGACTTTGTGTAAAAACACTTTTAATTGCAGGTACCATTCATTGATACTCTGTGGTGTTTGATGGCAAAACATGCATGAGTACTGAGGAAATGGTCAAGAAATGGGCGGTGGAGGAGGGGTCGGTTTGGGGGCAGATGGAGGCAGCGTTGTGTAAGGGGACGAGTCTGAGAGTGCAGTCGTGGCCCCCCTCCCGTTCTCACCGGCCTGGTATTCGGTGAACCCGATGGTGGTCTCAGCTTTGCGAGTCTGGAACCAGTGCAGGCAACGTTTCAGGTTGGAAGGCATCTCTCTGTGGGTGCCGCTGTGCGATAATCATAGGTTTTTGCCAGCAGGGCTGGATGTGAGGTTCCGAGGTTGGCAGCGGAAGGGGATAGAGTACTTCAGGATCTTGGTTGTAGGGGATAAGTTTGTAGGCCAGGAAGAGCTTGAGGAAACGTATCAGTTGCCTAAGGGAAATGGGTTCAGGTACCTGCAGGTGAGGGACTATGTGAGGAGAGAGGTGCCGTCCTTCCTGGGGCTGCTACCTCCGGTGCTACAAGATAGGTTGCTGACATTGGGGTGGGGAGAATGGCAGACATTTATGGAGAGCTAATGGCGAGGGAGGGCATGCCGGTGCAGGAGATCAGGCGTAAATGGGAGGAGGAGCTGAGTGGGGTGGTGAGGGCCGGGCTGTGGAAGGAAGCCCTAAAGAGGGCGAACGTGTCCTCGTCATGTGCAAGGCTAAACCTCATTAAATTTAAGGTTGTGCATAGGGCCCACATGACGGTTGTGAGGATGGGACGGTTCTTTGCAGGGGTGGAGGACAGGTGTGGGCGGTGTGCGAGGGGGTCCGCGAATCATGTTCACATGTTCTGATGGGGTTCTGGCAGAGGTTCTCTGATGTTATGTTCGAGATAGGGGTGGCCGTGAGTCCGGAGGTGAGGATATTTGGAATGTTGGAAGAGCTGTGAGTCCAGGTGGGGAGCGAGGCTGATGTCTTGGCCTTTGCCTCTCTGATAGCCTGGAGTCGGATTCTGTTGAGCTGGCGGGACTCGGAGTCGTCAAAGGCGGAGGTGTGGGTGAGTGACCTGGCTAAATTCCTGGACTTGGAGAAGGTTCCTCTTATGGGGACCGGAGGAGGGGTTCACCCTGAGGTGGAAGCCATTTATCGGCTTTAAAGTGAATTAAGGTGTCAGCGGGGTGGGGGGTTAGTTTTTTTTTTCTTTGCTTCAGGGTGGGGGGTTGGTTCGAGATAGTGGGGGGGGAATTAAGGGGCGGGGAGAGTTGTGTGCTTGGTATCAGTGGCTGCAGTTGGCTTGAGTTTCTGTATCTGGATTTCTGATATTTTTATGCACATAAATGGGGATGAATTTCTTCAGCCAGAGGGTGGTGAATCTGTGGAACTCTTTGCCACAGAAGGCTGTGGAGGCCAAATCACCGAGTGTCTTTTAAGACCGAGATAGATAGGTTCTTAATTTATAAAGGGATCAGGGGTTATGGGCAGGAAAATGGGGATGAGAAAAATATTAGCCATGATTGAATGGCGGAGCAAACCCATTGGGCCGAGTGGTCTAATTCTGCTCCTATGTCTTATGGTCTTAACCGCAAAATGCCTTTAATACAAATATATCTTTTTTAAAAAAGCAATAGCTTCTCCAGATTTATCCATCAAGTCTTTTAATCATCTTAAATATCTCATGTAAATCACCCCTTATTCGTTTGATCTGAGGAAAAATGAGCTAACTTCCTATCCTTGTAATTTAACCTATCATTTTGGTGAATTTACATTGTACCTCCTACAATGTCAATATATCTGTTCTGAGGTGTTGTACTCCAAATTCAATGCAGTACTTCAGATGAAGTCTGACTAGGGCTTTGCAGATTGGGGCTCTGAGGAATAAAATCAACATTTCATGAACTGTTTTGGTTACTATGCAAAAAGAACTGATGGCGATGAAATGACTAACAAATTATGCGTATTGAGGGTGGCAAAACCCTTAAAACATATGTTTGCAGTCTGTACAGCTCCAAAACCATATGTATCTTTTCCTCTTCAGTCAGCCATTTGCAAGTTGGTAAAGCTGAAGAAATTGTATTTGAACTCGAATAAGCTGGACTTCGATGGGATCCCGTCAGGCATTGGAAAACTGGCAAGTTTAGAGGAATTTATGGCAGCCAATAATAACCTTGAACTTGTCCCAGAAAGTTTATGCAGGTATGAGCTTTGTTCTTTCTTCAGCTTCTGCTGGCAATTAAATGTCCACAAGTCAACCTAGCAGTGTTCAAAATGCATTTATCTCCATGATCTTCAAGGCACTAAGTCATGCTGGGAGAGGAGTAGAGCATTAGTCATTGGAGACTCCATAGTTAGGGGGATAGATAGGAGATTCTGTGGGAACGAGAGAGACTCGCGGTTGGTGTGTTGCCTCCCAGGTGCCAGATGTCTCGGATCGTGTTTTCGGGATCCTTAAGGGGGAGGGGGAGCAGCCCCAAGTCGTGGTCCACATAGGTACCAACGACATAAGTAGGAAAAGGGATAGGGATGTAAGGCAGGAATTCAGGGAGCTAGGGTGGAAACTTAGATCTCGGACAAACAGAGTTATTATCTCTGGGTTGTTCCCGTTCCACGTGCTAGCGAGACGAGAAATAGGGAGAGAGAGCAGTTGAACACGTGGCTACATGGATGGTGCAGGAGGGAGGGTTTCAGATTCCTGGATAATTGGGGCTCATTCTGGGGTAGGTGGGACCTCTACAAACGGGATGGTCTACACCTGGACCAGAAGGGTACCAATATCCTGGGGGGGATATTTGCTAATGCTCTTTGGGAGGGTTTAAACTCGTTCAGCAGGGGCTTGGGAACCTGAATTGTAGCTCCAGTATACAGGAGGTTGAGAGTAGTGAGGTCATGAGTAAGGTTTCAAAGTTTCAGGAGTGTACCGGCAGACAGGAAGGTGGTTTAATGTGTGTCTACTTCAATGCCAGGAGCATCCGGAATAAGGTGGGTGAACTTGCGGCATGGGTTGGTACCTGAGACTTCGATGTTGTGGCCATCTCCGAGACATCGATAGAGCAGGGACAGGAATGGTTGTCGCAGGTGCCGGGGTTTAGATATTTCAGTAAGCTCAGGGAAGGTGGTAAAAGAGGGGGATGGGTGGCATTGTTAGTCAAGGACAGTATTATGGTGGCAGAAAGAACGTTTGATGAGGACTCATCTACTGAGGTAGTATGGGCTGAAGTTAGAAACCGGAAAGGTGAGGTCACCCTGTTGGGGGTTTTCTATAGGCCTCCGAAAAGTTCCAGAGATGTAGAGGAAAGGATTATAAAGATGATTCTGGACAGGAGCGAAAGTAACAGGGTAGTTGTTATGGGGGACTTTAACTTTATCAAATATTGACTGGAAACGCTATAGTTTGAGTACTTTAGATGGGTCCGATTATGTCCCATGTGTGCAGGAGGGTTTCCTGACGCAGTATGTAGAGAGGCGAGGCCATATTGGATTTGGTACTGGGTAATGAACCAGGACAGGTGTTAGATTTGGAGGTAGGTGAGCACTTTGGTGATAGTGACCACAATTCGATTACGTTTACTTTAGTGATGGAAAGGGTTTGATATATACCGCAGGGCAAGAGTTATATCTGGGGGAAAGGCAATTATGATGCGATGAGGCAAGACTTAGGATGCATTGGATGGAGAGGAAAACTGCAGGGGATGGGCACGATGGAAATATGGAACTTGTTCAAGGAACAGCTACTGCGTGTCCTTGATAAGTATGTACCTGTCAGGCAGGGAGGATGTGGTCGAGCGAGGGAACTGTGGTTTACTAAAGCAGTTGAAACACTTGTCAAAAGGAAGAAGGAGGCTTATGTAAAGATGAGACGTGAAGGTTCAGTTAGGGCACTCGAGAGTTACAAGTTAGCTAGGAAGGACCTAAAGAGAGAGCTAAGAAGAGCCAGGAGGGGACATGAGAAGTCTTTGGCAGGTAGGATCAAGGATAACCCTAAAGCTTTCTATAGATATGTCAGGAATAAAAGAATGACTAGGGTAAGAGTAGGGCCAGTCAAGGACAGTAGTGGGAAGTTGTGCGTGGAGTCCGAGGAGATAGGAGAGGTGCTAAATGAATATTTTGCGTCAGTATTCACACAGGAAAAGGACAATGTTGTCGAGGAGAATATTGAGATACAGACTACTAGACTAGAAGGGCTTGAGGTTCATGAGGAAGTGTTAGCAATTCTGGAAAGTGTAAAAACAGATAAGTCCCCTGGGTCGGATGGAATTTATCCTAGGATTCTCTGGGAAGCTGTAGCACTTCAATGTCTTCCATCTCGAGTGACTATTCATCATGCTGGGACCGGGGCAATGAATATTGGCAGATTTATTTGTACGCAGAGGGCATAATGGTCAGGCTTGATCCTATCCCCACCTGATATCCGCATGTTCATTTTCTAGCAGAAGTCATTGTTTGGCAGTCAGAGATGTTGGCCTCCTTTGCTGATTTTAGTACTTCCCCTCCTTAACCCTGGACGGTTATAGTGCCCCTGCTAACTGGCTTCACTTGGATTTGCTAATGGTGCAGACTAATGATTATGCCTGTGGCTCTAGTTTTGTGTAGCAAACTTACAAAGGGAGTCATGGAAAAATTATCCTTTTATCCTTTAAAAAGTGGAAATTCTAACTTGGACATCTTGCAGATGTGGAAAATTGAAGAAGCTGGTTCTTAATAAAAATCGCCTGGTCACTTTGCCTGAAGCCATCCATTTTCTTACAGACCTTGAGGTAAGGGTAATTTTAACAAACAATTTCTTTGAAATGTTTGTAGATTTAAAAAAAAAAACTCTGGTAACACAATGTCATACTTGGCCAGTGGAGCTGCTTGCATCTTAATTATGTGTGATGGCAATGCTAGAAATCCAGGGGTAGCCTGTTTTCAGATTAGTGTATGGTTAGTATAGTATTCCTGGTTGGTTGGAAGAAAGACAGAAAGGCTGATTTTAGTTAAATTATGTCCCCTCTGAGTCCAACATTTGAAAATATTGCAAGCCTCACAGCAATACAAGTGTGCACAAGCTAGGCTGACATGCGAGATGCAGACTTTTTACTGAAGCTCTGTCTGCTTATAATGACAGTTCTGGTGGACGTTCAAATATCCAGAGGTACCATTTGGAAAGGATTAGAATTTTCTCCGTGGCCTTGCCAACATGTTTTTTTTCCTCAAACAAAATCTTCCAAAAGATCCTAACTAACAGCATCCTAACAGGCTTATTCTTCCAATTGTTATTCATGGAAACTTGATCTGAACCCTGTCTCCCTCAAAACTGCCATCACCATCCCTCTGCTCAATAATCCAACCCAAGACCGCACTATCTTTGCAATACCTGCCCCACTTCCAACTACTCTTTCCTCTCTAAAGTCCTTGAATATATTGTTGCCTCCCAACTCCTTTTTCTTCCTTCCCAGAACTCACTCCAATCAGGTTACTACCCCTCTACAGTACCGATGGACTCTTTATCAAGGTCGCAAATCACATCCTTTGTGACGTGACAAAGGTAAACAAATATTTCCTTTCCCTGTCATCGAGCTGTTTGGAACTGCAAATCTGAAGCCATTTTTATCTGTCTGATCAGAGGCAGAGAATCACATAAAATGGCTTCTCATCTGGCTCCCACACTGATACGTCTGGTGCCTTCCAAGGATCCAACTTTGGCCCTCTCCTTTCTCTCATCTACATGCTCAGTGCCAACATCCAAATTCTCAGCTTTTTTTGCAAATTTCCTGATGACACCCAGTTGGACCTCACTTCTACCACTCTTGACTCCTCCATTGTCACTAAATTACCCTACTGATTATCCAGAAATGTTCTCCAATTTAATATTGGGAAGATTGAATCTATTGCCGTTGGTCCCTGCGACATACTTAATTACATTTCTACCTACTCCATCCGTTTCCATGCAACAGCCTGGTGCTGAACATATTTTGCCTTGACATTAGCTTCCGACCACACATTTCCGTCAGCTCCAAGACTGCCTGTTCCACCTCCATAATTTCACTTGACTTCACCCCCACCTCAGCTTGATTTTAATTACTCCATCATTGGTGGCCATGCCTTCAGTTTCCTCGACTCTTCAATCGTGGAATTCCACCATTGATTCCACATTCCACATGGATTCATGTCGCATTACATTCATCCCCCACTATCTGGCCTGGGCTTGCAAAATCCTACCAACTGTCCTGGCTTGAGACAATTCACACATCTTTATCCTGGGGTTACCCCTATCTCTGGATCTGTAAAGACTTAATTACCTGCAAATGCTCGCATTCAAAGCATTGTTGCATCTTTGACTTTGTCTATATATATATATATATGTTTCTGGAACATACCTCTTCATTCACCTGAGGAAGGAGCAGAGCTCCGAAAGCTAGTGATTTGAAACAAACCTGTTGGACTTTAACCTGGTGTTGTAAGACTTCTTATGCTGTCCAAGAAAATATTTTCCAATACGTTTGAACCTTGCACTATCTTGTTACAGGCTATTGAAAGTCTTATTTCAATTTTTTTCTCGGATCTTGGGCTGTTACTTTGGAATTTTGTATAGTAACTTTCTCCATCCACTTTTGTCCCTAACTCAGAGACATTGAGGCCAAACTCAAGAGACATTGAGGTCAAATGTGTTCTGTAATAACCTGCACAGGACTCATCCACCTGGGGATGATTGTTCCCTGTGTTCAATTGGACTGAGTTAACCCAGCACTAGCATAAAAGGCAGACAGCTGTAGAGCCAGCTAAAAAAGGATCCGGTGAAAGGGAACCGAGCCCTGTGTAGGTATGATGCTGTTGCTGAAATAAAGGACTTTTCAGAAGCTCGTTGGACTCCCCTGGCTTTATCACATTGGCGATGATGATGAATTGGAGCTGTCGGCGTGCTGCTTGTTCGGCTGAGCTACCTCCCGGGAATTATTTTTTTAAAAGAGTGGACTACGGTACGGAGTTTGTTTTTGTGTTTTTTTTTTTAGAGCCTCTAATGTTATGGAAGGCGAGAGCCGGGTCGAGTTTTTTTTTTTTTCTGCCGGCTTGTGAAGTGTGTCAGCTGGGAGTGATCTGGAGTCTGATGTGTCCGGCAGTACCAGATGCGGTATCATTCTGGTGTGGGTCGCGTAGCGTTTTGTCCATCTCTGTCTGCTGTTGTTTCTTGATGCTGGCAGAGCGGTCCACCGGGGAGTCCGTTCTCGAGTTGCCACCGCCGTTTTGGAACGTCATTCTGGTCGTGAGTGCAGCGTTGTGTTTGGAAGACTGTTCTGCGGCAGCTTGGACTGTGGGATTTGCAACAGTGATGTTTTGTCTGCGACCTGACAGTCATTGTACGATTGCAGGTTTTGTGCCTAAAGACTCTGGTGTGGAGTTGACTGGACATTCCATATGTGACTTCTGGTCCTGTGGATGCTGTTGCTGAAATAAAGGACTTTTCAGAAGCTCGTTGGACTCCCCTGGCTTTATCACATGTTCATATCATAAACCAAAGAATTGCATCAGTATGCTCTATTTTTGCTTGGACTGCTAGAACTTGTTTTTTTTTCAAAAGAGTGACCAAGGCAAAAGATCTGGGAGGTGATTTCATATTTCCAGTGTTTCTCTCAGAAAAACTGAGAGTATTTGCATGAGAAAAAGAACAGCAACAACTGTATGGTGCTTTTACTGCAATAAACATCGCAAAGCCCTTCGCAGGAATGTGATAAAACAAGATACGACTTTGGGCCTAAAAACAATATAGTACGTCAGAAGACGAAAAGCTTGGTCAGAGTTGGGTTTAAGGAGTGTCTTGAAGGAGCAAAGCAAGGTAGAGAACAGTAATCAGTATAAATGGAATGAATTCTGAGGAAACATTACAAAAAGCTTTACACTCTTGGATGATTAGGCAGTAATCCGGATGACTTCGAAGTAAGCCTAGATAGAGAACTAGAAGGCATGAATGGAAATCAATTAAAAAATAAATTTAGAAACGTTTTCTGAAAATATGTAATGAAGATCAATAAATATGTAAAATAGTCAATCAAGCAATAGAGTGCTGAAACATTGGGATAACTCAGCAATTTGCAGATGTCATGGAGAATTTGTGTTATGGGGAATGCCGATTAAACTTTGATTCTATTTTAATTCTTAGGTTCTGGATGTTCGGGAGAACCCTAATTTGGTTATGCCTCCTAAGCCAGTGGATCAGACAGCAGAGTTTTACAACATCGATTTCTCCTTGCAGAACCAGCTTCGATTGGCTGGTGCATCACCAGCCACAGTAGCAGCGGCTGGCGGAGGTACAGATAATTGGGACCTAACATAATTTATTCACTTCATGCAAGATGTTTTCATCTATTCTAATACACTGAATGCTTCAGATCCAAAAGATACTTTGTTCAATTATATATATATATATTATATAATAGCAACAAAATATGACCAGAGGATGATGGGCTGGAGCCCGGTCAATAGGTTTGAACCGGTGGTGAATAATTGACTGTCAGCGATAAGAGGCAGTAGTTGACAAAAACCACGATGTCAGGAGGAGTCTGGAATCATCACCAGTAAGGTATGAAGAGCTAAAGTGGGTCACAGCAAGGTTTGAATGTAGGCATCTTTAATCTGGCTCTTGTCATGTTTTTGCTTCTCCCTGCCCACCCTAGTTTTTTTTTCTCAAGGCATTAATTCAACCTGTAGTCACACTTCCACAGACTTCCATGTGATTTTACTTTCCCTCCTATAACTGCGATTCTTCATCCCCAGCCTCGCTCCCAGGCTTCTTTCAGGCTGTCAAATTATTGTACTTGACGTCTATTTGGATTAAAATTTAAACGCGATTTGAAAATTAGCTATTTGAAAATTAAAATGATAATTTAGTGGCAATTGAGACGGTGGGGAGCCAGGTGAGTTATGGACAGGTTGAAAAATCTGAAGCAAGGGCAGCACAGTGGCACAGTCATTAGCACTGCTGCCTCACGGAGCTGAGGACCCGGGTTTGATCCCAGCCTCGGGATACTGTCTGTGTTGAGTTTGCACATTCTTCCCGTGTCTGTGTAGGTCTCACACCCACAACCCAAAAAGATGTGCAGGGTAGGTGGATTTGTCACGCTAAATTGCCCCTTAATTGGAAAATAGAATTGGGTACTCTAAATTTATAATAAATAAATAAAAAAGGAAAGACTGAAGCATTTTGGAGGAGGACAGTATCGTTAATTGCAAGGACAAGATGGAGGGGGCAGAGCTGAATGTGGGAGAATTGGGAAAGGACAATGAAGTGACGACACCTTCAGGAAGCCAGAGCCGGAGGTGGCTATGCAGCCTGAGTTGGGGTGGACACGTGTGATTAAAATCAGTAAAGAAATGGAAAGATTAAAAATATAAGACACCAAATATAGAATGAACAGAGCTCTTTAAACATTAGAACTTAGGCTGAAATGATGGGGGGATGCAGAAGGACTTGGACAGGCGAAGAGAGTGGGCAAGGAAGTGGCAGATGGAATACAATGTGGAAAAGTGTAATGTTATGCATGTTGATAGGAAAGATGGAGGCATAGACTATTCTCTAAACCGGAAAAGGCTTAGGAAATCAGAAGCACAAAGGGACTTGGGAGTCCTAGTTCAAGAATTTCTCAAGGCTAGCATGTAGGTTTAGTCATCAGTTAGGAAGGCAAATGCAATGAAAAATGTTTATTATACCAATTGCATACAAAATTCTATGCCTGTAAATTATAAGATGTATTCTTGCTTTCGGATTGTTTCAGCACTGAGCACTGATATGAGGGAGCAGTAGCATGGTGCTCATGATACTTCGTGGGGAGCTGTAGTGATCCAGAGCACAGTGCGCACAACACAGTGATGGAGATGTATGATGAGCAGTACAGTAAAAATCAGAAACCGTGTTACAGGCCATTATTGGCACCTCAGGATATCTATAACGTTTTTCTCAAGTGAAGGATGTTAATGCAGGGAAACACTATTTCAATACTCTGCTATCAGCATCAGGCATTAATTTAGTCTCTTTCAATAATGTATCTCAGACCTAAATTCTACTGTACCACTTTTGGTGTATTGTATGTGTCTCTGGATGGCTAAAGCTTTTCAGTATCTCATTCAAGTGGTTGTTTTTCCACATACGAGCTAACGTCAAGCTGTTTGACCTAGTTGGGATCATGTGTCCCTGCCCAACATCTATGTCAGGCGAATGGCGTTAAATATCCAAACTGGAGTGTGAACACAAATGTTGAATTTAAGGGTTGATTTTTTTTCTTTTTCTCCTGACAATAGGAGTCACTGTTCGAGATCCTATAGCCCGCAAAATGCGACTGCGGAGGAGGAAGGACTCTACTCAAGATGACCAGGCCAAACAAGTGCTGAAAGGAATGAGTGATGTGGCACAGGAAAAAAACAAAAAATTGGAGGTAAGTAGTAAAGGAGCAATTTTGATTTTTGAAAACATGTAGCAGAATTGATGTGGACAGGTGTTTAACATGTATAACTCTTGTCTAACAATTTAAAGCTAATTTATAAATATATAGACTGCGCATCTTCCTTCTAAAGTGTTTTGGGATCATTGGCAGACTTCTGCATATTCATGTTGAAAAATGCTTCATGTACAAGATTGTGTTTTTAGAAGATAGGGAGTGTTGCATTTAAAACACTGAAAACCTCTGGTTCCACAACATTTTCTATTGTTACATGTATCCATTCTCATCATTTTATGCATCCCAGCATTTGGGTCGATCATGATTTCAAAATCTATATGGTTTCCAAGGTGGGAATGGTCAAGGCCATGCTGGCCAATGGAGGTCCTTAGGTGTCCATTTTTGTTCCAGTTAGGAGCCTCATCCTGCAACCATTGGTATTCTACTAGTTACGGGTGGAATTCCGTTATGTAAACCATGGCAGGCATGCCTATGATTTGGTAAGAGGGGGGGGGGGCCTCATAGGCTGCGCCCAACAGAGATCTCCTGGTGTGAAGACTACTGCCTTCCCTTACTCGCATCCCTTCATTCCCATGCACTCCTCCTAGGCCTTGCTGACTGGCTGATTTTACCTTGCTTAACTTCACTCCAGGGCCTCCCGTGATATTCTGGAGCCTGGGTCAATGGCATTATTGGCAGTGGCCACTGCTTCCAGTACTTGCCAGTACAGGTGAACTGCAGGCCTCTGGCTAGCAGCTCTCCAAGGTGGGAACACCCCCTGACCACTACCAGGAATCCATCGTCAGCCAGGTTGAGTGCCTCTTCGGCATTAAATTGGGTCAGGAGGAAGCTAGTAATGGCCTTGGCGGGCTTGCCACTGGCTTACTTGCCAATGGACAGACCCATCACTGCCACCATTAAATTCTGGCCACGGTTACCAAAGAGAGTGAGTCCTCCTATCAGTAGACTTTATTAGCATGTAAAAATTATGTCATTGGTTGTTAATCATCTAAAAGGGATGCTATAAGAGAGTAGATTTATTGGTGAGATCTCAGCTTATGTGCCAAATACCAAACTTAATTGTTGCATTTTACTTCACCAAATCCCTACAGCCCTTCCTTGACTGCACTAATTCCTTTGACAGTTTATCCATTCTTTATTAATCTAGACCAGCAAATGTTGGTAAGCTGTTCAATTATGGGGCCACCATAACTGAGACCAATCCTATCTTTGCCAGATATTGACTATGAATTTATTTCCTTTCCCAGAGACTGTTAAGTTGTAGTACTCCAATGGATTGGAGATCAAATGTAGCCTGCCTTGGATCTGTGTGGCACAGCAGTACATCTCGCACAGTATTTGCTCATTGAATTATCTAATGAGTTTCCAATCTAATGTAAATGGGGGGCTACATTGACTTTTTTCGTATTCCGCAATTGCCTAACCTCCAATTGTAAATAGTGATAAATTGGCATGAAAATAGCATGTTCTATTACTGAGGCACCTGTTTACTTGCAGGAACTGGGGGAGGTGAAGAGCACAGACCTGAAGACCAGGCGCTGGGATCAAGGCCTTGAGAAGCCTCCACTTGATTACTCCGAGTTCTTCACTGAGGATATTGGTCAGATCCCAGGGGTCATGGTTTGGCATATTGAGAATTTTATTCCAAGTCAAATTGATGAGGCTTTTCATGGAAAGTTCTACGAAGCAGACTGTTACATTGTGCTGAAGGTAACTACATGGAAAGCGTATGATAGAATTTTGGATCAGCATAATTCATGTATCCTGTATCCTACTTAAATTGATTAATACTTTTGTAAAAGTAGCATGCAGGAATGGGGAACAAGTGCGGTAAGTGTTCAGTCATGAATTTTGCTTAATTGAAAATTCTATCTGAGTCAGTTATTTATTTTAAAGATTATAAATTTCTCCTTTTTTTGGCCTTTTTTCTGCATTGTTTGTATTTATAAGGATGCACTTTATGTGACGAGGCACAATTCTGGACTTTAGCAGGCACTATCTAGAAACAAATCAATGTCTTCCTGTACTGTTATCTGAAAGGGCCACAGACCAGATATAAGCTTTGTACTATGGAACAATGCAACCGAGATTGTGAGCTTACTTGTTGGAAAGGTGGAAAATGCCACACTAATAATCACAGTTTATTTACAAGAAAAATAATTAATAGCAGGCTGCAGAATATAATCAGTGGCCAGTCCAATGTTTATCTTGAAGAGAACTTGAACTCTACTGAAATCAATAGTGCAAAATCTAGCAGTTCTTCACAGAATTTTTTTAACAGATCCCTGATGAGCATTATTTCTCCAGCTGGTTGTGACTGCTCTTACCTGGTTTCATTCTCATCTATCAATCGCTACAATGGCTTCTCTTTCTTTTTAAAAATAAATTTAGAGTACCCAACTATTTCTTTTCCAATTAAGGGGCAGTTTAGCATGGCCAATCCACCTACCCTGCACATCTTTTTGGGTTGTGGGAGTGAGACCCACGCAGACACTGGGAGAATGTGCAAACTCCACACGGACAGTGACCCGGGGTCAGGATCGAATCCGGGTCCTCAGCGCCGTGAGGCAGCAGTGCTAACTACTGCATCACCGTACCACCCTGCTTTCCTCCTTTTAAGATCCTTTTTAGCACTGACCTCCTTTGACCAAGTGATCTGACCATGTGGCTCAGTATCATGCTTTAAAAAAGTCCTGTGAAGCGCTTTGGGGGGCTATGTCAATCTAAGTTGTTGGTGAATCCATTTCACTTCCTCGACAATCAAATCTGAAAATTGGACTGCTGATCAGATTTATATTTTTACCTTTCTTTGACCATAAAGCTTGGTTTCTTTGAAGAAAAAAGTTAATTCTTTTTCAATAATGAAGCATTCATAATGAGTATTTTCAAGTAGATAAGCTGTTGATGGCAATATCATGACTCTTTGGTAAGTCATTTGCTCTCCATATGTGGCTGCTTGAAATTACTTGGACTGACACGGCTTTAACATTTCAAAACTGGGTACTGATCAAGTAATATTAGTCTGATCAGATTTTGATTACAGATGTTGACTGCAGTTATGGATTTTCATCTCACCTCAAAATTGATAGCTTCTGTCGAATAATTTTTTTCCCCTCATAAAAACCATCAAACCATATAAAGTTACGGTGCAGAAACAGGCTATTCAGTCACACATGTCATCACCATCAAAAAAGAGAAAAAAATAAATTGACCACCATTTTCCAGCACTTGGTCCGTGGCCTTGCAGGTTACAGCACTTCAGGTGCCGATCTGGGTACCTTTTAAATGGGTTGAGCATTTCCACCTCCACCACCAACTTAGCCAGTGAATTACAGTTGCCCACCATTTTCTGGGTGAAAAGGTTTCTCCTCATGCCCTCTCTAATCCTTCTACCGATCGTCTTAAATCTGTGCCCCCTAGTAATTGGCCCCTCAGCTGGGGAAAATAAGTCTTTCCTGTCTACCCTGTCTAGGCCCCTCCTAATTTTGTACACCTCTATTAGGTCACTCATTAGCCTCCTCTGTTCTCAGGAAAACAAGCCCAAACTATCCAAGCTCTCCTCATTGCTGCAATTTTTGAGCCTGGCAACATTATTGTAAATCTCCTCTATATCCCGCCAGAACAATTATTGCCCTTCCTGTAATGTGGTGACACAAAACCCCAGTTGTGGCCTAACCAGTGTTTTATACAGTTCCCTCATCAGATCCCTACTTTTGTATTCCAATTCCTTGCCCAATAAAGGGAAAGCATTCCATATGCTTTCTTGACCACTTTATCCACCAGTCCTGCCACCTTCAAGGACCCGTGGACATGTACTCCAAGGTCTCTGACTTCCACAAACTCTCTCAACATTGTGACAAATGGAGCATTTTAGGAATATAGGCTTTTAAATATTGGGGTGATTTAAGGATTAAAATCCTAGGGTTGTAGTGTGTTTGACTGCAGTGGTCATGTTTTTTAAAAGGATTCTGTGTTTCAGTACCTGGGAGATTTTAGGAGTTAAAAGGTGAAATTGACCAGAGCAATGTGGTTTCCAGTCTGTGGGTTGACTGGGGAAAGTCCCTGGGGAATTAATGTGCTTTCAGCCTGGAGAGTTAAGTCTGCAGCTTGGGGAAATGATGTCATTGCTGTGTGGAGCTAAGGGATGAAGAGGCATTTTGGAAAAGCTTTGGAGAGGAGTTGTCTGATCTGCCTGACACTGAGTCCACAATTCTCTTGCCGTAAGATAGTTAGGAAAAGGATAATATTTAAAGCAGAACAATCTTGTCTGAGGACAAGGAAGAAAGTGAAACACACCAAGTGAACAAGCATTTTGAAGACATTCAGCCAGGGTCTGAAGGGGTTCGAACAGGAGCCAAATCTGTTCTGCAAAGCAAGTATTACTCTATGCCATGCTGATTTGAAGATGGATTGAGAGCTGCATGTTTCTTTTCTTGTTTAATGGGGAATTGGGTAGTAGTGTTTAAGGGGTTATTGAAAGCTGTTCTTTTCAGGTGTGAAGTTAAAGAGTTTAATATTGTATTTCTATAAAGTTTTGTTTTAAAAGTGCCAAAACCCTATTTCTTCATGCAGTTATTCCTGGAGCAAATCATTCTTTCTGCACAGTCTTAACAAACAAACCAAAATATTGGGGTTTCAGGCCAATATCCTAGCAACTGTTGAGGTCTGATCTGGGATTGTAATATTTTCCTATTCATTGCATATTCCCTTGCTTTGTTTGCCCTCCGCAAATGCATTACCTCACATTTTTATGGATAGAATTCTATTTGTGACTTCTCTGCCCACTCAACCAAAGCATTAATATCATGCTAGAGTCGATAGCAATCCTCTTCACTATCAATTACACGGTCAATTTTTGTGTCATCTGCAAATTTCCCAATTATGCCCTCAATATTTAAGTCTAAAACATTGATATAAGAAACAGCAATGGCCCCAACATTGAGCCCTGTGGAACACCACTGGAAACTGTTTTCCATTTGCAAAAACATCCATTGACCATTGCCCTTTGTTTCCTGTTACTGAGCCAACTTTGGACCCAACCTGCCACTTCCCCTGTATTCCATGAAATCTCACAACAGAAGAAGTCCTAAAAATATAGCACATTGCCTGGTCCATCCTATTTTAAAAAATTGCATAGATTGGTTCTCTTATGAGGTATAACTAAATGCTGCCGTTTGCAAGCTCTTCCCTAGTTTTCTATCCCGTACCTCTGACTATGCTAACTGGTACTAGTATATGCTTCCACAGACACTGGGAGGTTTCAGTATCTGGGTGGATATTCTTTGTAGATGAACCCAGACAGTGAGTATTTATAGACTATTTCACCCTGGGAGCTAGCACAGTGTTTTTGTTTTCCTTGATATTTACACAATTGACATCCTTTGAAAAACACTGGGAGCAGAAACCATTATTCCTATTTCCTTTCTCTCCGCTCCTCACCAGCTTTTGACCTAGCCCAAGAGCAATGTGGCCAATTATGCCTCCTTACTGTTGCTTTACCAAGTTATATAAATCAGTTTTATGCTAGTGTTACCGATGCCTTATCAGCTCTCAACAGTTGCTAAGATTCTGAACCAGAGCCATAACTTTTTAAGTTGTAAGACGGTGCGGAAAGATTAATTTGTTCAAGGATTGATAATATAAGACATAGGGCTTGGTTATATTTTAAACAAACTTTATTAAAACAATAGAAAAGAAAACCATATTTAAACTTTTATAACAACACTCTACAATGAATATGCAGCGCTCGTGTCACTTACACAGAAGGACAAAGGCAATTTCTCTCCTCCCCCCCCCCCCCCCCCCCCATTCACCTGTAGATAATCCTGAATTAACAGGTGTTATAAATTCTTCTGAGAATATGGTAGTGGGCTTTCTTGAACTTCTGCAGTCCTTGTGCTGGTGGTGATTCTTATTATTCAGTGCCAACTGTTGGAAACAACCTTGCACTCTTTGCCCTCTTTTAAAAAAAAAAAAAAAAATTTTGAATTTTTATTTTGTAATGCTTAATGCTATCTTATTTTGCAGACCAACCTTGATGAAAATGGTGCTTTGAACTGGCAGATTTTCTACTGGATAGGACAGGAAGCTACTATGGATAAGAAAGCTTGTGCTGCTATCCACGCTGTCAATCTCCGGAATTTCCTAGGTGCGCAGTGCAGGTCAATCCGTGAGGAAATGGGCGATGAGAGTGAAGAATTTAATTTGGTCAGTACAAGTATAAAAGCTGATTGCACTTGAATATCGGTATTGTCTCGGTTGTTATCTGGAATGTGCCTGATTGATTAATGTGAATTATTCACTATTGTGTACCATTTATTTTTGTCCTCCCCTAGTGATAAAAGATTATTATTATTATCTTCCCCCTTTTTCAAAAAACTGACTAATGATAGGGTCCAGTTTCATTCACAGTAATAGACATTCACCAATATGCCAAAGCAGCTGCCTTCATGGGTAAGCCTAGGCCCAGAATGCTGGCAAGATATTCAAACACAGCTGAGAGTGATTCTGTCTCTCTCTGTTTTCACAAATGTGCTTTTCAGAGAATTGTTGATGCTGATGAAGAGTGTAAATTCTTACCTTCCTTTAGACTAATTATTGCATTTTTACTGAGGTCAGTTAAGTTACTTCAGATTGAGGCCAAACACTGTGACCTTTTTGGCCTGCATACTGTGCATTTAATTGCTTACAGCTTTTTTAAAAAAAATATTTTTTAAATTAAAGTTTTGCAGAGTTTTTCATAATAAATAGTAATAATCCTAACACAGCAAAATAGAGTGAACATTAACATAGTGCAAAAAGAGAATATACAATAGCAATTGACTAGACGTGACCCCATGCGCCTCAGTCTTCCCACACCCTCCCAACGGAGCACTCGCCCCCACTCCCCTCCGGGTCGCTGCTGCTGCTTACGTTTTAATTTTCCCTGAGAAGCCATCGGACGGTATTATGCCCCCGCTCAACAGCAGCAGCTCTGTACACTTGGCAAAATTATTTACACACATAAGTAGGCATCTGTCCGTGGTGTTGTCGTCCCTTGCTTCTCCCAGATGGTGTTCGCTGCCGTTGTCGTCTCGTTTCGCTTCTGTGCACTTCCGCTTCTGTGGCCCTCCCGTCTTCCCCGTTTTCTCTGTTCCTGTGGACGTTTTGGCTACTCTCCCCTGTTTCTTGGCTACCTGGCTATTCTTCTGCTTGTTTGTTGGCCACAAACAGGTCTCGGAACAATTGGGTGAATGGCTCCCACGTTCTGTGGAAGCAGTCGTCTGACCCTCGGATGGCGAATTTGATTTTCTCCATTTGGAGAGATTCCGAGAGGTCGGACAGCCAGTCTGCAGCATTGGGTGGTGCTGCTGACCGCCAGCCGAACAGGATTCTACGGCGGGCGATCAGGGAGGCAAAGGCAAGGGCGTCCGCCCTCCTCCCCAGGAATAGATCTGGCTGGTCTGAAACCCCGAAGACAGCCACTTTTGGGCATGGCTCCACCCTCATCCCCATCACTTTGGACATTGCCTCGAAGAAGGCTGTCCAGTACTCCACAAGTCTGGGGCAGGACCAGAACATGTGGACGTGTGGGGCTGGGCCTCCTTGGCACCGCTCACATCTGCCCTCCACCTCCGGGAAGAACCTACTCATACGGGTTCTTGTTAAGTGGGCTCTATGTACCACTTTTAGTTGCGTCAGGCTGAGCCTTGCGCACGTGGAGGTGGAGTTGACCCTATGCAGTGTTTCACTCCAGAGTCCCCACCCTATTTCGATCCCCAGGTCCTCCTCCTACTTCATTCTTGTTGCGTCCAATACGGTGTCGGCCCCTTTTACCAGTCGGTCATACATGTCACTACAGTTCCTTTATCTAGTATGCTTGTGTCCAGTAACTCTTCCAGTAGTGTCTGTCGTGGTGGTTGTGGGTATGTCCCTGTCTCCTTTCGTAGGAAGTTTATTAGTTGCAGGTATCTTAGCTCATTCCCCCTGGCTAGCTGGAATTTCTCTGTCAGTTCACCCAGTGTTGTAATCCTGCCGTCCGTGTATAGGTCCCTGACTGTCAGTGTCCTTCTGTCCTGTCCCCACCTTTTGAAGTTGGTGTCAGTCAGCGCTGGCGTGAACCTATGGTTGTTGCAGATGGAAGCTTTACCCGACATTCTGGTCAGGCCAAATTGTTGCCGTAGTTGGTTCCAGGACTGGAGGGTGGCTATTACCACCGGGCTGCTGGAGTGTTTTTTGGATGGGGATGGGAGCGCCACCGTGGCGAGTGCCCGGAGGGAGGTCCCCATGCAGGAGGCCTCTTCCGCGCACACCCACTCGGCTTCTGGCTCCTTGATCCATCCCCAGTGGTAAAGTTGTAGGTTTGGGAGACAAGCCCCCACCCCCCATACGAACGCCATGATTAGTTTGTCTAGTGCTTTGAAAAAGGCCTTGGGGATGTAGATCAGGATGGATCTGAATAAGAAGAGGTACCTGGGCAACACGTTCATTTTGATCGTCTGGACTCTCCCCGCGAGGGAGAGTGGGAGTGTGTTCCATCTTTGCAGGTCCTTTTTTTTATTTCCTCTGTCAGACTGATGAGATTCCATTTGTGGATCCCTTTCCAGTCATGGGCTATTTGGATCCCCAGGTAGCGGAATTTGTGTCAGGCTTGTTTAAGCGGCAGTCCCTTTAGGGCTGCCCCACCTACTTGTGGGTGTACCGGGAAGATCTCGCTTTTGCTCATGTTGAGTTTGTAGCCCGAGAAGGCGCCAAACTCTTTCAGGAGCGCGATGATTTTGTCCATGCTGCTCTGTGGATCCGAAATGTAGAGGAGCAGGTCATCTGCATAGAGTGAGACTCTGTGCTCTCTGCCTCCCCTTCGGACCCCCCTCCAGCTTTTTGCTGCTCTGAGTGTGATTGCTAATGGTTCGATCGCTAGATTAAACAGCAGTGGGGACAGTGGGCATCCTTGTCTGGTGCCCCTGTGCAGCTGGAAGTATCGGGAGTTGATAGTGTTGGTCCGTACGCTCGCCATGGGAGCGTTGTATAGGAGCTTTGCCCAGGAGGTGAACCCTGTTCCAAGCCCGAACCGCTGCAGTATCTCTGAGGTATTTCCATTCGACTCTGTCGAAGGCCTTTTCTACATCTAGGGAGACGATCACCTCTGGTGTTCTCTCCCCGGAGGGGGTCATTATCACGTTCAGCAGGCACCTGATGTTCGAGGTAAGCTGTTAACTTTGACAAAGCCCTCTGGTCCTCTGCGACCACCTCAGGTACACATCTTCTAACCTTTTGGCTAGGATTTTGGCCAGTATTTTGGCGTCTGCATTCAGCAGTAAGATGGGTCTGTATGACCCACATTCCGTTGGGTCTTTGTCTTTCTTAGGTATCAGCGAGATTGAGGCCTGTGCTAGCGTGGGCGGCAGTGTGCCCGCAGGTGCTGGGTCTGTGAACATCTCCCGCAGGTGCGGGGTAATTGCTTACATCTTGAGGATTTGTATAAACATACCAATCTCTAGAGAGATGAGGAGGCGGGGGTGTAGTATGGGGTGGACATGTTTGGCCGTACCCCAGAAGATGCACTGGAGGGCTCCCTGGATGTCCTCGCGCAAGGGCTTCAGGGCACTTGCCTGCGAAGTTTAAACTTCCAGTGCTTCCAATGGGCAATTACCCTGCACCAGGAACAGTCCGATACTCCGATTTAAATTGGAGACATTGGATAGTTCCAACTGTTTGAGCAGAATAATTATCCAGGAAATGTTAGAAGGATTAATCTTTCTAACTCCTGGGTAACTATGGTACTGACCCCCTTGACTCATCCTATCATATACACTTACACTTTGAGAAGCCAGGGAGAAGGTATTTAAACATTAGGACCTTTAAACTTACCTGGTTTAAGGTAACAAGTTCTGTAAAAGGAGGATATGGCTTTATTTGCCCCTCTCTAGAAAGCCTCGGGAGCCAGGTACACTGCACATTTCTTGCACTAGCCTAGGTCAGAAGTGCAGGCGAGAAATGTGTAGCTCCCGAACTGGGTAAGTAAAAAGTAGTGGAGTGGTAATCTGACTGTGATTGTCACTCCTTGGATGTTCTGGCCCAGTATGCTTCCTCTTTGCATAATATTTTAGTATTAAAGTTATGATTGCAGTGTTTAAATAATTGACATCAATATGGCATCCAATCAGCTCAAACATGGTACAGATGCCTCCTGACCTGGTGAGTATTTCCAATGTTTTCTGTTTCTATTTGAGTTCCAGTATCTATTATATCAATGTTTTCTTGATAGTTTGGTACTAGGAATGGCCCATTTCAAATCCCATGCAGCAGCAATTCTGAGCTTGTTGTTAATATTTGTAGTCTGTTAAACTTGAGTTTTAATTTGAAGCTCCTGGTGTGATTATAATCTCACCAAATGAGGTGTGGCAACTTGCTCTCTTTAGACAGGAGTTGATAGATTCATTATCATCAGCATGGTGGCACAGTACTTAGCACAGCTGCCTCACAGCACCATGGACCAGGGTTCAGTTCCGTGCTTGGGCGACTATGTGGAGTTTGCACATTCTCCCTGTGTCTGCGTGGGTTTCCTCCAGGTGCTCCGGTTCCCTCCCACAGTCCAAAGATGTGCAGCTTAAGTGGATTGACCATGCTAAATTGCCCCTTAGTGTCCAACGGTTAGGTGGGGTCATGGGGAATGGGCAGGGGAATGGGCCTGAATAAGTGCTCTTTCAGTGCATCGGTGCAGATTTGATGGACCGAATGACCACCTTCTGCACTGAAAATATAGATTTAAAAAAAAAAAAAATTTATTCAAGGCATTTTCACATAGGAAAAGCAGAAAGACAACCAACACCCACTCTCCCAATACTACCCCTTCTCCCATTCTGCCTTCCCCATTCTACCCCCCCCCCCCCCCCACCCATTGCTGACCCTTCAAACTTCCTTAAAGAAATCATTAAATAGCTTTTACCTCCGAGTGAACCCACAATCGACCCCCCTCAAGATGGATTTGACCTCCAGCCTCAGGAATTCTGCCAGGCTGCTCACCCAAACCCCCGCTTTTCGTGTCTGAGTCCCTCCACCCGAGCAAAATCCGTCTCCGGGCTATCAGGGAGGCAAAGGCCAAAACATTGGCCTCACTTACCCCTGAACTCCCAGGACTTCTGACACCCTGAATATCGCCACCTCTGGACTCAGGGCCACCTTCACTCCAGCACCTGGGACATTACGTCTGCGAACCCCTGCCAGAACTCCTTCAGCTTCGAACATGCCAAAACATGTGGGTTTGATTCGCGCCCTGCCCCTGCTCACACCTATCCTCCACCCCCCTCAATAAACCTATTCATCTATAAGTATTCTGTGATTCTATACTGGAGACAAATTTCAGCATGGATTTCAGTTTTACCAAATTGGGTATCTATTAAATGAATGTATAATTTTTGATAGTTTTAATATGTATTTTTGCTGCAGGTATTTGATAAAATTTCCTACATTGAGGGGGGAACAGCTAGTGGCTTTTACACAGTGGAAGAGACGCAATACATCACCAGGTAAAGGACTGGAGGGGATTTGGCTTTCTAACACAGCGGGTAGAATGAAGAGAGTCAAACTTTACGAATGGGGTTGTTGGTCTTGGGTTTGTTGAGTTTTGTTTTACCAATTCAGTGAAGGAAAGATCTTAATTAAAGAGGATATGCTTTAATGTAGTGTAATATTTTTCTTGCCTTTTGTTTCTAATTCACCCCACAAGATAATTGTTCCATTAGTCCTGACCGGAGGTCTTGTGATGCAGTGGGTAACGTTTCTGCTTCTGAGCCAGAATCTCTGGGTTCAAGTCAAGCTCCAGATCTTGATGGGCAAGGAATGTGTGTTCATGATGTGGCAAAACAAGTTGAATATCAACTTGTCAATCCTTCCAACATATGCCAATTGTAGTTGGTACGAGTGGGAATGATTCCTGGTCAGCCATGTGACGGAAAGGAATTGGAGCGTCGACCATCCCTATCCACAGCTCCAGGCTTCAGCGTGCATGTAAAAATGTCACAGCAGCTCTGACTCCTTGGAGGGCAGGTTGGCTCAGTTGGCTGGTCGGTTGGTATGGAACAGATTGGTGCTAACAGCACTGGGTTCAATCCACATTTCAGCTGGGGTGGATTTGGGATTTGCCTCTTTGCGCTTTCCTTGGTGGAGATTACGCTGCTGTGGGTTAGAACTGTCTTTGGGCAGAGAACTGAAAAGAAGTCCCGACCACTGGAATATAGTGTCCATTATCTTGATTAATTTCTTGATTAATAAGGGGATCAGGGATTATGGGGAGAAGGCAGGAGAATGGGGATGAGAAAATATCAGGCATGATTGAATGGCGGAGCAGACTCGATGGGCCAAGTGGCCTAATTCTGCTCCTATGTCTTATCACAATTTATCTCTGAACACAAATAGAAAGAGCCAAATCTGTAACTTAATTGCATGAATGTATGTTTTCACAGATCGAGCGAAAGGTAGGGTATAATGCAGACCCTTGTATTTTACTGAAATCTTGTGTGTCTATGTTAATATAATTAGATAATAGATATGTTTAATTATCCATGATATTGCACATGAGGTGCAAGCAAAAATCAATGTGTAGCCTTCAAGTCAAATGAGCTTAAGAGAGTCAGATATAATTGAATCAGTGCTCAGCTGTATTCCCCACATTTAAATTATGTATTCTGTGATTATTAAAATGGACACGGGAATTTATTTTTTGAAAATATTTTTATTGGTTTTATTGTTACTTATAATAGCATTTACTAGGGCTATCAACAACGGGGAGGGAAAAATTGGTGTACAAAAGGAAAAAATAGACAGACCATACGGCATATATTTCTGAAATGGTTGCTGGTCACTAACAGATCTTGGATCAGGCTGGTGAATAGCTTCCGTCTGTTGTGGAAGCCTTTCTCCAATCCCCGAATGGAGAATTTTATTTTTTCTAATTTAAGGAATTCTGCCAAGTTAGTCAGCCAGTCTACGGCCTTGGGTGATACTACTGATCTCCAGCTGAGCATGAGTCTTTGGCGGGTGATCAGGGAGGCAAAGGCTAAGGCGTCTGCCCCGCTCCCCAGTTCTGGCTGCTCTGATACCCTGAAGACTGCCACTAGTGGGCATGGCTCCACTCTCTTCCCCATAATCTTGGATATGGCCTTGAAAGGGTGGTCCACTACCCAACACGTCTGGGACAGGACCAGATTATATGGATATGACTAGCCTGGACACTCTAGAACTGTTCACATTCGTCCTCTACCTCTCCTACTCGTGTGTTCTGGTCAAGTAAGCCCTGTGCACTACCTTCAGCTGCGTTAGGCTCAGCCCTGTGCATGAGGAGGTGGAGTTTGCCCTGTGCAGTGCTTTGATCCAGAGTCCTCCCCCTAGCTCCATGCCCAGTTCTTCCCATTTATTCCATGTCTCGTCCAGCAGTGACCGTACTTCCTCTCGTAGTCATCCATGCAGTTACCGTCCCCTAGTTCTCCTGCAGTCAGACGTCTGTCCAGTAGGGCGTGTCCTGGTAGATGAAGGACTGTTGCTGTCTCCTTGCGGAGGAAGTTCTTTATTTGTATATATCAGAGCGCGTTCCCTTTCGGAAGCTGGAGCTTGTCCGTGAGTTCCCCCAGGGTCGCTACTCTACCGTCTACATATAGGTTCCATGCCGCCATTTCCTCTTTGTCCTGTTTCCACCTTTTAAAGGAGGTGTCCATTAATGTGGGGGTGAATTTATGGTTTCCTGCAGATGGGGGCCATGGTGGACATTGTGACCAGACCAAAGTGGTGTCTAAGTTGGTGAAGGAACCTAGGCAACACGTTCATTTTGATTGTATGCACTCTCCCCACCAGGGGCTGTTTGAATCCCTAAATATCGGGATCTGGTTTGGGCCATAAGGCCATAAGACCTCATACCTTGTAACCTGTGAAGGCTCCAAACTCCCTTAGGCGTTTCATTGTTCCTTCCACGCTGGCTAGGGAGTTTGAGACATAGAGGAGCAGGTCATCTGCATAGAGTGAGACTCTCTGCTCCCTGTGTCCTCTCTGGATGTCTCTCCACCCCTTCGCTGATAATAGCGATGGTCAGTGGCTCAATTTCTAGCGCAAATAACAGTGTGGCCAATGGACATCTCTTCCTTGTGCCTCTGTGCAGCCGGAAGTATTCAGAGCCAGTGGTGTTTGTCTGTACGCTTGCCGTAGGAGCGCTGTAAGCAGTCTCACCCACGAGGTGAACCCTGGTCTATCCCAAACTGTTTCAGTACCTCCTCCATTCGACTCTGCTGAAGGCCATCTCTGAGTCCAGGGAGATGATCATTTCTGGTGTCTCCTCCCCAGTGGGGGTCATAATCACGTTCAGTAGGCGTCTGATGTTCGGCATTAGTTGTCTGCCCTTGAAAAAGCCCGTCTGATCCTTGCGTCTACCACCGGCACGCAACGTTCCAGTCGCCTTGCCAGGGTCTTCACCAGAACTTTAGGAACTCAGTGTTTAGAGTGTGATGGGTATGTATGACCTGCATTCCATCGAGTCTTTGTCTTCTTCAGGGATCAGCGATATCGAGGCCTGCGCCAATGTGGGTGGCAGGGTCCCTCTTGATAGCATGTTGTTGAACACCTTCCACAGCTACAGGACCAGAGCTGTCACAAATTTTTCATAGACGTTCACTAAGCCCTGACTGCATGGGCTTAATACTCTCCAGGACTTCCCCCAGTTCTAGTGCCGCTTCCAGACCCCGTTTCTTTTCCTCCCCCACCACTAGTATCCAGCCTGCCAAGGAACCATTTAATCTCCAAGTCAGCCTCCGGGGGCTTGGAGGTGTATGGCCCTCGGTACAAAGTCACAAAGGCCTCATTGATGTTGTGTGGCACTGCTACTAGTTTGCCATTATGTCTTTCTCAGCTAGCGAGCCGTCAGGCTGGCCTTTTCTCCATGCTCATAAAGGGTCCCGCGTGTCTGGCGGAGTTGGTGGACTGCTTTCCTGGTGGAGAGCAGATCAAAGTTCTATTTGTAATTTTTTCCCTCTCTGCCAGTACTTCCACGGTCGGGGCCGTAGAGTACCATTGATCTACCTCCAATATGGAGTCAATCAGCTGTTGCCTAGCTTTCCTCTCTTTCCTGTCCCTGAGTTCCCTGTAAGCTATTACCTACCCCCCTTATCACTGCTTTCGGTGCCTCCCAGAATGTGGAGGCTGAGACCTCCCCGTTCTGGTTGCAGTTTGTGTATCTGTCCATGGCCTGTGACATTCTCTCTTAGAATGCCTTGTCACCGAGGAGGGCTGTGTCCAGCCTCCATGGGGGGGCGGTGGACCTGGCCAGCCTCCCGCCTCACATCCACGTCGTGTGGCGCGTGGTCGGTAAGTACTATTGCGGAGTATTTTACCCCTGGAAGCACCGATTTCCCCATAAGAAGTCAGTGCGGGAGTATACTTTGTGGACTCTGGAAAAGAAGGGGAACGCCTCCTCCCCCGGGTGTGTGAACCTCCATGGGTCCCCCCCATGATGAGTTGGTGAGAGTCCAGGTCGGCGATTTTGATACAGTCTGCATCATCCCAGTTAGGGGTGTTTAGATTCATAAGGCACCGCTGGTGCCCTTTAGCGTTACATGCCGTTCTCCCCGGGTCCGTTGCCATGTTTGTCGCTGTAAAGGTCTTTGCCTCACTGAACAGTATGGCCACCCTCCAAGCCCTCGTCCCGTAGCACACTTGTTAGGTCTGTCCTATGCAACTCTTTCTTGCACTCAGTCGGCCTTTCTCCTTCAGATACATTTTTTTTTTTATAAATACTTTATTGAAAATTTTTGGTCAACCAACACAGTACATTGTGCATCCTTTACACAATATTATAACAACACAAATAACAATGACCTATTTTATAAACAAAAAATGAATAAATAATAAATAACAAAAATGAAAACTAACCCTAATTGGCAACTGCCTTATCACAAGTAACACTCCCCAAAAATATAATTTAACAGTCCAATATATAATTATCTGTAGCAATGACCTATACATATTATACAGTATATATTAACAACCCTGAGAGTCCTTCTGGTTCCTCCTCCCCCCCCCCCCCCAGATCCCGGGCTGCTGCTGCTGCCTTCTTTTTTCCATTCCATCTATCTTTCTGCGAGGTATTCGACGAACGGTTGCCACCGCCTGGTGAACCCTTGAGCTGACCCCCTTCGGACGAACTTAATCCGCTCTAGCTTTATAAACCCCGCCATGTCATTTATCCAGGTCTCCACCCCCGGGGGCTTGGCTTCTTTCCACATTAGCAATATCCTGCGCCGGGCTACTAGGGACGCAAAGGCCAAAACATCGGCCTCTCTCGCCTCCTGCACTCCCGGCTCTTGTGCAACCCCAAATATAGCCAACCCCCAGCTTGGTTCGACCCGGACCCCCACTACTTTTGAAAGCACCTTTGTCACCCCCATCCAAAACCCCTGTAGTGCCGGGCATGACCAAAACATATGGGTATGATTCGCTGGGCTTCTCGAGCACCTCGCACACCTATCCTCCACCCCAAAAAATTTACTGAGCCGTGCTCCAGTCATATGCGCCCTGTGTAATACCTTAAACTGAATCAGGCTTAGCCTGGCACACGAGGACGACGAGTTTACCCTGCTTAGGGCATCTGCCCACAGCCCCTCCTCGATCTCCTCCCCCAGCTCTTCTTCCCATTTCCCTTTTAGTTCATCTACCATAGTCTCCCCTTCGTCCCTCATTTCCCTATATATATCTGACACCTTACCATCCCCCACCCATGTCTTTGAGATCACTCTGTCCTGCACCTCTTGTGTCGGGAGCTGCGGGAATTCCCTCACCTGTTGCCTCGCAAAAGCCCTCAGTTGCATATACCTGAATGCATTCCCTTGGGGCAACCCATATTTCTCGGTCAGCGCTCCCAGACTCGCGAACTTCCCATCCACAAACAGATCTTTCAGTTGCGTTATTCCTGCTCTTTGCCACATTCCATATCCCCCATCCATTCCCCCCGGGGCAAACCTATGGTTGTTTCTTATCGGGGACCCCCCAAGGCTCCAGTCTTTCCCCAATGCCGTCTCCACTGTCCCCAAATCTTCAGTGTAGCCACCACCACCGGGCTTGTGGTGTAGTTCCTCGGTGAGAACGGCAATGGGGCTGTCACCATAGCCTGTAGGCTAGTCCCCCTACAGGACGCCCTCTCTAATCTCTTCCACGCCGCTCCCTCCTCCTCTCCCATCCACTTACTCACCATTGAAATATTAGCGGCCCAATAATACTCACTTAGGCTCGGTAGTGCCAGCCCCCCCCCTATCCCTGCTACGCTGTAAGAATCCCTTCCTCACTCTCGGGGTCTTCCCGGCCCACACAAAACCCATGATGCTCTTTTCAATCCTTTTAAAAAAAAGCCTTCGTGATCACCACCAGGAGGCACTGAAACACAAAGAGGAATCTCGGGAGGACCACCATCTTAACCGCCTGCACCCTCCCTGCCAGTGACAGGGATACCATATCCCATCTCTTGAAATCCTCCTCCATTTGTTCCACCAACCGCGTTAAATTTAACCTATGCAATGTGCCCCAATTCTTGGCTATCATGATCCCCAGGTAACGAAAGTCCCTTGTTACCTTCCTCAACGGTAGGTCCTCTATTTCTCTACTCTGCTCCCCTGGATGCACCACAAACAACTCACTTTTCCCCATGTTCAATTTATACCCTGAAAAATCCCCAAACTCCCCAAGTATCCGCATTATTTCTGGCATCCCCTCCGCCGGGTCTGCCACGTATAGTAGCAAATCGTCCGCATACAAAGATACCCGGTGTTCTTCTCCTCCTCTAAGTACTCCCCTCCACTTCTTGGAACCCCTCAACGCTATCGCCAGGGGCTCAATCGCCAGTGCAAACAATAATGGGGACAGAGGGCATCCCTGCCTTGTCCCTCTATGGAGCCGAAAATATGCAGATCCCCGTCCATTCGTGACCACGCTCGCCATTGGGGCCCGATACAACAGCTGCACCCATCTAACATTCCCCTCTCCAAAACCAAATCTCCTCAACACCTCCCACAAATAATCCCACTCCACTCTATCAAATGCTTTCTCGGCATCCATTGCCACTACTATCTCCGTTTCCCCCTCTGGTGGGGCCATCATCATTACCCCTAACAGCCTCCGTATATTCGTGTTCAGCTGTCTCCCCTTCACAAACCCAGTTTGGTCCTCGTGGACCACCCCCGGGACACATTCCTCTATTCTCATTGCCATTACCTTGGCCAGGATCTTGGCATCTACATTTAGGAGGGAAATAGGTCTATAGGACCCGCATTGTAGCGGGTCCTTTTCCTTCTTTAAGAGAAGCAATATCGTTGCTTCAGACGTAGTCGGGGGTAGTTGTCCCCTTTCCTTTGCCTCATTAAAGGTCCTCGTCAATACCGGGGCGAGCAAGTCCACATATTTTCTATAGAATTCGACTGGGAATCCATCCGGTCCCGAGGCCTTTCCCGCCTGCATGCTCCTAATTCCTTTCACCACTTCTTCTACCTCGATCTGTGCTCCCAGTCCCACCCTTTCCTGCTCTTCCACCTTGGGAAATTCCAGCCGATCCAAGAAGCCCATCATTCTCTCCCTCCCATCCGGGGGTTGAGCTTCATATAATTTTTTATAAAATGTCTTGAACACTCCATTCACTCTCTCCGCTCCCCGCTCCATCTCTCCTTCCTCATCCCTCACTCCCCCCATTTCCCTCGCTGCTCCCCTTTTCCTCAATTGGTGTGCCAGCAACCTGCTCGCCTTCTCCCCATATTCGTACTGTACACCCTGTGCCTTCCTCCATTGTGCCTCTGCAGTGCCCGTAGTCAGCAAGTCAAATTCTACATGTAGCCTTTGCCTTTCCCTGTACAGTCCCTCCTCCGGTACTTCCGCATATTGTCTGTCCACCCTCAAAAGTTCTTGCAGCAACCGCTCCCGTTCCTTACTCTCCTGCTTCCCTTTATGTGCCCTTATTGATATCAGCTCCCCTCTAACCACCGCCTTCAACGCCTCCCAGACCACTCCCACCTGGACCTCCCCATTATCATTGAGTTCCAAGTACTTTTCAATGCACCCCCTCACCCTTAGACACACCCCCTCATCTGCCATTAATCCCATGTCCATTCTCCAGGGTGGGCGCCCTCCTGGTTCCTCCCCTATCTCCAAGTCTACCCAGTGTGGAGCGTGATCCGAAATGACTATAGCCGTATACTCCGTTCCCCTCACCTTCGGGATCAACGCCCTTCCCAGCACAAAAAAGTCTATTCGCGAGTAGACTTTATGGACATAGGAGAAAAACGAGAACTCCTTACTCCTAGGTCTGCTAAATCTCCACGGGTCTACACCTCCCATCTGCTCCATAAAATCTTTAAGTACCTTGGCTGCTGCCGGCCTCCTTCCAGTTCTGGACTTCGACCTATCCAGCCCTGGTTCCAACACTGTATTAAAATCTCCCCCCATTATCAGCTTTCCCATCTCTAGGTCCGGAATGCGTCCTAGCATCCGCCTCATAAAATTGGCATCATCCCAGTTCGGGGCATATACGTTTACCAAAACCACCGTCTCCCCCTGTAGTTTGCCACTCACCATCACGTATCTGCCCCTGTTATCCGCCACTATAGTCTTTGCCTCGAACATTACCCGCTTCCCCACTAATATAGCCACCCCCCTGTTTTTCGCATCTAGCCCCGAATGGAACACCTGCCCCACCCATCCTTTGTGTAGCCTAACCTGGTCTATCAGTTTCAGGTGCGTTTCCTGTAACATAACCACATCTGCCTTAAGTTTCTTAAGGTGTGCGAGTACCCGTGCCCTCTTTATCGGCCCGTTCAGCCCTCTCACGTTCCACGTGATCAGCCGGGTTGGGGGGCTTCCTACCCCCCCCTTGTCGATTAGCCATCACCTTTTTCCAGCTCCTCACCCGGTTCCCACGCAGCTGTATCTCCCCCAGGCGGTGCCCCCCCGCCTATCCCCTCCCATATCAGCTCCCCCCTCTCCCCAGCAGCAGCAACCCAGTAATTCCTCCCTCCCCCCCCCCCCCCCCCGCTAGATCCCCCGCTAGCGTAATTACTCCCCCCATGTTGCTCCCAGAAGTCAGCAAACTCTGGCCGACCTCGGCTTCGCCCCGTGACCTCGGCTCGCACCGTGCGACGCCCCCTCCTTCCTGCTTCTCTATTCCCGCCATGATTATCATAGCGCGGGAACCAAGCCCGCGCTTCTCCCTTGGCCCCGCCTCCAATGGCCAACGCCCCATCTCCTCCACCTCCCGTCCTCCCCCCATCACCACCTGTGGGAGAGAGAAAAGTTACCACATCGCAGGATTAGTACATAAAACTCCTCTTTTCCCCCCTTTTTAACCCCCCTCTTTGCCCCCCACATTCGCCCCACCACTTTGTTAAACGTTCTTTTTAATAACCCGCTCATTCCAGTTTTTCTTCCACAATAAAAGTCCACGCTTCATCCGCCGTCTCAAAGTAGTGGTGCCTCCCTCGATATGTGACCCACAGTCTTGCCGGTTGCAGCATTCCAAATTTTATCTTCTTTTTATGAAGCACCGCCTTGGCCCGATTAAAGCTCGCCCTCCTTCTCGCCACCTCCGCACTCCAGTCTTGATAAACGCGGATCACCGCGTTCTCCCATTTACTGCTCCGAGTTTTCTTTGCCCATCTAAGGACCATTTCTCTATCCTTAAAACGGAGGAATCTCACCACTATGGCTCTGGGAATTTCTCCTGCTCTCGGCCCTCGCGCCATCACTCGGTATGCTCCCTCCACCTCCAACGGACCCGCCGGGGCCTCCGCTCCCATTAACGAGTGCAGCATCGTGCTCACATATGCCCCGACGTCTGCTCCCTCCACACCTTCAGGAAGACCAAGAATCCTCAGGTTGTTCCTCCTTGCGTTGTTCTCCAGTGCCTCCAACCTTTCCACACATCGTTTCTGATGTGCCTCATGCGTCTCCGTCTTCACCACCAGGCCCTGTATGTCGTCCTCATTCTCGGCTGCCTTTGCCTTCACGACCCGAAGCTCCCGCTCCTGGGTTTTTTGTTTCTCCTTTAGCCCTTCAATCGCCTGTAATGTCGGGGCCAACAGCTCTTTCTTCATTTCCTTTTTGAGCTCTTCCACACAGCATTTCAAGAACTCTTGTTGTTCAGGGCCCAATGTTAAACTGCCACCTTCCGACGCCATCTTGGTTTTTGCTTGCCTTCCTTGCCGCTGTTCTAAAGGATCCACTGCAATCCGGCCACTTTCTCTTCCTTTTTTCACCCGTGTCCAGGGGGGATTCCCTTCTGGTTTACCGCACAGTGTTTTTAGCCGTCAAAATTGCCGTTGTGGCTCCTATCAAGAGCCCAAAAGTCCGTTTCACCGGGAGCTGCCGAAACGTGCGACTCAGCTGGTCATCGCCGCACCCGGAAGTCGCTCAGATACATTTTGGAGGAAGACTGTCGGCCCTCCGGCTTTTCAGGTGGGCGAAGACTCTAGATCTTTTCACCAGGCCGCTAAGACCCCTGATGTTCCAGGTGGCTATCCAAATGGGGGTTCCTGTCTCTCTTGCTCCTCCTCCTCTTCCCCCCCCCCCCCCCCCCTCCCAAACTTACGGGGTCAGCCATATTTACCATGTGATTGCACCCTTGCACTCGCAGGTTTCCCTTGAGGCCATCCAACATGGCCACCACTGCCTCCTTCGTTCCAGCCGCCTCCACGTGCGACCTGCTGCAGCCAGCTCTCTACCCAGCATGTTCGCCAGCATGGTGCCCTCCCCTCCCCCCCGGAGTGTAGAGGTGTTTGACTCAGAAAAAGAGGCAACATTATCAAAGGTCCATGTGAGTCCATCATTGCTGTCTTCCCAGCTCGTTCTTTCAGATGAACTCTGTTTCTTGCGGTGTGCTGGAATAGTGCTCCTTATTGTTGTATGTCACCCAGAGTTTTGCCGGGTACAGCATCCCAAACCGCACTTTGTTCTTAAGTAGGGCCAACTTGGTCCCACTCAACTCCGCCCAACGCTTGACCTTGTTGGCTCCAATATCCTGGTATTTGCAGATCGTTTGCCGGTCCCATTTGCAGGACTGCATGCTCCTTGTCCAGTTCAGGATTCACTCCTTATCTTGGAATCAGTGGAGCTTTGCAATAATTTCCCGCGGTGGTTCTCCTGCCTTGGGCCACTGCTGGAGCGACCTTTTGGACGCTGTCCACCTCTGGGAGTTTGGGGAAGCTTTCTCCCCCGACCAGCTTTCCTGGCATCCCTCTGTGCCCTCTGCTAGTCCGGCGATCCTGAGATTCTGGCTTTGAGACCTGTTCTCCTGGTCTTTAACCTTCCCCTTGAGCGCTCCCTGGACTGCCACCAACCTTGCCACTTCTGTCTCGAGCAAGGCGATCCAATCACTCTGGTTGGTGGCCACCTTTTCCAGTTCCCACACCATCGCCGCCTGAGTCTCCAATCATTGTTTTGTCCTCTCCCAACGCCTCCTTGAAGGAGGCCAGAGCAATTACTATTACCGACTTCACGGTCGCCATGAGGTCCTCAATGGAATCCCTGGGCTGGATTCTCTGATTGTGAGGCTATGAACAGGCGCCGATTTGGTCGGAAACGGGTATTCTCTGGCCGATTGCTGAATGCGATTTCGGCGTCAGCGACCGAAGAATTCCACCCCCTATGTTTTAGGAGCTCTTGTGTCAGGAGCTCCATCTACTGCCCTGTAGGTGGGTGGACCGCCGATGGCAATCCCGCTCTGTCCGCCATGTCCTGCTCCACTCCTTGGGCGCGATTCTCCGACCCCCCACCGGGTCGGAGAATCGCTGGGGGCTGACGTGAGTCCCGCCCCCGCCGTGTTCCGAATTCTCCGCGACCAGAGATTCAGCGGGGGTGGGAATCGCGCCGGTCGGCGGGCCCACCCCCGGCGATTCACCGGCCGCGATGGGCCGAAGTCCCGCCACTGTCAACCCTTTCCAGCCTGCGTGGATTAAACCACCTTGTGAACGGCGGGACAAGGCAGCGTGGGTGGGCACCGGGGTCCTGGGGGGGCGCGGGCCGATCTGGCCCCGGGGGGGTGCCCCCATGGTGGCCTGGCCCGCGATCGGGGCCCACCGATCGGCGGGCGGGCCTGTGCCGTGGGGGCACTCTTTTTCTTCCGTCCTCGCCATGGTCTTCACTATGGCGGAGGCGGAAGAGACCCCCTCCCCTGCGCATGCACGGGGATGACGTCCGCAGTCGCTGACGCTCCCGCGCATGCGTCGCCCGGCGAAGTTCTTTCGCCGCTGGCGTGGCGCCAAAGGCCTTTCCCGCCAGCTGGCGGAGTGGAAACCACTCCGGTGCGGGCCTAGCCCCTCCAGGTGCGGAGACTTCCGCACCTTTGGGGCGGCCCGACGCCGGAGTGATCCGCGCCGTTTTTGGCGCCGGGTAGCGGACATCGCGCCAGTTTGCGGAGAATCCCGCCCCTTATGTCCGTGGTCTGGATTTTCCTCTCCTGACTGTTGCTAATCTTATTATCTTTATGGCTCCTTGTCTGATTGAGGGCATTTCCTCTGGGGGGTTTTCTAGCATCCAAAATATAATGTGAACAAAGTAAATAACATCAGTTTGGTCCGATTATAAACTAGCAGTTAAATTACTTTTTTGGTCCATTGAAGCTTTTATTTGAAGACCTATGTTTTGCCCAAAACATTGGGGACGGTCTGTGTCTCAGTGTAGTAACTTTATTCGCGAAAGATAAATCCTTCCTCCAGTTTGAAAATTATAATTTATTGTTCTTGACATATCTGGAGCAGTATTTAAAAAGTATTTGGAAAAAGAAATTGCAGGCCATTTTTATAAAGTTTCCTTTCCCACACAGGTTATTTCGGTGCTATGGTAAGAAGAACATAAAGCTCGAATCCGTTCCACTTAAAGCCTTGTCTTTGGACCCTCGGTATGTAGTACAGTATTTGGCACTGTTCAGATTTGTGACTCTCTTGATCATTTCATATTAATCACCCAAGCTGTAGTTTAACCATTCTGCACCACTGTTTCTTTTTTTTTCTCTTTTTTTCCTCTTTTAAAAAAAAATAAATTTAGAGTACCCAATTCATTTTTTCCAATTAAGGGGCAATTTAGTGTGGCCAATCCACCTAGCCTGCACATCTTTGGATTGTGGGGGCGAAACCCACACAAACACGGGGAGAATGTGCAAACTCCACATGGACAGTGACCCAGAGCCGGCATCGAACCTGGGACCTTGGTGCCGTGAGGCTGCAGGGCTAACCCACTGTGCCACCGTGCTGCCCACCACTGTGTTTCTTTAACTTGATGGTTGTATATCACAGGAATATTCTACTCAATGTTGTGTTGTATTCTTATTTCAGAACCAGAAAATGTTCTCACCAGTAGTCACAGACATTCAGCCATCAGTGACTTGCTTTGTCTTCTCCAGCCATAGCTTGATTTAAAAACGCAGAATCTATGGCTGCATCGCTGTGTTTTTTTCATAGTTCAAGTGGCCATAGCTTTACTTGCCCAACTTTAATAACATCCTAACGGCAACAGTGCGCTAAGCAGAATGCCAAGCTATGAGTATTGATGGTGTCTATGATTTTAATTTTTGCCTTGGCTGACATAAAGAATGGTTAACTGGGTCACTTGGAAGTGGGGGAGATAGAGAACTCACACCTTTCAGCAAGAGTTAGCACCCAGAATGGGGTCAGGCTGCTTATGTGAAACTGCATTTTAGCAAGATTTGGCACTTTCAGGAGAACAGGATGGTGAAATGGCTGTTGGGAAATAGGCTGATTTGATACTTAGAATTTTTTCTTTCCCCTTTCCCTCTAACTGGGGGAATCATTGGAGGTATGAGTTTGCACCTATTTGTGCCATTATTTCTCTGCCTCCAGCTTTCTTACCTGTCACTTTTTTATTCATTCATGGGACATGGGTGTCGCTGACTAGGCTAACATTTATTGCCCATCCCTAACTGCCCATGAGAAGGTGATGGTGGTTACCTTCCGCTGATAGGATCTGTCCGTAAATACCTGAAGTACTCTTCCCATCAGACATGGCCAAAGATAAAATCCTCTCCAACAGTGGGTGCAAGGAAAAAGAAGGAAAAGCATTCCGCAAAAAATCACGAATCTGGAAATATTTAAACAAATTGGTCCTAGGGAGTTGAAATTTTTCTGACAGCTCCTCAAAGCTGGCAAACCTTCCCTTCACGAACAGGTCCCCAACCCTCTCCAAACCCTTTCCCTCCCATGACCTAAATGTCGAGTCTAAGCCCGCTGGCACAATAAGATGATCAGTGCAGATAGGGGCCATCAATGCCATGGAGCTAAATTTAAAATGCTGCCTGAACTGCTTCTAGATTCTCCGGGTGGACACTACTACTGGATTTGAAGAAAATCTTGCAGGAAGGAACGGAAGCGAGGCAGTTACTAAAGCACCCAAACTAAAGTCCCTACAAGAATATGCCTCCATTTACGCCCTTATGGAACTTGGATCACTAAGCCATCCCAGTATTTTCTCAATATTGGTAGCCCAATAATATAACCAATTGGATAAAGCTAAACCACCTGACTGCCTCCCTCTCTGGAGGAAGGCTCTACGGATCCTTGGGGGCTTGCTCGCCCAAATATAAGAGGACACTAATTTGTTAACTCTGACAAAGAATGATTTGGGAGAAAAGTGGGGAGACACTGAAAAGGAAATAAAAACCTTGGGAGGACATCATTTTAATAGTCTGAACCCTGTCTGCCAAGGACAAGGAGAGGCTATCCCACTTCTGCAAGTCAGATTTGACCCCATTCACCAGACTAGCATAATTAAATCTTTGGAGCGAGGCCCAATCGTGGGCCACCCGAATTCCCAGATAACGAAAGCTAGATCTGGCCAGGCGAAAAGGCGACATTCCCAGATAATCCCCTCCCCTGGACATTGTTGTCCAGATTAAATTTATACCCAGGAAAGGAGCCAAATCTCATCAGTAGCTTCATTATCTCATCCATAGTAGAAACTGAGTCCATAATATAAAGAAGCAAATCATCTGCATACTAGGACACCCTATGTTCCCATCCTCTCTGATTTATCCCCTCCCACTTACTGGAAGATCTTAATGCTCTGCCCAGCGGTTTTATTGCTAAAGTAAATAGAAGCAGCGACAATGGATATTCCTGCCTCATCCCCTATTCAGCAGAAAATAACCCAAGCTCAAGGCATTTGTGCGAACACTAGCCATGGGGGCCCTATACAGTAAACAAATCCAGGATATGAACTTTTGCCCAAAACCAAACTTCCCGAGAGTCTCCGAGATATTCCCACTCCATCCTATCGAATGCTTTTTCAGTGTCCATGGAAACAATCACCTCCTATTCGGGCCCTTGAGAGGGGAAAGAACAATATTTAACTGCCGACATGTATTGGCCGACCATCGCCGACCCTTAACAAAGTCCGTCTGGTCTTCCGAGATCACCTCGCGGAGGCAGGGCCAATCCTATCAATGGGAAAGATCACCCATCCGAAAACTCCATCATGGCTGAACTCTCCTCTGGGGCTCCAACCTATAGAGATCCCGATAAAATGTTTCAAAAGCTGCATTGACATTAGGCTTGGCGGAAACGAAACAGCCACCCGAGTCCGTTAACTGCACAAACAGGAAGCAGTCTGCCGCCTCAGCTGATGAGCTAAAAGGCAGCTGACCTTCTCCCCGTATTCATAAAAAGCCCTACTCAAACATCGTAGCTGGCTCTCTGTCTTACCTGCTGATAATTCAAATAACGTCTTCAGCTTTTTTCGTACTTGCAAGCAACTTCTGAGTAGGGGGCAAGCGAGTACTGATGGTCTAGGATGGAATCCACCAGCCCCTTCCACTCCACTCTCTCAGTCCTTTCCATATGTGCTTTGTAAGAAATTATAATAATCTTTATTGTCACAAGTAGACTTGCATTAACACTGCAATGAAGTTACTGTGGAAAATCCCCGAGTTGCCACATTCCGACACCTGTTCGGGTACACAGAGGGAGAATTCAGGATGTCAGAATTACCTACAGCATGTCATTCGGGACTTGTGGGAGGAAACCAGAGCACCCGGAGGAAACCACGCGGACACGGAGAACGTGCGGACTCCGCACAGACAGTGACCCAAGCTGGGAATCGAACCTGGGGCCCTGGCGCTGTGAAGCAACAGTGCTAACCACTGTGCTATTGTCTAACCCCACTGATGTTCCCCCAATGTCGAAAGTGAGATAAACTCACTTTTAATAAATTTAATATATTCCCCAATGGCGGAGGACATGCGTTCGCAAAATCTTCTGTTTGCCAACACCACCATATCCAATTTCCACGGCGGACGTTGGGAGGAATCTGACTCTAGCATCGAATCCACATCAAATGTGGGGCATTATCTGAAATCACAATCTCTGAATATCCCGTCATCGTCACCCAAGGGAGGAGAGACCTGCCCACCACAAAAAAGTCAATCCGTGAGTAAACCTGTTGGACATGGGAAAAGAAAGAAAAGCCTTTAGTCAACAACGCTTTTGTCATACCTGATGGAGTCGGAGATTTGGGCCTGAATCTACATAACCACGGATCTAGAACAGTTTAAATCACCCCCCATGATTAGCTGATGCAAATCCAAATCGGGAATAGAGACAAGCAACTTTTTAATAAAAACACAAATCGGAGGTGACTGAAACATTTGAATGCTCCCAAGTTCACCAGGCGTATACAATGACCAGGAGAATCGTTCAGCAGCTTTCTCACTGACATAAAGCTGCTGGCCTAATCCTGTAATTATGAGACCCTCCGTGACTCCCTCATCAGAGACCAAATTGTCAGTGATGAGGGACTCAGAAAATATCTCCTTCAGCATAAAAATCTTAATCTTGAAATGGCTACACAACTATGTTCTGCTCACAAAATCACTGAAGCACAATATTAACAGTTTACTTACCGGGACCAAGGCCTCCACCACGAGGTTGGAGCAGTCAAAATGGTGGCCCAGGCTTCTCGAAGGCGCTCCTCCACCGGCAATCCTGCGCACGCGAATCTGCAAGTGGCCCACACACATGTGCAGTTCGCACGGAGACTGGAACCGGCTGAGAATGCTTCTGCGCATGCGCGAGCGTGCCAGGACGGTGTCATGACGCGTCATAACTGCAGACACGCCCACTTAAAAGGGATGTCCAGCTTATGGCAAACGGTGCCTGAGGTGTGGAAAGTACAACCACTATGCCTTCAAATGTCGAGCTGTGCTACAGATGACTTCCACGGGACAACAGCTAAGACTCTGCGACATCTATGGACCGCCAACCAATATTAAGTGATTACCTGTCCGAAAATGATGACCTTGCCTATGATGACTCCTACAGTGTGGACACGGTTACAGTAACTGAGGAACCTTACATCACCACGCCTCATCCAAAATGTCCGCAAGTGAACAAAAAGGGGTTTAAAGTCTCAAAACAAAAAATTATTTTCCCCAGCGACAGAATGAAGCTCGAGCCTCCACTCTCAGTTAAAGATCACTGCCGCAGCACCCAGAAACATAGAGAAGAGCACAATGATAAATCCATAGCAAAAGATTTGTTCATTAACGATGATTAGTCAGGAGATGAGTTCCTCATTGGACAAATAGAGCACCATGACACATCCTTGACAAAAAGCTGATTTGCTCGCTGACGAATGCCACTCAGCCATGGATCAGTTCTCCGGATCTGAGTGTCGTTGCAGCAGCAACATGGGTGCCAAATCCCATATGAGTCTCATGGTGGGAGAATCCAGCATCATGACTACACGGCAGCACGTCGACAAAATGGATGACAACCACATGTCACATATCCTAGCAGAAGGCGACGCCACGCAGAGAGCACAGATTGACTCCACTGAGGGAGTGATACCGGCCTCCACAGCGAGCTCGTTGACAGGCTCCAGAATGGCCACAAGCAACAACTCCGGAGCGACAGCAGTGAATGAGGAAGACTATGACGGTCTATCTGCCTTGTATGAGCAGCCAGCAGCAGACATTAAATGTCTACTCGCTGTTGATAAAAGCAGTGAACAAAACCACAACAGCAACAACAACAGATCTCGTGATTTTGTGTCTGCGCCGCCGCAATCACCCTTGCTTGCAAGAAAGATGACATACGGGGTCAACACTGCAAGCACAAAAGAAGGTCCGCTACTAGCATCAACTTACTTCGACCATTCCGTTGTCTCATGATGTCCTCACTGACACACACAAACACTGACAGTGGTCACAACGACATGACGGCATCAGCACACTGCCACCTCAACGACAGGCAAAGAGATCAACCCACCTGATCAAACTCATACAGTCTGGACTCTCAGTTTTTCGTTAGGATTAGACTTTTTAAACGTTGATTGACTTTGTAGTCATTAATACCATCCCATTCTGTACATAGCGTTACTTGTTTTATCTGTTCCCAGTTGACTTAATTCATTATGTTTGTTCAGTTTTCGTTACACCATACAGAAAATCTGTAACACATTAAAAAGGGGGAGATGTAGTGATTTTTGTAGGTGCATGATCACTAGAGGGCTGGACCAACAGGGGTATAAAGGGCAGCCACACAGGGTCTCTGTCTCTCTCGTGGGTGTGCTGTGAACAGGGCAACATCAGAATCACATTGATAGTTGAGTTACGTTTAGTTACAATTGTTAAATCTTGTCAACCAATTCCTCGTTCCCATGTTAAGGTAAAGAACTCATGCATTAATAGTTATAGTTACTCAATAAATCTTTGTTGTTACTGGACGAGTTCGAGTCTTCTTCAACAAGATTCAGAGGACTTCACCATCAGCCAAGGATTGAGTCACACGTGTTATCGACCATGCAGGTAACACCACAGCCGTGATCCAGCTTGGGAGGGAATGTGAACCCACCCTCCCCAACCATCTTCCCAAACATCTTAGAAAAGTATTCTGTGGGAATTGGGCCTTCCATTCCCTCTGACAACCTCCCGATTCAAATATTCTGCCTCATGGAACAATTCTCCAAATCATCCACTTTGGCTTTCAGTTCTTTATTCACACCAGCCATCAAAGACATCTCAGCTTCCAGAGAGGCAATCTGGTCACTATGCCTTGAGAGAGCTATCTCCAGGCTCTTTATCGCAGCGCCAGACGCTTTTACCGTCTCGTTGGTCTTCTCCATTGCCGACTGAATGGGAGCATCTTCCATCAACTTAAGGAGGCCCCGGACACAACCTGCCTTTGCTTCTCGAATTCTGCCGCCAACATGTTGGTAAGCACCTCGGCAGTTAGTAGAGTGGCTGGAGTCTCAGCAGCAGCCGCTGCCATCTTCCCCACAGAGCCCCAAGAAGCCTCTGATTCCGTCAATTAACCTCTTTTTGCCTTCAGGTATCTTTTCCCTGGTCCTTCTGGGCACCTTATAGCATCAATTAAGTGGGATCAGCAAAAATACCCCCAGAAACTGGGCAAAAAGGCTAGAAATACAGTACCCTGGTGGGAGCCATCTTGTGTATGTTTCGTCTCCACCAACCCACCACCACCACCACACACGCGCCCCCCCACATACCGCCACCGGAAGTCCCGACTTCTTCAGTATCTTTTTTTATTCGTTCTTGGGATGTGGGTGCCGCTGGCTGGGGCAGCATTTGTTGCCCACCCCTAATTGCCCTTGAACTGAGTGACTTGCTAGTCATTTCAGAGGGGGCAGTTAAGTGGCAACCACATGGCTGTGTGGGTCTGGAGTCATATGTAGGCCAGACCTGGCAAGGAGGCAGATTTGTAGCTATCCTGCTGCTACACTGCTACACTGGCTGATATTAGCTCATCTAGCACAGATCATGGATTGAACTTGACACCTCCCTGATTGGATAATTTCATTTCACAGGCTATTCTTTTCCTTTCCCTTTCACTCTATATTTTCCCCCACCCCACTCATACTTAAATAAATTAGCAGTTTTGTGCAGAGAGATTTACGTCCCATGTGTAAGCTGCATATCTCTATGTTCCCCATTTGCATCAGAACTTTCCTTTGCTGTTCTGGAACCTGAAGGCAGTACTGACAGCAGCACCTGAATGAACCGTTAAGCCTAAATCCCTTAAAAATGACATTCTGAATTATATTCTATGGCATATTTTGGTTTCATTTTATAACTGTTTTCTGAGGTTTTGTTATTTCCTTTTACCTTATTTTGTCGCTTCAGGATATTAACACTTTTCCTTGGTTTTCTTTCTAGCTTTGTGTTTCTTCTGGATCATGGACTTGAGATCTACACGTGGAGAGGCTCCCAGGCCACGCTGAGTGCAAGCACCAAAGCTAGGTATTGTTCCCACACCTGGGTACTGCATACAGCTTTCATCGAAGGCCATGGAAACAGTGGGTGCAGAGAGAAACACCAAGACTGGTTCAGGTGTAACGGGGATCAGCCCCAAGGAGTGATTCTAAAGGCCAAAGAGAAAATGCTGGAAAATCTCGGCAGGTCTGGCAGCATCTGTAGGGAGAGAAAAGAGCTAACGGTTCGAGTCCAGATAACCCTTTGTCAAAGCTAAAAACAGAGAAAGCGGGAAATATTTATACCATGGAGTGAGAATGAAAGATGAGTCATAGCCACAGAACCCCAGGGAAACGGGGTGCTAATAGCCACAGAAAGAGTGCTAATGGCAGTCCCCAGAGAGAACAAAAGGTGTGAATAGCCAAACTGCAAAAAAAACCTAACATCAGAGGGTAAACTGTGACAGATGTAGATGTGGGGGAGGGGAAGGGGGAAGCAAAGGGGAGAAAGGGTACGGAAAGGTGGATAAGAAGGGGGGGGTAAATATATATATAAAGAAAGGGGAGAAAGAGAGAAATGGTAAAAGACAGTTAAAATGGAATGGGATGAAAACAAATGGGTCAAGGTGGGGTAGAGCTAATAATCTGAAGTTGTTGTATTTGATGTTGAGACCGTAGTGTGCCTAACCGGAAGATGAGATGTTGTTCCTCCAGTTTGCTTTGAGCTTCACTGGAACATTGCAGCAGGCCAAGAACAGACGTGTGGGCATGGGAGCAGGGTCTTGTGTTAAAATGGCAAGCAACGGGAAGGTCCGGGTCCTGAATGCACACAGACCGAAGGTGCTCAGCAAAGCGATCACCCAGTCTGCGTTTGGTCTCTCCGATATAGAGGAGACCACATTGGGAGCAGCGAATGCAATAGACCAAATTGGAAGAGGTGCGAGTGAAATGGTGCTTAACCTGGAATGAGTGTTTTGGGCCTGGGATGTTGAGCATGGAAGAGGTAAAGGGGCAGGTGTTACACCTTCTGCGATTGCATTGGCAGGTCCATGCGTGATGGGAGAGGTGTTGGGTATGGTGGAGGAGTGGACTAGATTATCTTGGAGGGAATGGTCTTTGCAGAATGCTGACAGAGGGAGTGAAGGGAAGATGTGTTTGGTGGTGGCATCACGCTGAAGTTGGCGAAAATGGTGGAGGATTATGCTAGAATATATTCTAGAAGTTTAAGCTTCCCAGTCGAGAAAAAGGATAAAGTTGACCCACGTTATTACTTCAGGTGAAATCAGGCTATCAAAGCCAGGGAAAGTAAACTTAAAAGTTTGTGAGGCAGATTCAAAAATTCAATAAGTATTTAATACAGTCATGGTATCAAAGCATTAAGAGCTCCTGAGATATAGTTGCATTGTGGACAGACAGAATGTGTTTGTAAAAATAGAAGGACGTGTTGAATGGACCCAAATTGTCTTTTCTCACGTTCGACTTTGTAAACTGTATAACAGACACAATCTGGGTCCAGATTAACTGAAACACTAAGGTGACCGTTGTTTAATGTGGGCCTTTCACTCTTTTTTTAAAAAGTTTTTAGATTACGAATCAGCTTGCCCATTATGAAGCCTGGCAAAGGCACGGTCTGGAATCAGCTCTTGGGTATATGGGATTGTTCTATTGGAAATGTGTTGTAATCAGAGTTTTCTATCTTTCAGACTGTTTGCTGAAAAAATAAATAAAAATGAGAGAAAAGGAAATGCAGAGATAATGCAACTGATGCAAAACCAGGAGACACCAGAGTTCTGGGAGGCTGTGGGAGGACAACCTGAGGAGATTAAATGTCACGTGGTAGACAATTTCAAGCCAGTGCGGCCTAAACTTTATAAGGTAATTTTTGTAAGGGCCACGAAGAATCCAGCACGAGTTCAAGGATTCAAAGTAATAACATTTATTTACAATAACATATATATATAACAGCAGCAGCAACTTCCCTTGCTGCACACTCCTTCCTGCTGGTTCCTAAATTGGCCAGCTTTATTTATACTTGGAGTTTACTAATGGTTTCTCCGCCCCCCTCATTGGGGAAGCTCGTACTCCCACAGGATTGTGGGATTGTCATTAGTCTCCAGCCAATGGTAAGCAGGCAGGTTATAACATCCCTCCCCCCCCCCCCCCCCCCCCCAAAGTCCAAGGAATCCACCGAAGACCCTGGCGAAGGAGGGCGTCGGACTCGTTTTGCCGCAGTCGGGACACCATTTGCACGCGGCGCTGAATCAGGCGGCGTGTAACGAGACGGAGACCGGCGCTTCCGCGATGAACGGCATAACGGTTGTACATCCACGGGCCGTGGACCCTAGGATTCCCCCTCTGATGCGTCCTGTGTCTCCATCTTGGAGTCAGAGTCTGCTGCCTCCGTCATGTCAGCGTCTCTATCTCCATTCGGTTCTGCAACGACCTGCGCAGGCTTTGAGTGAGGCACCAGTGGAAGATTGTGAGGACTACCTTCCCTTGTCTCTGGTCTCTGCGGCTGTAGAAATGAGCTCCAGGGGCGGGGAATCTTTTGAGGGGATAGTCTTCTGGACCGAACGTGGTCTACGTGTTTGCGCTGGAGACGACCCTGGGCTTGCACCTGGTAAGATATAGGGCCCGTTTGGCGAAAGATTACGCCAGGAACCCACTGGGCACCACCAGCAAAATTCCGAACGAACACTGGGTCACCGGGCGCAAACTGCCGAATCGGCCGATGCCGAGAAAATCCCTGTCCCTGCCGTTCTTGTGTGTGGCGTACTTTTGCGCCAATGTCCGGGAAAACCATACTAAGGCGGGTGCGAAGTCTCCGGCCCATTAGGAGTTTTGCGGGAGCTACCTCAGTCACCGCATGGGGGGTGGTCCTATACGTAACCATTGATCCGGAAGACTGCTTCTTTAGGCCTCTTTTGAATGTCTGCACTGCGCGCTCCGCCAACCCATTTGAAGCCGGGTGGTAAGGGGCAGTGCGGATATGGCATATGCCGTTCATCTTCATGAACCTCGCAAACTCCTCACTCGTGAATGGAATGCCGTTATCCGTGACCAGCACCTCTGGGAGGCCATGCGTGCTAAAGGACAAACGCATCTTTTCAATTGTTGCGCAGTACGTTGTCCCCTGCATCTTATGCACCTCTAGCCATTTCGACTGGGTGTCGATTAATAGATGGAACATGGATCCTTGAAAAGGGCCTGCGAAATCTGCATGCAAGCGTGCCCAAGGCCGCCCTGGCCATTCCCAGTGATGTAGAGGCGCGGCTGGCGGAGGCTTCTGATGCTCCTGGCAAATGGAGCAGTTTTGGGCCACCTTCTCAATGTTGGTGTTGAGGCCTGGCCACCAGACATAACTCCGGGCCAACATTTTCATTTTGGTCACACCTAGATGCCCATTGTGCAAGTCTCTTACCATCAGCTCCTGGCCTTTTTCCGGGACAATCACACGCGTCCCCCACAAGAGGATGCCGTCTTCCATGCTGAATTCTGACAGCTTGGAGGAAAATGCCCGCAACTCGCCTGGGAACTGTCTATGCTGCCCACCATACAGGACTATGTGCCGAACCTTTGACAGGACTGGCTCCGTCTGGGTCCACTCACGGATCTGTGATGCCATGATAGGCAAGGAGTCCATAAAATTTAGGGTTGCAACTACCTCACCGGTCATGGGGGTCGACATGGGGCCGGTCGATAAAGGCAATCGGCTCAGTGCGTCGGCATTTGCTATCTGCGTTCCTGGTTTGTGCTCCAGAGAATACTCGTATGCAGCAAGCAACAAAGCCCAGCGCTGGATCCGTGCGGAAGCAATGGACGGTATTGGCTTATCCTCTCTGAAAAGTCCTAGCAGAGGCTTATGATCAGTCACGATAGTGAAATGGCGGCTATACACTTACTGGTGGAAGCGTTTCACCGCAAAAACCACTGCCAGGCCCTCCTTCTCGATCTGCGCGTACTTTTTCTCCGCTGCAGTCAATGTGCGGGAGGCGAAATCTATCGGTCGCTCGGCCCGTTCTCCATCTTGTGGGACAGGATGGCCCCAATACCATACGGGGATGCATCACATGTGACGAGCAAAGGCTTTCCAGGATCATAGTGGGTTAGTAACCCAGACGACGACAATTGTTGCTTTACCCGCCGGAAAGTGGTTTCTTGCGGCTGACCCCAAACCCAGGTGTGAATTTTCTTTAGCAGAAGGTGCAACGGGGCCAGCGTAGTTGCCAGATTGGGGAGGAACTTCCCGTAATAGTTTACGAGACCGAGAAAAGAACGAAGATGCAAAGTGTCAGTCGGGGCGGGGGCCTGTTGAATCGCACGCACCTTCTCTGCGATGGGGTGCAAACCTTTGCGGTCCACCCGATAACCCAGGTAGACTACTTCCTTTGCCTGAAATACGCACTTTGTGCGACGTAAACGGACTCCAGCCTCCGAAAAGCGTCTAAGGACAGCCTCCAGATTTTCCAAATGTTCCTGCTCCGACGTCCCTGTAATCAAAACGTCATCTAAGTAGACAGCAACACGTGGTAAACCTCTCAAAATGCCCTCCATGACACGTTGAAAAATAGCACAGGCAGAGGATACTCCAAAGGGCAAACGTGTATACTCATACAGGCCCCGGTGTGTATTAATCGTTACATATGGTCGGGAGGCAGGGTCCAGCTCCAACTGTAGGTAGGCGTGACTCATATCTAATTTTGTGAACGAGAGTCCACCTGCAAGCTTCGCGTAGAGATACTCTATGCGAGGCATTGGATATCGGTCGAGTTGGGAAGCCGTATTCACTAAGTTTATAGTCGCCACACAAGCGAACTGTGGCATCTGGCTTCATTACAGGTACAATTGGTGCTGCCCAGTCAGCAAAACGGACGGGCCTGATAATACCCAAACTCTCCAAACGAGTGAGCTCCCCTTCTACCTTCTCGAGCAAGGCGTAAGGCACCGGGCGTGCCCGGAAATAGCGCGGCGTGGCTCCTGGTTCGACTTGGATACGGGCTACGGCCCCTTTTATTTTCCCCAAACCAGGCTGGAATACATCTGGGTCCTAGCACCTCAGTCAACCCTTCAGAAACTGTTTGGAGGATGTGCTGCCATTGCAACCGCAAATGGCGCAACCAGTCCCGACCCAACAGGCTGGGCCCATGGCCGCGCACCACGATAAGTGGGAAACGCCCCTCCTGGCGTCCATAAACAACAGGGGTCATTGTAGTTCCTGCAATGTCCAGTGGTTCCCCCGTGTAGGTGGCCAACCTGGCCTGTGAGTCGGTTAATGTAAGGGTCTGTATACCCTGCTTGATGCGGTCGAATGTCCTCTGGGCGATCACGGAGACCGCTGCGCCAGTGTCCAACTCCATCTCAAGCAGGTGATCATTGACCCGTACCGTCACCTTAATGGGGGCCACACGGGGAGCTGTCACACAATGCAGCTGCAGGCAGTCGTCCTCCGTCTCCACGTCCTCAGGAGTAGCCGCTGCAGATTCATCCACATGGAAGGTACGGCCCCTGGGCTGGTCCCAGTTTTGGTCGGAACGACGGCGCCTCCGGCGCCCCCAGGACCGGCGTCTGCGACAGGGTCGGCGCCTACAAGTTTGACACGGACATGGCTCCTCATCCATTGGTTCTGGAGAAGGCTCCCTTCGGGGAGGAATGTCCGACGGCCAGTGCCGTCGGTCCGGACGTTGCCTCGCCCAAGGTACCGCAGGTGTGCGGGGGGACGTTTTCGGATGGAAGGGGTTGCGCCCCAAGGCATGCACTTCCATTCCCTGTAGCTCCTGCACTCCTCGTTCTGCGCTCTCTCGGGACAATACTATTTGAATTGCCTGTTGAAAAGTCAATGTTGGCTCAGCTAACAACTGTCTCTGGGTGGCCGCATTGTTAATACCGCAAACCAAACGGTCGCGTAACATTTCTGACAAGGTCTCACCATAGTCACAGTACTCCGCAATCCTGCGTAGCCTGGATAGAAAATTGGCAAGGGATTCTCCTGGGGTCCTCTCAGCGGTATTAAACCGGTAACACTGGACTATCGTGGACGGGGTTGGGTTAAAATGTTGCCCCACTATATTCACAAGTTCATCAAACGTTTTGGTGTCCGGCGCAGCTGGGTACGTAAGGCTCATAATCACCCCAAACGTATGCGGGCCGCAGGCGGTGAGCAATATGACCACCTGGCGCTCGTTTTCGGTGATATTGTTTGCCCGGAAATAGTAACGCATCCGTTATGCGTACTGGTTCCAGCTTTCCAGCGCAGCATCAAAAACATCCAAAAGTCCGTACAGAGGCATGGTATAATAGAAAACAACTTCCAACCTGTATCCAACAAAAATCCAGGGAGGTGGCTTCAGCAGTGTAGACAGCTATTTACTTTAACCCTTGTCGCCAGTTTTGTAAGGGCCACGAAGAATCCAGCACGAGTTTTAAGGATACAAAGTAATAACATTTATTTACTGTAACCTATATACATAACAGCAGCAGCAACTTCCCTTGCTGCACACTCCTTCCTGCTGGTTCCTAAACTGGCCAGCTTTATTTATACTTGGAGTTTACTAATGGTTTCTCCGCCCCCCTCATTGGGGAAGCTCATACTCCCACAGGATTGTGGGATTGTCATTCGTCCCCAGCCAGTGGTAAACAGGCAGGTTATAACAGTAATAATAAAGTGGAATTATTTTATGTTTATCAATGATTGCAGACAAAACTCTGTGTTTTGTTATGATTTTGGTATGTATACCAGAATATGGTGGCGCAATGGTTAACACTGCTGCCCCAGGACACGGATCCACAAGTGGAATCTGACCAGCCTGGCACTGGAAGTTAAAAAGGACTCTCAGAGATGGGATGCCCTCACACTTTCCCTGGCGGGGAGGGTGCAGACAATCAAGATGAATGAATGTACTGCCCAGGATCCTAATCCTGTTCAGTTCCATACCAACCTACATCCTCAAGACATTTTTAAAAGCAATAGGTGTGTGTGTGTGTGTGTGTGTGTGCACACCTGTGTGTGTGCGTGTGATTGCACACCGGAGCACTGTGCAATACTGATGCTTTGCCACAGTTGCTTCCAAGGAGGAAGGGGAACGGTATACACCACATAAAGTTAACTGTATCATCCTGGAACAAAGGGATTATTCAATCTTTGAAGCATTCCATCAAAGGACCAAGGGGCATTAGCAAGAAGAATTAACAAATTCCTAATGACTTAAAGGAACAGTGTACACGATACAACGCAGAGTTCACCAGTAATGCTGTTGTTTCAAAAGAAATTACAAACACAGTTTGATTTGTTAAGTCCATCTGATACCTCCGAGATTGACAAGCGACAGCAACAAGCACAAATTGCTAGGAGGGAAAAAAACTCTAAAAGCGAGTTGTCAACGAGGGAGAGAGTGCTAGCTTGAAGTGAAATGAAAAATGGGTACCTGCTGTGATCCTAGCAAAGCCATACACCATACAGACAGAAAATGAAAGAGTTTGCCGATTCGTGCTGATCAGGTCAGATTCTGTTTCTGAGGACTTTCCAATACCTATAGTGACAGATACTGGAGAAACTATGCAGGAAGTACCATCTAGTGAAGGGAATGAAGACACTTCCAAGGTCTCGAATAGTCAGGTTCCGGAACGCCAAATTCAACCAAAAACCAATGGACATCCACCCGAGAATTGTGTACATATGTATAGAGATAATGCATCGGCGGATCTGTTGTACAAATATTAATTGATGTTGTACTAATGAAGTAAAAGGGGAGGGTGTTGTGCATCAGAGAATACATCCCTGCTGGTAAAGTGTCACATAGTGACATCAGCAGAGTGTTTACGCACGCTTTGCAGTGTTCTGTCTTAGATTGTTTGAGCAACTTCTCTTATTAAACCTCTCGTCGTGTTTGAAAGAATTCAGAGTGTGGACATCTCCATAACTTTTCTCTTTGTGACAAACAAATAAATATAACAGTTTTGTATTGTACTCTTTAAATATGTACATGTGCACTGTACTTTGATCAATTTGTTCCCTCTGAGCTGTGCAGTAGTCCATAACTTGCTGTGCTCAGCAATCTCTAGAGTGCGGATGTGGGGCAACCTTAAAGTGACCACGCAGTGCAATAAATGTGGCACACTCAGAATAGGGAAATTAAAGGGAATATTCCCCCATAACTTCCGAATAATAGAACATTGCTTGTATTGAGATGCAGTAGCTGAGCTCAGAGTGGGGATTGTTTAGGGATCTCTGGCCTGTGTAATCCAGTATCATGTCAGGTGATACTTACAAAGCCAAAAGATAATACATGTTCAGCAGAATATGTCAGTAGCATGTTCAATGCATGTTCAGCAGAATGTGTCAGTATTGTAGACAAAATCAACAAATGTATGAGAGCTTTTCACACCAGTATCCCTTTGGCAACTGGGTTCACTTCACTTGTAGGTTGTAGTGTTCACAAATTGCATGAGTGGATCCAGTGTCAAGCCATCACTGGTGTCTTATTCTCTCTACTTTCATGTATTGACTTAAATTACATTAGGAAGAACCAGTTTTTGGATTGGGCCTATGTGGACCTGTGAAAGACCCGATTCTTGAGGTGCAGGATGGGCGTTTAAACGGATGCTTCTGTGGTTTCACAGTAGCATGAGGTCAAAGAAGCATCAGTATAAAATGTTCATATTGATCTAATATTGATACTATATGGAAGAGTGAAAGTGTAATAGTATGAGATATTGGTGTGACGAGCGAGGGTGGCACATTCCTTGATGATGAAGAAGTGGTATTGATGAGTTTTAACTGAATGCTCCTGCACTGGACTGTTTTTGCTTACTTAATTGAGAACTGTTGTGGAGTTGGAGGGTGTAGTGGAGATTGTAAGAGGGCAACAATTCATACAATACAGGTTTTAAACAATAAAAGGTGATTTATTTTGTCTCCTTAGGTTGGCTTAGGTCTTGGATATCTGGAGCTTCCTCAGATTAATTACAAACTTTCTGTGGAGCATAAAGTGAAGCCGAAGATTGATCTGATGCCAGAACTGAGACTGGTACAGTAATCCTTTCCTTATAGCGGTCTTCAATTCTGAATGGAATTGACTAGTAATGGCTGAGTTTTTTTACATCTAGGCTTGGTTATTGTTAAGTTAAACCCACTTAAGAGTCAGTCTGGTATTGGCATCCTTGTTTTATAATGTTACTCCAAATATGATTGAGAAAAATTATCCATTTCATTTCAGGTCCAGAGTCTCTTGGATACACGATCCGTCTATATTTTAGATTGCTGGTCAGATGTTTTCATCTGGATTGGACGCAAGTCACCACGATTGGTCAGAGCTGCAGCCCTGAAGCTGGGACAGGAGTTGTGTGGCATGTTGCACCGCCCCAAGCATGCTATCGTTATACGAAATTTGGAGGGGTCAGAGTGTCAAGTAGGCAACCTGCTGGTTTTGGGTTACAACTGGGAATGTGCAGGAAAGAAATGGGAAATTAGTTAAGTGCTAGCCACTGTACCGCCATAGGGACATTTAAATTTTGATATAGGATGGGATTCTCTGGCCGTTCCTGCCCGGTGACCGGAAATTCCCATCTGAGGTCAATGGACCGTTACACGTTCCATGTCCTGCTTGTGGCAATGTTGCGGTGGGCGCGACCGAAGAGTCCAGCTATAGTCTTCAGAAGCTCTAAGATGTGTATTGCTATTGCTACCATGCAGAGTCCCTGGGCAGCCCAGTGGTTAGCACTGCTGCCTCACAGCGCCAGGGACCCGGGTTCAATTCCGGTCTCTGGTGACTGTCTGAAGTTTGTACGTTCTCCCCGTGGCTGCATGGGGTTCCTCCAGGTGCTCCGGTTTACTCCCACAGATGTGCAGGTTAGGTGGATTGGCCATGCTAAAATTACCCCTTAGTGTCTAAATGTTAGGTGCGGTTATGCGGATGGGGCTGGGGAATGGATCTGGGTACAGTGGTCTTTCGGAGGGTCGGTGTAGCATCGATGGGCCAAATTACCTCTTTCTGCACTGTAGGGATTCTATGATTGTGTATGCTATCTGAGTTGGGCACCAGCATGTACAGACTGTTTCCTGTACCTGATTGGGCATCTATCAATGTTCATTTGTTTGTGACTGAATTATGTTGATGACTGTGTTTTCTACCAAACATAATCCATTATTTGTATTTAGGTGTTTAAGTCTAAATTCCTTAACTGGGATGATGTCCTGAAGGTGGATTATACAAGAAATGCAGAGAGTGTGCTGAAGAAAGAAGGTCTCATGGGTAAAGTGAAGAAGGACGCAGAGAAGAGAGACCAGGTTAAAGCAGATCTGACTGCCCTATTCCTGCCACGACAACCACCAATGCCACTCTCGGAGGTACTAGTCGTGATTACAATTAAAACCATTGGAGGGAGTGATCTCCGTTGAGTTAAGATTAAGAAGCAAGTTTATCAAAAAGTGCCTGACACTTGGGTCCATCAAGTAACCATTGCTAGGCTGCACGTTTAGAAATAATGCAGTCACTCTTTTACTGTCTATAATGTTTCCTTCTGGAATGAATTATATACACCAATAGGTCATTTTCCCAAGAGTAACTTGTGAATATGAGGTTCAAGTATATATGATTTCTGTGATTTTACGCATTATCTTGAGCAGTAGTTTGTAGCCTGGTAACTGGTGATGATGTGAAATATTTATACATCTTGAATTCCCCCAGCTTTCTAATTTGCTTTCACAAACTGTTCCTTAACTGTGATGATGGATATGAACTTATCCTTATGTCTTAGTCAATGCCTTGTATCATTCGGCTGTGATAAAGCAAATCACCAAGTCTGTGACCAAGATTGGGAACTCCAGCACTAGGTGCTTCTAAAAGGCAGACAAAATGCAAAAGGTGGGTGGAGGGACCTAGACCTGATAATGAAGGATGGCATAGGACAGTAGCGAGGAAGGATAATAGCTCGGAAGAGTAGCAAGTAGAATCCATGTGGATGGAGCAAAGAATTAGCAAGGGCCAGAAAATGCTGGTGGGAGTAGTTTATAGGCTTCCTGAACAGTAGTTATCTTGTTAGATAGATTATTAATCAAGACTTGTAACTAAGGCAGTGCAAGAATCATGGGGAACCTTTAAACTTATCAACTTGTCATGTGAGAGTACCTTTAAGAAATGGGTGTTTAAGAAATGTACCTTTAAGAAATGGAGCTGCTCATGTTACTGGAGTGATGTCAGAGTGTGAGTGGAGCTGAGCTCTACTTCTGCTTTTTAGTTTCAGTTTGAGAAAAAGCTTGGGTGTGTCTGTGTTTTTCAGTGAGCTGTACTGTTGATCTCTGCCATCCAAAGACTATGGATCATTTGGTGAACCCAGAATTGTAAAAGGTCTCAGTATTGAATGTAAACCTAATGTGCTCCTGTTTGAAGGTTTGTTAAGTCTTTTGGATGTTAAAAAGACAGCTTACAGGGTTAATTAGTGCTGTAGTCTTTGGGGTTGTATTTGAATTAATGGTTGCTTAGATGTTCACTGTTTTAAAAAGGTTAACTTGCATTCATAGAATAAACATTGTTTTGCTTTAAAAAATACGTTTCCATTTTTGCTGTACCACACCCGTAGAGTGGGCCATGTGCTCCCCATACCACAATCTTTTAAAAGTTGTGGGTCAGGTGAACTCCATGATGCACTTTGGGATTCTCTAAACCCTGACCCATAACAAACTGGACAAATCAATTTGGCTCAAGTAATTTGCGGGACGGGTTCAAGGAATGCATTTGAGACATTCTTTGGGAACAGTACACTTATAGAACTAACCAGAGAAGAAACTATTTAAAATCTTGTTTTGTGTAATGATATAGGATTAATTAGCAATTATGCCTTGTACAGAGATGTATAGGTCATTAATATGTATCAAGAAAAGCAGAGGTTCAAGTACCGACCTCCTGGCGGAACCCCATTCTGCATCTTGCCTCCAGTCCAACAAACTACTCTGAGTCACATGCCACAACAGCCAACTTTGAATCCATGTTGCCACTACCCCATCTATACCATGTTTAATAAGGACAGATCTAGTAAAATAAGAAACAAAGTTCTATTTACACAAACGATATGTACACTATCCAGTAGCTCTCTACCGGGTTCCTACTGAAGTTGGTGCTATCCTGGCTGACCTTGTATAAATGGGTTAATTGAGATACCCCGCCCCTAGTGGGGGAGCTCGTGCTCCGCAGGGAGCATGAGGAAGACCAACATTCCCACCTCGTAGGTTTAGTGCAGTATATTGCATTCATCTTCTCTCCCCGCCCCCCACACACAAAGTCCGAAGACCCCCTCGATGAGCGAAAAGGAGGAACAGGTGGAGGACACCAGAGTCTCTTTGACTCCAGCAAGTCATCATGGAGCTGATGCGCCAGATCGGTTGGCGTATATCTTGCTGGTGAACTTTGCCTGCGGCAGGAACGTCTTGGCGGACAATCGTTAGCAGGCGGCTGAATTGCGGAGTTGTCGTCCAAGACCTCTGACACCACAGCGGGCATGTCAGCATCGAGAGATACTGGAGGCATCACAGCAGGCCAGTTCAGCAATGGAGTTGGAGGATCCAGGACGGGTTTCTTCTGAGGTACTTCACAAAGGAGCAACCTCCGTGAGCAAATGTGATCCAGGTGCCATCTCATTAGTTGTCCCGGACCTGAACCTGGTAAGAGACTAGTCCCGTTTGATGTTATGAACGAGCACGCATCGTTGGGTGCAATGCACCGTAGAGGTCAATGTCTAACTGGGCAAATGCCCTTGCATATCTTGATTACGGCGCACCTTTGCGCTGATATTCGGTAGAATCAAACGCAGTCATGTATGAAGCCTACAACTCATTAACATCTCAGCGAGGGCTACCCCAGTTACTGCGTGCGGTGTAGTCCTGCACTTGCCAGTCTTGGGTCGATGGAGCCAGATGCCTATTTCATGAGTCCCCTTTAACCATCTGTGCGGCCCTCTCTGCCAAACCATTCAATGCCAGATGGTATGGGGCGGTGCGGACATGGCGAATCTTGCTTTTTGCAAAAGCGGCAAATTCTTCACTCGTGAAAGAGATCCCATTATCAGTCACATGTACCTCAGGGATTCAGTGGATGGAAAAAGAAATGTACAATTGCTCTGGTCGCCTGAGAAGTTATTAATGCCATTTTGTGGGCCTCCAGGAACTTTTGAGTGGGCTTCCACCAGGATAAGAAACAGCGAACCCAAGAAGGAACAGGCAAAATCGGCGTGTATGCAAGCCCAAGGGCGCCCCAGCCACTCGTAGGGGTGCTGCCGCAGAGAGCTTCTGGTGCTCTTGATAGCTGGAGCACTGCTGCGCCAACATCCCGATCTCCATATCCAAACCTCGACACCAGGGGTAGGATCGCGCCAGCATCTTCATTTTGACACTCCAGGATGCCCGTTGTGAAGGTCCTTCAACACAGTTGCCTGCTCCTTCACTGGAACAGCAACTGTTGTGCCTCACAGGAGGATACCGTCTTCCACGGTCAGCTCAGACAATTTTGAGGAGAAAGCCTTCAACTCCCCGGGTAGCTGACGTTGCTACCCACCCATATCGCAGCAGATGTCGCACCTTGGCAACTACAGGGTCGGTTAACGAACACACGAGGGCAAGGAGTCCATGAAATTCATAACAAAATTAGTTTGTCTGTCATAGGGGGTTTACTGGATTCGATTTTCAGGAGAAGGCAACTCAACGCATCCACATTCGAAATCTGGGTCCATGGGCGGTGTTCGAATATAAAAGTAGAGAAGTGTTATTGAAATTGTATAGGGTGTTGGTGAGACGACATCTGGAATAGACCGGGTCTGGTTTAACACAGTGGGCTAAACAGCTGGCTTGTAATGCAGAACAATGTCAGCAGCGTGGGTTCAATTCCCATACTGGCCTCCCCGAACAGGCGGTGGAATGTGGCGACCAGGGGCTTTTTACAGTAACTTCATTGAAGCCTACTTGTGACAATAAGCAATTATTATTATTAGTGTGTCCAGTTTTGGTCTGCTCATTTGAGGAAGGATGTGGCATTGGAGGCAGTTCAGAGGAGGTTCGCCAGATTGATTCAGGGGATGAAAGGGTTGACGTCTGAGGAGAGATTAAACAGTTTAGGCTAATACTCGCTGGAGTTTAGAAGGATGAGAGGGGATCTGATTTGAGGTGTATAAAATACTAAAAGGGATTGAAATAAATGTAGACCAAATGTTCCCCCTTGTGGGGCAATCCGGAATGAGAGGTCACAGATATAGGGTGAGAGGTGGTAGATTTAGAACTGAGATAAGGAGGAACTACTTCTCACAGAGGGTGGTGAATTTGTGGAACTTGCTGCCCCATAGTGTGGTGGAGTCTGAATCATCAAATGGTTTCAAGGAAGAGATAGATATATTTCTGATTTTAAAAACAAGTTAAAGGGATATGGGGAACAGGTAGGGAGGTGGATTTGAGACCAGGAAGAGATCAGCCATGACCTGGCTGAATGGTGGAGCAGGCTCGAGGGGCTGAATGGCCTACTTCTCCTAATTCCAATGTTCCTATGTTTGGGTGCCACCCAATAAGCGAAGTGCATTGGCTGAATGATGCCCAAACTTTCTAAATGCTGAAGTTCAATCTCGACCGTCTCCACTATAGCGTAGGGAACAGGGCGCCACAAAGATATCGGGGCCGGGCTTCTGGGTCCACCTGTATTTTGGCCACAGCCTTTAATGGTACCCAAGCCAGGTTGGAAAACCTCTGGGAATTTGTTCAGGACTGCCAGACCCCACTTGGAGGATATGCTGCCAATCCAACTACAGCTGGTGCAGCCAACCACGGCCCAACAGGCCAGGGCAGTTTCCTTCCACAAAAATTAGGGGAAGGCGCACTGATTGGTGAATGACCGGAGTGAGGGTGGAACACACAATATTCAGCCGTTCCCCTATATAAGTGGCCAAACAAGCCGCCGTGTCAGCCAAAGACAAAATATGCAACCCTTGTTTGATGAGATCAAAAGTGCTCTGCGCCATCACAGATAACCCATCTCGTATCTAACTCCATTTGGAGCATATGACCACTCATTGGTATCAGAACACGAATAGGAGCACTACCAAACAGTTCAGCTGCATCTCGGCCTCATCCTCTGCCTCTTCTGGGTCATCCAGTTGCAAGGCCTGGCCCCGGGGTTGATGCCTACCTCGACCAGGGTGCCTGTAGAACTGGCCCTCCTCTGCCCACGGGTATGTCTGGGCCGACATCCACACATCGCACACAGGCCAGAATCGGCTTCAGTCAAGTGGGGTGACGTTGCACGTCCCAGTGGCCTGCTCTTTGCCCAGTGGCCAGAGTGACAGCAGCGTTCGGTCCGGGCCATGGGGATATCATGTGAGGGGTGATGCCTCAAGATGTTCACCTCCATCCCTTGTATCTCTTAGACACCACATTCTGCACTTTCTTGGGAAAGGGAGGTTTGTAGTGCCTGCTGAAAAGTTAGGGAGACTGCCCAAAGATCTTTTCAGAGTCTCCATATTTCTAATACCGAAGACCAAACGATCGCGGAGCATATTGGACAAAACCCTTCCATACTCCCACAACTCTGCTATCTTCTGTAGCCAAGATACAAACTCGGTGACGGACCTCTCTGCTGAATTATCAATGGGACTGGGTTAAAGTGTTGCACCACAAGCTGGTTGAATGATTGCGCATCTGGTGTCGCTGGGTACGTGTGACTCTGGATCACCCCAAGTGTCTGTAGTCCACAGGTCATTCATAGTATGACCGTCTGACACTCAGTCTCTGTGGTGATGTTGGCCTGGAAGAAATAACACATTCGTTCAGCATATTGATTCCAGTCTTCAACACCGGCGTCAAATGCATCTAACCGCCCAAACAGAGGCATGGCGAATCAAAGAAATCCATATTTTGGTGCAGAAAATCGAGACGGTGGCTTAGTTGAGTAGGGTGCAGCGTTGACAGCAAACCAGTTTACTCCTCGTCATCATTTTCACAAGGACACGGGGAGTTCACACTGAGTAAAATAAGAAACAAGTTGTGATATGTACACTACCCGGTAGATTTCTGCTGAGGTTGGTGCCTTATTGGCCCACCTTGTATACATGGGTTAATTGATATAACCCGCCCCTAGCGAGGAAGCCCTTACTCCACAAGGAGCTTGGGGAAGCCCAGAATTCCCACCTCGTAGGTTCCCTGAGGGATATTACACCATGGGATTCAACTTTGGTACAAAGCTTATATCTGGTACTTTATCAAACACTTTTTGGAAGTGCATGTAGATCACGTCAGCCAAATTAAAATCAGAGCTACTGTTTATAGGGGTGATGTTGAGAAACATTTAGGGAAGGCAGTGGAAATGTGGAGCTCTCTTTTCCCCAAAAGCGGTTAAGAATAAGGGTATATTGGAAAATTCAAAATTAAGATAGATATTTGTTAGGTAAGAGTGTTAAGGGATATGGGTAAATGGAGTTAAGATACAGATCAGTAATGAGCTAATCGAATAGTGGAACAGGCTCAAAGGACTGACTGGCTAGCTCATGGTCCCTGTTAATTATGGCAGTAATGTTTTGGAGGTATTCCGCTTTATAAAAATTACGTGCCCTTGAATGAATTTAAAACTATTGTTAACCCTGTAAGCTTTTCTATGTTTGTTGGTGCCAATGAGATGCAGCTTGTTCAACAAGCAGTTGAGTCTTGGTTTCTAACTTCAGGCTGAGCAGTTAATGGAGGAGTGGAATGAGGACCTGGATGGGATGGAAGGCTTTGTGCTCGAAGGAAAGAAATTTGCACGCCTTCCTGAAGAAGATTTTGGTCATTTTTACACACAAGACTGTTACGTCTTTCTTTGCAGGTAACTAGTTAAAGTGGAGTTATATATTCAACTAGATAACTACACTAGTACAATATCATGTTTTTATGAACCAGTTTGGCTGGAACGCATTCATATTAAGTCTCATACATTATCTAAGCTTTGTATTTGCAGTTTATGGTGTTAGAATATCATCTGAGCTACTCAATTGAATTGATACCTGCACCGTACTCACTTTCTTCCAGCTACGTGCACAAGTAATTTCTCAATTCCAATTGATTTATGTCCGTTTCCGAGAGTAAAGTATGTGATTCCAGGTTGCTTTCCTGCTGTACCCCACCTACGTTCCCTTGCCTGCCTTGTCTGTTTGTAGTAAGTATCGTTCTCATTCAGTCTTCCTTGTTTGTTTCAGGTACTGGATTCCAGTGGAGTATGAAGATGATCAGAAAGATAAAGAGAAGATGGAAGAGGATGGGGATAATGAAGAAAAACAGCAGGAGGAAGACTTCCAGTGTGTGGTGTACTTCTGGCAGGGCCGAGAGGCTTCCAACATGGGTTGGCTAACTTTCACCTTCAGCCTACAGAAGAAATTTGAGAGCCTTTTCCCTGGCAAGCTAGAGGTAAACAGTTGTGCTTCTCAACATGAAATTGTGTATAATCAAGGCTTTTATATTTGGGATTATCTGTCAGCACACGTTTCAAATGTTGGAAGACAAATTTAGGTTTTTCCTTGCCTATAGTTTTTCCCCATCCTCTTAATTGCTTGAAGGCGCTGGCTCTTTAGTATAAAGGGTATCCTGCTCTTGCATTCTTGGTGGCAAGAAAGCTGTTTTGGGGGAGTTTAGTATCGCTGGGAATTATTGCCTGGAATAAATGCTTGTGAGGAGATGGCAATGAGCCGTATTCTCAGACTGCTACAATCTGTTTAGTGAAGATACTTTCACAATTCTGTTTGGTAAGGAGTTCCAGGAATTTGATGCAGTGACTATGAAGGAGCAACAATATATTTCCAAGTCAGGATGGTATGTGACTTGGATGAGGAACTTTCATGCGCCTACTGTCCTTCAAGATGGTGGAGGTTGCAGGTTTGGTGGGTACTGCCAAAGTAACCTTGCAGTGTGTCATGCAGAAAATGCTGTCACTACTGTGCATTAGTAGTGGAGGGAGTGAATATTTAAGGCAGTGGATTGAATGTCAAAGAATGAGCTGCTTTTTCCTGTAGGCTTTGTAATTCATGTTGTCGCTGCACCCATGCAGGCATATGGAAAGTATTCCAGTACATTCCTGACTTTATCATGTGGGTGGTGAGGAGTCAAGAGGGGAGCCTTCAGCTGCAAAATATGCAGCACCTGACTTGTAAGAGTAGCCATAGCATTTATAACTGGTCCAATAGAATTTCTGGTCAATGGTGACCTCCAAGATTCAGTCGGTGCTTCAGAGATTGTAATGCCTGAATATCAGGGAAGGTGGTTAAACTGCATCTTGTTGGAGATGGTCATTTCGCAGGGAGTGTGACGTGAATGATACCAGCCAGAGTCTCCAGATTTCATTGCGTGAGTTTATCCATCATTTCCTGTTTTTATTTCAGATTTCCAGCATTCGCTAAATTTTGCTTTTATTAACTTATTCTTTGTTTTCTCTGTGGTAGAGCTCTGGAAAACTCAGTTCTGATCTATCCTATAGTTATTTCACCTATCTTTGTAAATGAAGGGCATTGATAGACTATAGGATTACCTATGATTATATGGCTTCAGTAAAAGTATCAAGCTGACCCTCCAATCCTATTACAAGATCTGAAGGGAAGCGGAGAGCAGAGTTGTGTGTGTTGCTGCTAGAACCACACTGGTACATGGTGGCATGGATGTTGGATAGGGGCTTGGAAATGAAAGGGAGAAAATAAAAATATAATGGTGGATTAATGTGTGTGCGTCTATCAGGTGGTACGGATGACCCAGCAGCAGGAGAACCTCAAGTTCCTTTCGCACTTCAAAAGGAAGTTTATTATCCACAAAGGAAAGAGGAGGACCCCAGAGAATGGTCTGCAACCCAGTCTCTATCACATCCGCACAAATGGCAGTGCTTTGTGCTCTAGGTGAGGCTTATGCTTTTGACCCTTTCTCCTTGTTCTTTCCCCTCACTTGTTCCCAGATTTATCTCACTACATGTTTTTGGGAAGTGGATGATATTGGTAAGGCCATCTCCTTGAACCGTTACAGCCCATATGATAAAGGTACATTCAAGGTGTTAGGCGTGCAATTTCAGATATTGATATTCAGATACACGGTGATCAGGAAGGAACAGTGATCGACCTTTGGTGAATTTGGATGTTTTGTGACTTGGAATGGAATTTGTTGGTTATTGAATCTGATGCCTTTGCCTGTCTTTGTAGTAGAGGTCACAGGGAGGAAGCTTCTCGTGAAGTGACCTTCGTGAGTAGGTGCTCTGCTTCCAATAGAAAGTTAAACAATGTGGCCACAGTACAGTAGTAGAGGATGGAGCTTGGTGCCTCCTGGCATTAAATTAAATCGAGCAAAATGCTATGTTGTGGGTGGTTCTTAATTGCTGCTGCTGCTATCCCCCATCTCAATGAGTGAGATTATTTCATCACACTTTTGGTTTGTACTTTGTCAAAATTGAAGAGACTTGGAGGAGTCAGGTGGAGAGTCACAAATCAGAGTTCACAGCCTCCAACCTGCTCTTGTAGCTATAGTTAACAAAAAGTACATAATAGAAGCTTATCAAAATTATTACTTGAGAACAGATTTTGTCCTGCATCAGGCATGAGCAGAGTTCCTCGTTAGTAGAGTGGTTAGTATCCCCGCCTGTCACATGAGAGACCTGGGTTCAATACCCAGACGGGGAGTTTTGAAGCCTCACAGCGCCAGATACCCAGGTTCAATTCCAGCTTTGGGTAACTGTGTGGAATTTGCACTTTCGCCCTGTGTCTACATGGGTTTCCTCCCACAGTCCAAAGATGTGTAGGTTAGATGGATTGGCCATGATAAATTGCCCCTTAGTCTCCAGTGATTAGATATGGTTACAAGGATAGGGCAGGAGAGGGCCTAGCTAGGGTGCTCTTTCAGAGGGTTGGTGTAAACTCTTGTGGTCCGAATGGCCTCCTTCTGCACTGTAGGGATTCTATGTTAGCACATCTATTCTGTTATTGTGCATAAGATGGAGGAGAGGTGTGGAGTAGCATTTTGTGGGGTGGTGGTGCAAGGGAGGGAGTAGGGGAGAGGGCCTTGTGGGGTGACTGGGGGGGGGGGGGGGGGGGGGGGGGGGAGGAGGAGGAAATGAACGTAGAACATACAATGCAGAAGGAGGCCATTCGGCCCATCGGGTCTGCACCGATCCACTTATGCCCTCACTTCCACCCTATCCCTGAACCCAATAACCCCTCCTAACCTTTTTGGCCACTAAGGGCAATTTAGCATGGCCAATCCACTTAACCTGCACGTCTTTGGACTGTGGGAGGAAGCCGGAGCACCCGGAGGAAACCCACGCAGACACGGGGAGAACGTGCAGACTCCGCAGACAGTAACCCAGCAGGGAATCGAGCTTGGGAACCTGGCGCTGTGAAGCCACAGTGCTAGCCACTTGTGCTACCGTGCTGCCCATAAAGTGAGTCGTGGGGAGAACCCGGAGGGGCTCATGGGTTGGAAAAGGTGGTGAGGGAGAAATAGGGTAGTACCGGGAGAGCAGAGTCATCCTTATTCTTCCCATCCAAAATGAGGTGTGTGTTTTGAGTTGCTTCTATCTCTGACTCTGGGTTTTAACCCCTTCTGCTGTAGTTGGGCTTTGAACAGTGAGTTTAATATCCATGTACCTGTAGGGGGTACTTCATTTGTGTTACAGCCCTATGTGGCTGCAACAAGTACTGGAATCTGGATTTGGTTCTGGAGCGCTCATGTGCACAGCAAGGCGTAACATTTGTTAGACCAGATCTACTCCTTTTCCAATAAGACATGAGGACAGGTCACCAAGATCTCTTGGTAATGTTTCAGAATGTTGTTGGAAAATTGCCTGATGCAGGTTGTGCTTTTCAGTTGTGTTTTAGAGTTTGATGTTAATGCCCAGACAAGGATGACGCAGAGAAATTTGTATCTTCTATTTTTACAATAAAATCTTAATATTTGCAGGTGTATCCAGATCAGTACAGATTCCAGTATGTTGAACTCTGACTTTTGCTACATCCTTAAGGTAATGCTTAATTATGAACAACCTAAAAGTTAAATTGGATTAACCCTGTACCTGCCCACATGAGGGCAAGTCTTGGCCGTGTCTGTGTATTGTGTAGTTGCTAGCTACAGTAACAACTTGTATTTATAGATCAACATGTAATTGATCTATATATATATCGTCTTTAACATAAAGCATCCCAAGGCACTTGGAGTTTAGAAAACAAAATTTTACATCAAGCTATGAGATGTTGGAGCAGATGACCAAAGTTTTGTCAAACAGGTAGATTTTAAGGAGGGTTTTAGAAGAGGTAGAGAAGAGGTTTAGGGAGGGAATTTCAGAGATTAAGGCCTTGGCAACTGAAGACTTGGCCACCAATTAAAACGGGGATACTTAAGATGACAGAATTAAAGTAAGGTAGCTATTGAGACAACTTGAGAGCAGCCAACGTGTTACCTGGTTGCTGCATGGCTGCTACAGCCCAGAGGGAATATTAGTGACGAGGGAACAAAATTTGGTGCAAGTAAAGATATGGCGGCAGACAAAGTAGGTAGGCTGTGGGTACGTTGCAATAGCTGAGTCTAAAGGCATGAATAAAAGTTTTAGCCACAAGTGAGCTCGGGCAGAGCCAAAGTCAGGCAATATCAAGGTGGTGGAAATGGTTAGTCTTGGCATTGGCACAGATATGTGATTGGAAGCTTATCCCAGAGTCATATATGACACCTGGGTTGCAAACAATCTGAATTAGTCTTACAGTTGCCAATGGATGAAGTCAGTAGCTAGGGAACAGAATTTGGAATGGGGATCAAAGGCTTTAGAAATTTCTTCTCATTCAGTACTGGATGTCGGATAAGCAGTTTGATAATTTAGCAACAGTGGAGGACACAAAAGAGGTGGTGGTGAGGAAGTTGGTGAGACAGTAATAGTTTCAGGAGTGGAGAGTCCGAACAATAAGCTGATGTACAAAGATTGGTGAGTTGTGAGTTCCAATTTGAAAAAAGAACTCTGGGAATATCAGCACACAGCCGATGGAAATTCAGTGTGGCTAAGTGTAAAATAAATTACATGGAACCAAGAGAGAGGGCAGGGGTTGAATGGAACAGCAGAACAAGGTGCTGAAAAATAAAATCAATGAAAACAGCTCCCCCAGTGTTAAACAGCAGGAAAAGTAAATTAAATAACATTGTATTGAAAAAGGAGTAGAGTACAAATCGTAGAGTCTGCATTCCTATATTTAGTGTTGGTCAATCTCCAGCTAGAGTGTGCAGTTGTGGTTATCTCCTTGTACCAAAGGAATCCTTGCCCTTAGGAGATCGAATACGTTATGTCGATGATAGTAGAGTTTAAAATAGGAAATGCCTAAGGTAGTCCCAGTAGGTGCTG